>NW_026136711.1:12224954-12727454 GCF_905237075.1 Dicentrarchus labrax
ATACAAACAAGATGATTCCTCCCCATCCACTACGGACATTTGTAAACCGTACTACTGCTATAATACTAACAGTTTAAGACTGTACAAATCTATTTTGCTTAAGGACACTTCAGTTTTGTGGATACATGCCAACAGGTCCCCTAACTGACAGTCTGTCCATTCACATCATCAGCCCACTCGCCAGAGCGGAAGGAGGCTTTACATTATGTCGCAGCAGCTCCATTGTGTAGCTTAACTTCTACACAGTCAGACATTTTTCTGCCTCAAGGATATACTGCACTTAATAATTAAGTTCATCCACTCTATTCTTTTCATTTGTTTAATGTATACTGACTCAGTGCTATAAGAGTCATTCATTACAGCTCCCACTGGAGCTACAACCATACTGTGTGTCACACCGAAGGGCTGAATATATAAGGATCTGTTATACATTGATACTGTGAAGGGTTCATATTGATCCTACATCACAATTCATTCTAATCATAATTGTTCTATAATATAGCCTAGTTAATTTATATTTAGGATCACTCTACAGGTGGCCATCAGCTAAAGCCAAGTCTGGATGGTTGAGTCCTTGGGCAAACATGCACACATTTCACATGCTCATAATTTGCTTATTTGTTCTAATTTAATTCAGGTTATGTGTCCATTCAGGAAAAATCCAGGTATGAATGAAAACGTACAGTTACTAAATATATCTGTATAGTTAAGTAAAATGTAGGTCTTTTCATTTGATGCTATTTCACTAAAGAGTTGACCTACCTCACATGATTCACTGGGATATGTTGCCCACTGCACTAGTATTGTGTGTTTGTGGCAGACAGATGAGGAAGAGTGGACTCTGTCTCCACCTGGTCCCTGTACGGGGTTACGATCATGGGACAAGCTGTATACGTTAACGAGTTACTGAGGGTACAGAGACTATCACGCACTGCCATCAAGCGTTTACTCTACAAACTACATGCTCTTACCGGGGCACGTCATCAAACTGCGACATATGAAACAAGCGCCACATTTTTTGCTGCGGCAAAACATTTCCATCGCTACAAGCTTACAGCCACAGTTTACCACATTTGGGGTACGTATGATCCTGTACTTCTACTGCGGGACTGCAGACCATACACGGTTTAAACGTTGTGTTACACAGGGACTTTTTTAATCCGGTAGCTAACATGATGGTCTCACAAACTAGCTAACATTAGCCAGCGTTGGATTATTTATTATATATATTATATTTATTCCTGACCAACACAATGGCTACAAAACATAACGCATTTAAAATATCGTATATATCATACTAACGAGCTATATAACGTTAGTATTTAGGAGCTAGCAGCGGTAATAATCCTATAACAGATAGCTAAGTTAGTTAGCATTAACATTAGCTGTGTAGCTACGTCTTGTCAAGTGTCAACTGGTCAATATTATTAAAGTTAGCCTTTCACAAAGTCTTACCTTTGTCATGTGGCCTTTCCTTTCCTCGCTGAGTGCTATGATGAAGTGGTTGTACTGTAACCTGTTCACATTAGTTTATTGGACCCAGCGCCAGATACAGTCGCTGCTATAGTATATAGTATATATAAATATATATATATATATATATATATATATATGCTTCAACTAACTAACTGTTACCCAGTGTGACAGTCTGCCTTTGTCCTCTCTCACAGGCGAACATCAGGACAAACGTTAATGCACTATGAGTTTATTTGGGGCAAACACCGGGTTTGGAGCCGGAGGGACCGGTGTCTTCGGAAACACAACAACAGACAGCCACAACCCCATGAAGGTACTCCAGTGGGCTGCTGGGAGAGAGCATGTTACATGGCTTTTATTTTAAAAAAAACCCTCTCCTGTTGTTCAAACGTGGCTGTCTAACATCTGTTAAACTATAGGGATCCTGTTTGTTCTCATCCGCCTCATCTGTTTCTTTGAGACTAGTTTGAGGACTGATTTCTAAATGATCAGTCCTCTACATGTGAATGATGGTCATCTGTTTACAGTGCATGAGTTAGGTGTGTTGGAGACCCTCCCTGCATGGGCACGGGTTACAGGTTCATGGACATTAGTGTCATTTTATGAATGTTCGTGCATTGTTAGGGTTGTAATTTTGTTTACGTTGGGCTTCACAATGTTTCCTCACTTCCATCAGATTTAGATATTACCAGTCAGTGTGGTCAGGCTATGAGTGATGTTGGTGCATGATTGGTGGCGGTTCAAGAGACCTTTTAAGTGATAATCATAAGCACCCTATAAAAATGAAACCTCACTAAAATCTCTTTAAAATCAGCTTTAGTTACATCAACAGTTACAACAATTTAAATCAGTCTTTCAACTGTGTTTTAATGTTTTAAATGAGTTTATTTCTCAGTATCTCAAACTACATTTGGTTTGGTTCTTGATTTATTTTATTTTGTTTGATAATGTCTATGTATAGATAACTTTTCATTGTGTACATTTAATAAGATTATAGTGATTGTACAATAACCTGCATGTTCTTCTAAAATCAAAATCATATAAACACTTTATTAGATATATAATATCAAACTAAATCAAAGTGCACCATTTGTATTTAATGTCTTTTAATGACTTGTCCTACAGGATGTTGAAGTGACTTCTCCTCCAGATGACAGCATCAGCTGTCTGGCTTTCAGTCCCCCCACCATGCCAGGAAATTTCCTGATCGGAGGATCCTGGGCCAATGATGTACGTTATTTACTCCGTCATAACAATGGTGTTAATAATGGTGTACACTTGTAAATAGATTTACCAAAGGTTATTCTCTCACCAGGCTTATCTTGCAGGACTACTTCTGCACTACATAATGACTTTGTAGTGGGCTCACAAGTAAACGTAGTTTAACTGTGTTGTATCTTCTGACCTCAGGTCCGGTGCTGGGAGGTGCAGGACAATGGACAGACTGTCCCCAAAGCCCAGCAGATGCACACAGGTCCAGTGCTGGATGCCTGTTGGAGCGATGTAGGTCTCATCATACAAAGTCATTCAAAACCTGTATTAGATTGCTGTTTTCTGGGCCACAGATTAATTTATGATGTGCTGTTCTCTTTAACCAGGATGGGAGTAAAGTCTTTACTGCTTCCTGTGACAAAACAGCCAAGATGTGGGATCTTAACAGCAATCAAGCGATGCAGATTGCCCAGGTTCGATGAGAGACCCTAGCTCAACTATGTGGTCATAAGAATGAAGCAGAATTATCTCACCTCTTACCATATCTCTTCACAGCATGACGGTCCGATCAAAGCGATCCACTGGATAAAAGCCCCAAACTACAGCTGTATCATGACTGGCAGTTGGGACAAAACACTGAAGGTACAACAGCCATTTCAACACATCTGTTCAGAAGACACGTTTGCCTTTAGGGTCTCAAGAAAATCTGAAAAAAATAAAAATAAGATCCAGAAAGTGCAGTGATAGTGATACATCCATGAGTATGGAGGCTTATCAGATGCACAGTGGTTTATAATACTCTGAGACAGGGATGTGCACTCTTTGATTGGCCAATGCAGCGCCTAACTGAATGAAACTGGCAACAGCTGAACTTTTTTGCCTGATCACCAAGTTTTGTTTGGTTTTTTTCCCCCCTGACTCTGTCTGTTGGTATACTTGTTGTGTCAACAGAGTGGTCTCATTTAAATGAATCAGGGTGCTGCATTTTTTTCACACAGTGCTGTTTGTCTGAACGTGGCCAAAGGCCTATGTTGGACATCATACTTCATCATACTAAAACAGCTTTCTGGTAAACAAAATTTCAATTATTTCTGGACTATTGGCACCTTATCAATCATTGATGGCCTTTTTTTGACCTTTTGACACAAAATATTGATTTATTATTGAGTAGCTGGTCAATTTGAACATTTATCTGTTAGTGGCTGGTAGATGTTCACATTTTAAAAAGTTAATTTCCCACCCTGATTTAGACTCCTAAATGCAACCATAATGATCACTCATCAGGGAGGCATATCAGACACTGTGGCGTCTAACGCTCTCGTCTGTTCTTCTCTTTAGTTCTGGGACACCCGCTCTCCCAATCCCATGATGTCTCTGCAGATGCCAGAGAGATGCTACTGTGCAGATGTTGTAAGTAGTTTATGAGGAGTATAACACAAATATCAATGGTGGTTGAGTAGATAATTGTTTATGTAAATGTTGTTATTGTGTTAACCTCCTTGACTGTTACATGTAGGTATACCCCATGGCGGTCGTTGCCACAGCTGAGAGAGGCCTGATAGTGTACCAGCTGGAGAACCAGCCCTCTGAGTTTCGCAGAATAGACTCTCCTCTCAAACATCAGGTGAATTTTCTCTTTGTCTTTTCCCACCAGTATTCTTTGTTTGTACAGTAATCATGTACAGCCAGGTTCATTTTCTTTGACTTGATGCTAAATAAAAGGCCAAACTTTGTAAGATATTGGATTTTTTCATGTATGACTGCCTTCTGATCCAGTGTACTTTTCCTCCCTGGCCCTGCAGCATCGCTGTGTTGCCATATTCAAGGACAAGCAGAACAAACCCACAGGCTTTGCACTGGGAAGCATTGAGGGCCGAGTGGCCATCCATTATATCAACCCTCCAAACCCGTGAGTGTCTCAAACAATCAATTTACTTACAGGTGGTTAGGGTTTGTTTTGCAGTCTTCGGTCCAGTAAAGGTCAAGCATGTTTGATTAGTATTTTGTTTTTACACAATTTAAAAGAAGCTGCTCTTCCTTTAAAAAATATGAATGTGCTCCCTGATTTCTTTCAGAGCCAAAGACAATTTCACCTTTAAGTGCCACAGGTCCAATGGAACCAACACAACCACTCCGCAGGACATCTATGCTGTAAGTTGTATTTGTTGTTTGACATTTTATAAACATATTTTTATTGGAACAGACAAATTGTATCCAGTGTGTGGATTTTATTGTCCAGGTTATTAATGTTATAACAGACCTTTTTCACGGCAGATATTCTGTTTGCCATAGTAGGAACAACCCTGGTGTAACTAACAACATTAAGAATTGATGCCTTTGGAACTGGCTTAACTACAACTAGAATGAATGTAGTTAATTACACCAGTGCTTTTCTTATGACTTGTCATATCTGCAGTCAAACAGGTATGTTAATGGTGTTTCATTTAGTACAGTGATCAATATCTGAAATCTGAAATATAACATTGACATTTTTAAATACAGTAGTAGGTTATAATGTGTGTATCCTTTGAATAATGTCATGATTCCCTCTTGTATTTCAGTTGGATTTGTCATATCCACTGAATATTTGGGTTGACACCATCTTGTTGAATAGCACTTATATATTACAGATTCAGTCACTGCAATATAGTCACTGATTCACTAACCAGTCTAATTATAATGTTGTCCCATGTCTCACCTACTAATTTCCATTTTCTCCCATCAGGTGAATGCTATCTCCTTCCATCCTGTCCATGGCACCCTGGCTACTGTGGGCTCAGACGGGCGCTTCAGCTTCTGGGACAAAGACGCCCGCACCAAGTTGAAGACATCAGAGCAGCTCGACCAGCCCATCACAGCCTGCTGCTTCAACAACAATGGCAACATCTTTGCATATGCTTCCAGTTACGACTGGTCAAAGGTAAGAGTTGTAAAATATTTACAGAAGTCTTGAGCTGCTGTTTGAATTTCACTGTTGCCATGCACTCCATGCTGGCCTTCACTCTTATTTGTAATTTTGTCCTCTTATCTGAATTCCTCAGGGCCATGAGTACTACAACCCCCAGAAAAAGAACTACATCTTCTTGAGGAATGCTGCAGAGGAGCTGAAGCCTCGGAACAAGAAATGGTGAGAGAAAGGCAGCCACTGCCTATTAAGGTGGAGACCACGGTTGCCGGACCGGGCTGCCCCACTTCCTCACTGCCCATATGATTCACAGTGGGGCCTTTTTTAAAGGCACTCCATGATCCCTGGTGTGCATGGATGTGGGCAGTGACAATAGACATGATTCAGATCTCAGTACTGCCATGTAGTGCTGCAGGTAGCCACTTAGTATATGAATGGTACTGTACTGACCCGAGTGCAGTCCCTTTGAAGGCTTGTGTGGTTTGTGCTGTAATGGTGTATAAAAGCTACCATCGCTGCCTGTGCCATCAGGAATTTTGGGATGAAGCCTGCTGGCTTCTTTACAGCATTTAGCTTTTAAGTAGTAAGGCTTTGCAGCGTATTCAATGGCATAGAAAGGACTGTTATTTATTAAATTATGAGATGATGGTGAAAAGGTTCAGGAAATATTGAACATAGGTCAGCAATAGGTTACAATGAATCAAACATCATCTGCAAGGTTTGATTTTTGTCTGCTGAAGAGTGCTATTGTACTATTTATTGTGTCCATAAAGGAACACAGTGAAATCAGAAATAAACAAAACAAAAAAAATCAGAAAAATGTTCTTTGTGACTGACTGCTCCTTCCTGTCTCTAGATTCGTCGTGCCAAGTCGCATCTCCCGTGAGGAAATTGCGGAAGACCTGCTGCTTTAGTGTGTGTATATGCTCAAGACAGACTCCTTCCTTTTGGCAAACACCTGGACCAATGCCGTGGTGTGTACTGTACATGGACCAATCAGACGGGCCTACCCAACCTGGTGTTGATGACAGCTGCGTGGCAATTGGTCTCATAGAGGTCCTCATAGAAGGGGAGGGATTTATTTGTCATTCATCTTGATGTTTCGATTTTTTTAATGTGTCAAGTCTTATTTTTTTTTTTTACAGCTTTCCAAAGACTTTTCATTCTCTTATGACTTGCTGTTACTCCATGGTTCGGCTCCATTAATGAAACTGAGATGTAAAATAAATAAGTGCATACTATTAGATTTGAACATGTTTATTCCAAGCTGAGGGGGTAATTGGGTTAAAACATTACCTACTGTGTTGGCTGTATAGATGTGGTGGATTCACAGAACTGTATTGTGCATGCGAAACCATGACTTTGACCACTATCTCATATTTTCGATGTAAATCTTTGGAATCCTTACAAAATCAAAATGATAAACTTTGGACAACATCTGTATCACTACGACCCCCTCCTGTCTGCTTGTTTTAATGCAAGTTAACCAGCAGGTGGAGCATTTTGCCTTTCAGTGTGTCAGCTCCAGCAGTTACCTGTAGATAAGTCCAGCTGCTGAGGTCAGGGTGCTAAACAGGACAAATGAGATCAAAGCAAGGCAGTGGGGTTCTTCATCCAGGTTAGGTCCTTTTGACAGGGATACACCGCTGGGAATGGGGAGAGGGGGTTATCATCAAGAGGATATGAATGAGGTAGCATGGCCAACTACAAAGACCATGTGTGAAAAGTGAACCAGTTCATAGAGGAGAAGGTGTGAATTAAATGCCTTTTTATTGAGGTCATTAGAGTATCACCTCACTGTTAGCCTGACCCTCGATCACTTAGCAGTGGAGCTCCAAGGCACCGGGGGCGGGAAAATAAACTGCTGCTACAGTTCACCGGCTCCTCTCAGCTGTCAAGGGGTGACACTGGTTCCACTCCTCTAGACCGCTGTAATGCTCAGTCAAGCTGCACCAAGTTTCGTTTAACTCAATGAAGAGAGAGTGAGAGTCCTCCAGGTCAGCTGCACTCATGATCAGGAATAAGGTTAATTCACCAGGAGAGAAACATTTATTTTGACAGGCAAGCAGCTAGAAAACTTTTACTGCTGGATTGACCTGTTGCTGTGGACCCTTTAATCTGCCCTTTCCTGCACAGAGGTTATCAGTGCCTGTGAGTAGCACGTAGAGACATGTAGAAAGCATAACGATAATGAGTTCAAGTACACATTTAACACTTTTCAGAATGTGCCAATCATTTGCTTTTATGATAGGGTAATAAGAGGTGGCCTGTTTTAGTCTGGCCCAATGAAGTTTGTCATTATGTACTTTAACCAGTCTATGTATGTCTGTCTGGAACTTTGATTCTCCAAAAAGGAGTTAGAAATACACAAGTAACTTAATATACAATAATTATAGTAGTTTTAAATGAATCTCATGTGGTATATAGTACTGTAATACTATGCTAGACTGTAGAATATAAAATGATGAATAACACTGCCTGTAATGTGAGTTTCCTGTAGCTTTACTGAGTGATATAAAATGGTTTAAGTGAAGTTTACAGCCCTAGCATGAACAGATTATAAAGTAGGGCCAAGGTTTATTGTGTTTAAGTGGTGTAGTTTCCACTGTCCTTTTGTTTCAGCTGCACAGCAACCTATAACTCTATATGCCACAACACGTGTATATCTGCTTCCTGCTCGGCCTGTATCTGCCCTGTCATGATGTCATGATTACTAAGTGAAGTCAAAGTAAAATGAGCACACTTTAACTGCTGCATAAAGCTTGGAAAGGTGATTTAGGTCAGAAGCTGAGACAATTACTTCCTCCTTTACAGTAGTACAATGCACCATGTGTCAGAGGCGCGCTTTCTGCCATACAGATCGGCTTTTTCTTTGTGTTGTAAAGGACAAAAGCAGGTGCAACGCAGCGCCGGGAAAGGCGGACCAATGGGCGGAGCCGCGGCCCCAAGTTGGCACCCAGCGGCCGCGCTGATTGGTCAACATGTATGTGTGGGCGTGGCCTCGGCCATGGCGTATAAAGTCTCCCGGCACATTTCCTCACAGCGGCGAGGAAGCAACCAGTGTGGACGCGACCGGAGGAGCCCCGCTGAATTATAGTTGTCATCAGGTTGCTTTACAACTTTGAGCGAAGGGCAACACGGGGGGGAACTACAGCATTATATATATATATATATATATATAGAGAGAGAGAGAGAGAGAGAGAGAGAGAGAGATATTAGGTTGTGTTGTACGGATGCTGGGACGTTGTTGAGCGTTTGGTAAATCTTCAGCGTGCCTCTGGTCTTGTCTCCGGCTGACCAATGCTTCTGCATCAGTTCATGAACGGAGCCCTGGAAGTCATGCATCCCTCACCGCTTCAGAAAGACACTACTTTTACCAAAATCTTTGTCGGCGGGCTGCCGTACCACACGAACGATGCCTCGCTGCGAAAATATTTCGAGGCCTTTGGGGACATTGACGAGGCTGTGGTGATAACGGACAGACAGACCGGTAAATCCAGAGGATACGGCTTTGTGAGTACAAACAAGACTGCCATGCACCATAATATGCACCTTGAGACCAACACGCAGCTCTCATTCACAACTTTGATCACTATTTAAAAAAAAAAAAAACACACATACACATCACAAGCTACTTATGTGCTGTAATCCCGCCATATAGCTCAGTTCCTGTCTGACTGCTGTCATTTTAACATGCTTGTTTTCGGTGTCTGCACAACACTTGCATTTTAAGTGTTGTTACTGGATGTGATCATTCAGATATGACCCCCCCACCCCCAAGTGAAGCTTACACGCATAATTGCACAGCATCTCTGTTTTTTCGCCTGGCTTGCTGTTATTTTAGCTTAATGAGGATGAGGGATCATACAAGTTGATGGGTAACTAAGAAGATTATATTTCAACATATGTCTGATGTCCACCCCCCACAAACCCCCAGTGAATGACCCCCCCCCTTTCTCACCCCCTGAGCAGCTCCAGCTTATGGCTTTGGAAGATGTGTGTGTGTGTGTGTGTGTGTGTGTGTGTGTGTGTGTGTGTGTGTGTGTGTGAGACAGTCTGCACTACTTGCTTGCTTTATATGGTTATTTTGGAGCCGTGGGGAGGTTGACCTTGCACACCAAGCCCTCCATTGTCAAGGACCGGAGCAGTCGGTTGTAGCACATGATTTACATCACATCTTGGCTGCTGAGGGAGAAATTCCAACATCAACAGATTGGCTCTCTAGTATACTGCAAATTTATGTTAAAATCCCCTTTGATCTTATCACTGTGGCTGTCCAGGCCTTAGAAAGTACTTTTGAAGTTTATAAAACATAAACTAAGTTGTACCCAGTCTTAGCCTGCCTTGTGATCTCAGCTCATGGTGTAAGGTGGGAAAGGTGCTGTTTACCGGTACATTAATCACAACTTGATCCTTGGCCGGAGTTGCTTTACATCAGGTTAATGAAAAATATCCAAGGACCCTTGTGATGTCTAATTTTAAGTCTGCACTAATAGGTGACTTATCCTGTTCCAGGCAGATACAGATAGTCATTCTCTCTTTCACACAAAGAACAGAAGCAGCTCCAGAAATGCAAATATTTACCAGAACCTTGGAAACACAGCAGCACTAATGTACTGTCAGGCCAAAGAAGGAATGGAAAACTGTTATGTGTGCATGTTTACATCAAAAGACAGAGTTGTAAGACAATTGCTCTCAGTGTTTACACATCAGCTCCCAAACGCCGAGCAAAGCTGTCCTGTGAGTCTAGCTGGTATCAAACGGCTCCACATTGAAGCTGGTGTTTCACGTTAAACAGGCTTGGGCTGGTGTGTGTGTGTGTGTGTGTGTGTGTTGCCCGGGACAAGACACACATTTTGTGTGGCATGAGGCAACCTGCTAATTCTGTTTTCTAAGCGATCCAGTCGGGGAGGTAGCTGGCAGCAGGAGGGGAGGGGAGGGGAGGGAGGGAGGCGCCCCCCCAAAGCTGAGTGCACCTTTTTTCTAAACACACTTCAGAGGTGGATTAGTAGAACCCCCCACAGCAAGGCTCTTCACAGTGTAAACACAGCCTCGTTCCTTCCTGTGTGTTCACAACACAGGCCCTGGAGTGGGCTTTGTTCCGGATCCTTACGCTATGAAGAGGCATACTGCTTTTTAAAAATGTCCTCTTAAACAATGCGAGCCGTGGCCTACATTCACTGCTCGGTCCACACGCCGAGGTGATTGAACCCTCTGAGTTGGCAGAATGTGGCAATCAAAACAGAAGGGCTTGTCTAATGCCAGGAGGGAGAGAGGAGGGGTGGACTAATACCAATCTCCTTAATATTTTGTCCCTAATTGGATAAGCTCCTTGTTGCTCTTCCCAGATCCATATTTCAGCAGGCCTGCCCATGGCTGAGTGGCAGTCAAGTGGCTGGCCACGGCTGCTGTGGGCAGTTTTCAAAGATTATCATTGTGCTTTGTTTCTAGTTTTCCTTCTTCTCTGTCAGAGAAACAGTGGAAAGCCTGTAGGGGGAATTTTGTGATAAGACTAACAGACCAAGTCCCTTTTTTAAATGCATTTCAAGTGTTTTTTTGTGTTTGGTTTTGCTTAAATAGTCAATGTGTCACCAGCCGCAGAGCCTTGCTACCGTCTGTTTGTTACCTCAGACAATGATTGTCTTTCTTGTGAGACCTTGTTGACGAGTCTGGCTCTGTCACCAGGTGACAATGACAGACCGAGGAGCAGCAGAGAGAGCCTGCAAGGATCCCAACCCCATAATTGATGGCAGGAAGGCCAATGTCAACCTGGCCTACCTGGGTGCCAAACCCCGCAGCATACAGACAGGTGAGATATATATATATATATATATATGTTGTTTCACACTTCAATTAAACCACACACAAAACAAAAATCCATAAAAAATAAATTAAAAAAACTAGAGCTGCATGTTAAAGAGATTCTGTATGCTCAAAGTTATGTAATACAGCTGTCAACAAATGTCCAGTTGTAGCATATTTTATTTTTACATTCCAAACAACGTTCTGTTTGTCAGACACGTACACGTTTTACTGCTTATTGCGCATTTCAAACTGTTGTTCCAGTCGTGGTAGGTCTGAAACAGGCACTGTCTCTGTCTCTCCGTGCCCTCTGTGTATTGTTCTCTGGCCCTCCTCTGTAAATGCAAATGTGTGTGTCTGACAGCCACCCTCCTATCTTCCAGGCATATCCATCGGAGTGCAGCCCATTCACCCAGCACTCATCCAGAGGCAGTATGGGTAAGTGAGCGGGAGTGGGCGCTTGTTTTATTCACTTGTATTACCCTTCTTTGGGACGCCACTAGGCTACTATTTCTTTGACAAACATGGCCTCTAGAAAGTACATGTCAGTTTCTGTGTCCACATGCAACTCTACAAGTAGTCTATTAGCATATTTGAGTTTTGGAGAGCTGGTAGGGCTGGGAGATGGTTCACATATCTGTGGTAATGGAAAAGCATTCCAGAGGTGAATGTGTGACTCACTTGTTGGCTTCTGTCAGGAGCTTCTTGACTCGTGTACCTGCCTGAGTGGTCTCTGTCACTGAGAAGGCGTCCTAGAGGTGACTGTGTTGTAGAAACAGCCTGGGTAGCGTTGAGGAGAACACGGTCTGCTGAGCAGCTAATGAGCATTTCACTCCAGTAATGACTCTCCTCACCCCCTGCAGCTCTCAGTATTCATCCCACACCACCATTCATATCTTACATACATCTGTCTGGGAGATTGAAATACCACAAGAAGTCAAGATAACTTTATAAAGTTATTTTTGTGTGTAC
This sequence comes from Dicentrarchus labrax, assembly GCF_905237075.1. Taxonomy (NCBI): domain Eukaryota; kingdom Metazoa; phylum Chordata; class Actinopteri; family Moronidae; genus Dicentrarchus; species Dicentrarchus labrax. The sequence goes on from NW_026136711.1 coordinate 12,237,322, forward strand.
AGGTCATGAATAAATGACAATATTTCTAATATAACGGTTTGATTAATTGAACAACAGAAAAGCAGTCAACTATTTTGATGACCGTTTGTCCCACTCATCTATCCAGTATAGAGTCAACAGCGTGCTGGTTTTAGCTTCTTAGATTTGAGTATTTTCTGCTTCTGTGTTTTCCAATGTTTAACTAATTGTAAATTGAAGGTCTTAGAACTGTTCGTTAGACAAAAACAGCAATTCACCATGGCTGTTTTTTCACAGTTCTGTTTTTCTGATGTTTTACAGGCCAAAACCAATGGAAATAAATGATCAACCGATAATTTCTATAATGAAAGTAATCAGTAGTTGCAGCCAGAGATATTTTCAGGGAAGTGCGAATCGAGCTATTTGAATGTCAACTCGCTGTTTGGAAGTTGTAACTATTGTTGGCATTTCATGAGTGAAATGATCAGTTAATTAATCTAAAGCATAATTGGGAGATGAATATGCAATGAAATAATCAGTATTTGCAGCCCTATAGTGTATATAACCTCAGAGCATGTGAGTACTTAAAGAGCTTCATGGAAATCCCAGCACAGTCCACTGGGACAAGGACAAAATAAGAAACGTTTGGTGGTTTTTGGAGGTTACAAGTAGTGTATATCAGCCATACCCCCCTGTATGATCTCACTGGGTCTGAATGCTAAATCTCAGGGTCCGCTAGGGACATGTCCCATCATTTTCCAAGACCTTAGGAGAACACTGGAAAGTCCCTCCAATGGCCATGCTACCATAGTGAACATGGACAGCACCAAAACCCTGAGGGGTTGAAATGTGGAGCACAGTGCTGCTCTGAGGCATGTGCCTGACAGGTGCTGGCTCATATTACAGCCTTCTACACTCCCTTAATCTCCCATGACCACCACCCCAGAGATGTGGAAAGGCACACAGAGCACCTGTCCGCCTGCCTCCGAGCTCCCTCTGTAAGGCGGGTGACAGACGCAGGCCTCCCTAAGATGCAAAGCGTACAAGTGGCTTTTCTCTCAGCCTCTTGTCTCCCCCCAAACCCCTTGACAACATATGGTGTAGGGATGTGGTCTGAGGTAGGATTTTGAACAGAGCAGGGGCATTGCATGTAGCTGTGGTGTGCTTGGTTTGGACTTACTGCTTTTTGTGTTGTTGTGTGTGTGTGTGTGTGTGTGTGTGTGTGTTTGTGTGTGTGTGTGTGTGTGTGTGTGTGTGTGTGTGTGTGTGTGTGTGTGTGTGTATAGCTGTGGTCAGCAGATGCTGTGGACTGTGAGGGCCAGAGGGGGTCACTGAGGCCAGGAACATTGTTTTGATGGGGAGGGGAGGAGTTGTCGGTGCTTACAGATTCATCTCCTCTCATGCATCACCTCCTCCACACTGTCCTTTTCCCTGTGCTTTCCCATGTCATACATATCCCATGTCCTGTGTATCCTTTAGCACTGGGTTTTACTTTCATTTCTCCCATTAAAGGCCAACACTTCCAGCGTGTCAGATAAGCCACATTTTCACTGCATGTATGGCTCTTTCTTTGGTTTTCCATTGTGGACAGTACCCGGTACTTTTGTTTTGGTATCTGCTCGGTCCAGGTTCCAAGCGAGCTAAGCTTATACTGAAAGTTGACCTGCAGACCACTGATTGGTAGAGAGCAAGCGGTGAGTGTGAGCAGAGCAGAGGAAAAGGTGAGCAGTGAAGTAGTCAACCTGGCAGTAAATGTAGTGCAAGTTACAGTTTGTCAGTGAATAAAGGCTGCAGCTTCTCAAGACCAAAGTTCAGCTCCCAGGTATTGTTCCCCAACGGATGGAAGAGTGAAGGGGGTTAATGCATTGTTGAGTTGATGCTGATGTCAGGCAGTTCGAGTTGAGAGTTGAGGTGTACTATCTGCAGTGGAAATTACCGAAAACAAGTCCAGTCGAGCAGTGCCATGCGGTGGAAACGCGGCAATGGAGGCACTGAAAACTGACACCTCTGTGAGACTATGTGGGGGAGTGGGGGTGTCAAAGAGGAGATTGAGGGGGAGGGTATCTGGTTGTGTATTCTGGGACTAATGCTTAATGAGGCTGTGCGCTCCCTAGGAAACCCACCTCTACAGGTGCCAAACAAAACACCTTTTTTTCCCCCTCCTGCTTTCAAAGAATATTCACAATCGTCTCAAACAAAGAGAGGAGGAGGAAGAAGGAATATCAAGTCCTCTTACAAGTATTGTGAGGTGTTGTTTAATTCCCCCACCCAGTCCAGTCTGTTTTCACACTTTGCGTTGCAGTGAGTCATGCGCTGAAGGTCATTTGTGTTATCGTGTAGAAATATTTATCTGCTCTGTGTGATATCGCCCAGGCTTTTCACATCAGCTCATTAAGTGGCCTTCATGATGATGATTACTTCAGCCTCTATTCGTAATGTTTATGGGCATCGAATGTTTTGTGGCGAGCTTGTTTCTCTAGTGTCTCGGCCTGCCGTCCGCAGAGTGGCATTATGTCAAATACACACAGACTGGCCGTCAGCACAAAACCAGCTGACCTATGATCTTCTGGCCGTCATCCTCATTCCCCTGCCATTGTCCCACAATCCACTTGGCATCTGGCATCTCTGTGGCCCCCGGGAGCTCACTACTGTCCCTAACTTGCCCCAGTCCCTCTTTTCTCTATAGATAGAAGCTAAAATTACAGTGAACATCTCTATTCCTGTGCACACCAAAGACGTAATACAGCAGTGCTTTGTCTTTCCTTAACTCCCTATAGGCTTACATTATGTACATGATTTCCTATTCCTCTTTACCTACACAAGGGCGCTTGATTTTGGGCCTAGATTAAGGCAAACTGCCTGTGGCGACGCGCTGCCAAGGCCACGGAGAAGGCAGGCTCATTATACATGAAGCGAGTGAAAGCACATATGCCCCGCAGCTTTAATGTATGGTCATGTTTGAAAGCTATGTGTGAGAGTGAATGCTTCTTTGTAAGCGGCTCAATAGCACTGCGAGCACAAAGTGTAGTTGGCGCTCATGGGTGGGGGGTGTTGCATTCATTTTCTTATGGTTACTTATTACATACCACCATTGTCTGGTTTTATGTCCATCACTCTCCAGATGTCTCAGTGAGCTTCTGTAACATGTTTCCACCACGCTGTTGTTTGAAATAGTTTGAAAAAGAGGGTGTTTATGCAGGTTTAACCCTGATATTTTATATTTGTAATGTTATATTATAGGTGGAATATCTCTGTTTTTTATTCTGAATGTCGGGGGTTTTGCTCATGCAACTCTTAGATTTTTTTTTTTTACGGTGTGCTTTCTGTACCCCCAATGCTCCTTGATCACATCCCTGTACTGACTTAATGATACAACTGGTTAATGTTATTGCTGACAATAATCAATGCCATCCTCCTATCCAACCTTCTGCCATGGCTGCTCTCTGCTGCCAGCTGACCAGTGTACCAGCAGAGGATCAGAAGATGCCAACAGTACAGGACTAGTCCCGAGGAGGGGTTTGACAGAAAATGTCTACACCCCCCCCATTCCCTCCCTCAGCTATCCTCTCTCCAAGGTGCCAGTGATGGCTTGAGAGTGCAGTGCGGTGTGCCGTGATGGATTGGAGTGGCTTTTTATCTCTTCCCTTTTGTGTGATATGAACTGAAGAGGTTATGCTGATTGCGGTGTGACTCTTTCCCTATTATGGCATGGTTTGGGGTTTGCACTGGTAACTGGTGTGTGGGTGGATGAAGGGGGCGGGGGGTTGTCAAGTCTGTGTGTCTTTTGAGAGCGTGATGACATCCCTATCCATGCATGCTTCATCTTTTGCTGTGTTGACTTCATGGCTGCCTCTCAATGCTGATCCTCTTCTTCTCTTGGATTAAATCTTTAGAAAAGAAAGTATAAAAGCGAAGATTGAAATTTTGAATACAGTCCATGAAAGGAAGATTTTCATCAGTACTGAGATGCAGCTGAAGAGCGTGTGTCAAAGTGACATTTGTTGTGACTATGTTGCCTTTGTCTTGGGGTGTGTGTCTGTGGATGTTTTCCCCCAAAAGCAAAGTATCATGGGTAAAGTCAGTTGCATCACCCTTTTTAAATGGAGGAGGAGGGTGGGGTGGGGAGGGGGTCTTCTCTCTGCCACAGCCATCCCTCCCAGGAGAGATACTTCAAGTCCTGAATAAAAATAGACTCCTCTAAAGCCCTCTCCCCTTCCCTTTCCTCCGTGGTTAAAGTAAAGACCGAAAGAGACGGAGAAACGGAGCAGTCCCCAGACCCCACAGCTCTAATCAGCTACATCGCAGTGCCAGCCCATGAGGCCCCGGCAGAGCCTGGTGCCCAGCCCTGATGAGCTCCCCTGTCACCATTACCTCCCCCCGCTAGCATCATCACCTGTGATAGTCTGCATGAGATTTACACACCAAGTGAGAACTAGAAAACTGCAACTTCTGCACAGCTTTCACACACTTCCCTTTTTTTGTGTGTGTGTGTGTGTATGTGTGTGAGACGAGTGAAGAGCAGCAGCTGTTAAAACACTCTGCTGATGCCTGAGCTTGAAAACCTGCCAGTAACGGCTGACTCTATCATTCACCCCCCCCCCCAACACACACACACACACACACACACACACACACTCCTCCCCTCCCGTCTACCTCAGGAGGCCCTACCTAACAGGTTTGGTAGGTTTTACTAACTGACACAGACGGAGGGTTGAGTCACCTTCGCCTCCTAACCTCCTCTGCCTCTCGTGTATTTAGTCTTTAATAACCGTGGATATCCGTGTGTGGACTCTTTGGGTTCAGAACACCTACAGAGAGTTCATACTCGCCCCCTGGGAGCTATGTAAACAATAGAAGCCCTGGGATTTATCTGCTCTGGTGCTTCAGCCCCTCTGTCTAATAACTCCCCCTGTTTGGTCTTTGTTTGCAGGATGGCCCAGCCATACGTCTACCCACAAGCCTATGTGCAACCCAGCCTGGTGCTGCCAACTCAGGTTTCCTCCTCCGTCAGCACCAGCCCTTACTTGGACTACAGTGCAGCCTACAGCCAGTACGCCCAAGCAGCCTTTGAACAGCAGTACCCATATGCCGCCTCCCCAGCCGGCTTCCTGGGCTACAGCTACGCCACCAGCCCCTCAGCCACCGCCGGCCCAGCTGCTGCCACCACAGCTCCAGCCACCGTCCACCCCACCCTCCCCTCCGCTGCTGGCCCGGGCCCGGCCTTCCTGCACTATGCCCCGCAGCAGCACATCCAGCCGGACCGTATGCAGTGAGCCGATGAAGGAAGCGGAGAAGAAGGAGCGGTACAGGTGGAGGAGGGGGAGGAGGAGGAGGAGGAGGAGGGGGTAGTGGTCGTGGACCTTTTGGGCAGAGGATGGCAAAACAGCCTACGGGGTGACCCAGCTGTCGTCAGCAGGGGCTTGCAGGAATAAGGGTGGTACTATTGCACTATACGATCAGGAGGAGCTGTCTGCTCGTTGGTAAAAAGGGGTGGGAAGGGTTGGAGGACTGTCAAGGTTCAGGTTGGGAAGCTAAACAGCATAAAGTATGTGATCGCTTCCAAGGGCTTCCAGAAGCTGACACTTCATTTTTTTTATTATTATAATTATTATTATTATTGTCCTTTTTATTATTGTATTAATGTCATTGTCAATGTTTGTTTGTATGCTATTATTATCATCAATGTTATGTTGTTGGCTCAATCAGTGGAAGTTATGTGTGTCCTTGGTACATATTGATGACTGTTAGAGAGCTTTCTGGGACATGTAACACCTCTTTACTCCCAACTCCAGACTATCTGGATGAAGGGCACTGCTGCTTTAGGAGAACACTGGGAGGACAGTCAGGGCTGTGGGGTGCAGGGTGAAGACAGGGTGGTGATTTTGGGGAGGCATCCAGCACGCCTCTCAACCTATCTGTGGTCCCATTCAGGTAGAGCACTGCCTCATGAACAAACCTCCAGCGTTCAGCTTCACACGGGAGGACGACGAGAGATTTCACCTCAAGGACAAAACAGAAAGTTTCAGTATATGAGACAGTGGGAGCTCCATTGTTTTGAGACTGCGATGTCAGGACTACAATTATTATTATTATTATTATTATTAATTTTTTTTTTTTTTTTAAAAGAGGCCTTAATAAAAAGAACTCCTTTTTCAATCTCCTGATTTTTCAAGCCCCCCCCACACACACACCACACACACACACACACAACAGAGCCAAGAGCAGAGAGTCCTTTGTTACTGGCCTCTCAGCAGTCAGTGACATTAATCTGGCTTACTTGGGTCTTGATAATTTCAAATGGATGTAGATAATCACATGCAGTACGTGGGTGATGGGGACCAGGATCGCTGTGTATCGATGTTGAAAGGTAGCTGACACTGAGCTCAAACACCAGTGGGTATTTCTTTTTTTTTTTTTTTTTTTTGTCACACTGTTTCTCTCAAAAGGACATTCATGTACAGCATTTTAAAATGTCATCAAGTACATTTACAATATTTATATGTAGGTATTTATGAGATACTAAGTTAAAATAGCTTTTTTTTTTTTTCCTATGACTATAGTTCTGGCACTGATGTCATTTATCCTGCAGAAGCATACCTGCAGATCCACAGGTGTCGTATTCATTTTGTTTTTTTCACCATGTCAGTGGATTTGCCCGGGTACACGGTAACTACAGTAGATGCTTGTTTGTAGATCCTTGACTGGTTGCATCAGAAATTCTCTAGTTTCTTTTTTTTTTTTTAATAAAAATGTCTTTTACAGTCCCTTCAAAGAAGCCATACCAAAAAAATAAAAAAAATAAAGACTTTGTACTCAATGATGCCTCTTGACTTCTTATTTGATAGTCCACTTTAAAGCACCAGAAATAAAAGTCAAGAAAGGGACCTTCAAAATGCCACCACTGGAGTTATTTGTGTTTACAGTATGTGGTATTGCAGTGTCACTGTATTCACAACAAAACTGAAATCCAGATCCTGCTGTGATGATAAAACCCTGTGGGGTGAGTGGGTTCAGTTATGTATGTGTGTGTGTGTGCGTGCTTATCAAGGCTGTGTGTGCTGTTGGATCCTGTGCAGAGGGTTGGGGGGGCCGATGAGGGGGGCCAGGAGGCCCAGACTTTTATCAAGCCTCAACACCACCACCTGCCCAGGGTGCAGGGTGTTCCCTCAGGCCGACACACTTTGGTCACATTCGTTCCTTCTCACAAGAGTTTTGTGTAAGGGAAGAAAAAAGGAGTTTGTCAGAAAGTGGTTTAAAGCCACGTTACCAAGAGCTGAAAGACACTGTTTTGTTTCACTCCGCTAAACAAGCTCAGCTAGTTCTGTTTCCCAGCAGCGTCTCTACATGTTTGTGCTGACATCAGCTTCTTTAAAAGATGTGTCACTTCTAAACCCCACTTAGGCCTGGAGAACAAAACCCAGGCAAGGTTGTTGGAAACAAAAACACATTAATTATCTTTTTGTCCCTAGCCAGGGTGTCATTTATCCTCCCAGTAATGATTTACAATATGGCCTATGAGTTCAATAGATGTTTGTGTGGTGCTTTGTTTTGATTAACATCTATTCACACCGTATACCTGTAAAATCCTGCTTTTAATTGGACGCCCTGCCCTTCCCTTCTACATGGGATTTCAGTTCACATGGTTTTTGCATTCTGATCCCTTATAGCTAGGTTTTCTTTCAAACAGTGTCCCAAGTTTGTTTAAGATGTATTCCTGCTATTTAGTGTCATAACTCCATTACGTTTGGGGACATACAGGAGACAGAAAGTAAGAGTGTACAGCCTTGCTAGTATCTCTGTTGGGCTGTACTTATGCACATCAATGCTTTGAGCTAAGTGCTGACAATGACAAAAATAACTTTCTTTTACCACCTTCACATCTCAGTTTAGCATGCTAGCATTTTCTAATTATCACTAAATAAAAATCACAGCTAATGGGAATTACATTAGTTTTCTTATCACGGTTAATAGCCTAAATCAATGCAGCATATTCACATAATGTAGGATGGCAGTAATTGTAAATTTAAATATAGGCATAGAGAACTTTAAATAAAGTTATTTACAATTTGGAAATTTACAGAACTACTACATTTCCCATAATGCCCCCATGTTTTAAACTCCACACCTTCAGTTTGTGTGAGTGTGACCAGTGACTAAATGCTTATAATTGGGGGAGTGCCCCTTTGACTGAAAGTGTGATGATGTAGGAAGCTTTTTGTTTTTCAGTGAGGACAGCGGGGTGAGTCTGTGTTCAGGAGCTGTGTCTAGGAACAAGACATGGCTTTGCAGTAAGTATACATTTAAAAAAAAAGAGCTTGATTGAAGCCATGCCAGTGCGTTAGGACCAGCTGTATATTATGACAACACGAAGGACAAGTTGCAGTTTTTTATAGCTGAATCATGTCACAGATTTTTAAACACATTTGCATTCAGCAGAATTAATGTCCTTGCTGTTGCTGTGTTTACTGGTTGTTGCTGTAGCGAGGCGGCTCTGGTCTCCCTCTCTTCTCTTCACTGTTTATCTCTCACTATCTCAGCCCCTGTTCTCTGTTAGTGATCTCACTCACACATCTATTTACTCAACTTTTCTGCATGTCATTTCTGTTTTTCCTTCCCCCTAACATCTCTTCTTGTCTTCTCCTCTTCGGTGCCTGTGGTTCTGTTTCTCCTCACACGCCATTGTTTCTATCTCCTTCTTTTCTCCCTCCACGCCTCCCTCCTCCTTATCTCTATCTTTCTTTCCTTCTCGCGTTCTCCTTGTGAATCACACCACAGAGGAGCAGAAACAGAGCCGGGTGTCAGCTTGATGAACGAGGTCATACAGGCCCAGCAGACCTTGTTATGCTGAGTCACCATAAGGCCTCTCTTGGTCTCTCGCTCTCGCTCTGTCTCTCTCTCTCTTCCCCTGTCTCTCTTTCACATGCACATACAAAGTAGGTTCAGTCAAATCTCACTCTCTGCATGCTTCTCGCTCTCTCGTGCAACTCTGACGTCAAGGGATTCCTCAGAACTGTCAGAAAAACAGTCCCACCTTATCAGGCCTCAGCTCAACTTTAATTGCAATTAGGCCCCTCTTGTTTTCATGGTTTCAACAACACGTGGGTTGGCCTTAGATCATGTAAATTAAAAGTATTCTACTTACATAATCTAATCAGAAATGTGAGTACACAAACTTGAGCAATAGCAGAAAGAGAACATGGATTTGGAACATCACCATTACTATTACATTATATGTGTGCCTCATTCCTGGTCACAGCTACATGTAAGCAGGTTATACACTTTTACATACGAACCTTTATCAAATTCTGCTTGTAGTTAGTCATTTAAGCTAACTAGCCTTCTTGGTGGGTGGCTAACAGTATTTAAATGTGGGGTAAGCAATTTGAGATAATGCGATTCCTATCAAATACACTTTTTTTTTAATTCAGCAAATATCCCTCGTGGCCTGCTAGCTTTCCATTCTGTATATGTGCTGAAAAAGTTAGGTGTTTGTACACAGCCCTGGCTCCGTAAATGGGAAACTAACACGGCTGATCGGACCGAGCCACACCAACTTGTTATTCCAGCCAGGATTTGTGTGCCAGGTAACATTAAATGACTTGCCCACGGACATCCAGCTTACTTTCTAGTTTGCCAAGACATGCCGTTGTTGTGATGTTAACTATAATAACAGGAGGGTTGTGAGTACTGTTGTCCGGAGCTGGTGTGCTGCCTCTGGGAAACAGCAGCAACTTTATACCCTTGCAAGGCAGCTGGATCACACGGCAATCCATTTCCATGCATCGAGCTACGGTCAATTAGTGTCCTATGAGGAAGTACTGGCAGCTGTGGCATGAGCCACAGGCGTGGTTTAACCATACCGTCAATAGGTTTAACAGTAGGTGTGTGTGACGACGTGTAAGAGGTGTGACAGTTTGCAAAATTACAGCATAGCTAATGTTAGTTACTTTACTATCTGTCATTGTTCACATTATATCATGGTATCTGTCATGGTATTGGATTTCTCCAGAATTACTTGCCCCACCTTTAACCTAGTTGGGTAACCTAGTTTTTCCAGGCATGATTAATGTAATTCCTTTTAAAAAGGTAACCCTGCATTTAAATCTGGATCTTAAGAATTTGTTGAGTGTGGTACACATCCTTTTTAAAATGGCTTATTATGCTAAAAGGTCTTTAATAGTAATTATTTATTCAGCTCAATACATTTGACAGATGATTACTATATTTTTGTACACATAAATGCATAATAAAGTGTGCTACTAAAGATTGTGTTATAATTTCTAGGGTTCATTTACAAAACTGTAATAATGCTATAAAAAAAGCTTCGATCTTAATTTTGTTTTTGCTCGCTGCTTTGGATGCTTGCGGTCTATAGCCTACAGTAAGTAAATGAAACAGCATGATTAATTACATCTAAATAAAGTGGAGTAGTACCATGTCATTTATAAGCTACATAAATATGAAATGATATAAAACTGTTGTGAGCACTCAGGGAGCCCTTCTTGTTTAATCTCCTTTGGAGGTTAATGTTTTATAGAGAATCATAAATAGCAATTTTATGAGGTCCTTATTTTATAATGGGCTATGATCATGCCTTAACATTATTTCCCTTATTAAATGGCCCCTAAAACCCAAGCCAAGCATCTTACACCTGACTGGCCCTGTCACTAGATCCTGTTGTGTCTGTGTGGCACCTCAGTCCAGTCCCACACTGGTGCGTCTGGGCCTGGGGAGTGTTGGTGCTGTGTTGTCAGATAGGCCTCAGATACAGGCTATATTTACCCAGGCTCTGAGACCCCCGAAACCCATCACATGCTCTTTCCTGTGGCCTTTTCCCACACCAATATCCCATTCAGATAACAAGGTCTGGTCTGGAGAGAGTCAGGTTTGAGCGAGTGGTAGAGGCAGTCTGTATGTGTCTGTATGTTTGTCCCTGTTAGAACAGAGTGATGTGCAGGATGGTATTATATGAGCAACCAGTGAAGACAGTCTGTGGTCATCATCAGTCATAAACCTAATGGGGGACAATACCTGTTGCATACTAATTTGTTTTCACTTGGTGTATTAACATTCCTTCTATATGAGTCTTACGCCCCCATGTACTAAGGCTGAGTCCTTGCCGCAGTGGCCCGGGTTTCGGTTCCAACCTGCGGCCATTTACTGCATGTCATCCCCTCTCTTTGTCTCCTCAGTTTCCTGTCTATCTGAAAGCTTGCACTATCCAAATAAAGGCGTGAAAAGAAAAATATTGTATATTACAAGTAGAAGTAAATGAATTGATCTGTAAGTAAGAGGAACAGGAGCTCAGAACAACAGTAGCTGATAGACTCACAACTAAACCTGTGCTGTGCTGCGATTCAACAATGATCCCAGCCTGTGATGCCGCCACACTGCGAAGAATGGCGCTATGGAAGGTATTGTGTACCTTGATGAAGTGTTAGTGGTTTAACATTTAACCAAATTACAATAAACGTGGGAGGAGCAGGAATGAAAAAAAAAACTGCAAACAGCAACTCCTATGCTACGCAGATGATACAAACCTGGACAAAGGTTGGCAGGATGAGGAGAAATGAGGAAATAAGGATTAAAAGCAGTTCAACTGGGTACAAAGCCAATGCTTCTGACAAGCTGAGCAACCTTATCATACCAAAGAATTCAGCTGGTTCAGCCAGTAAGGCTGGGCACAGTCTGAAACCAATGTACTGCGTCTTCCACAAAAACCCGTCACTTTGTCCCTATGGCATTGTTTTTACAACAGTGTACCATGGCGTAGTCAGGGATGCAGACTGTTAATGAAAGAATGATGTAGTAAAGTATATTTTTTTTAATACTTTAAACACAGAGTATGTGATTTCTGCCGCTAAATAACAGAAGACGTAGTTTGATGATGTTGCTTCATTGTTAAACAATCACCATGTTCAATGAAAATCTATCTGAAGAGGGCAGAGATAGTGTTCATGGATGAGGTAATGTATAATGTTTTTATTCACAAAATGTTTAGTCATGTTTGCCAACTTCATTCCTCGCTCTCTGACGTATCCAGCGTTTCCTGAAAAGTTATGGCAACAAGAAGAGGCAAAGGGGCTATGACCCTTCACAGGGGCGCCCAAATTAAATGCACTATTGCCTTAAATAAACACATGTTTTTTCTGGGTTTGAACATGGTTGAAAACAACTAAACTAAATATAAAATGTAGGTCTAGTTCAGACATTTTAATGGAGAAATGTTACATATTTACATTTAAAGTGAAGCTATGTGACTTTTGATGAACAGCAGGCACTGTGGAAGGTTAAAGTTAAAAGCTAAACTGCACTGTAACAGTAGACCAAGTAAAGAAGAGTGTCACAAATTCAACAATCTGAAATTAGTTAACATTAGCCAATATTAGCCACTATAAGTTACTGGTCATACCAGACTATGTAAGACCTTTTTCTTTCAAAGAATCCACTTCTTTCATACCACTAACTCACTTATAGGGAAGCAATATGATTTTTTTTATATATTTAGTAGAATCAGGAAGTTATGTTCTGAAACTGAAAATATTAATTTATGTTCAGTTAACTCTTTACTCTATTGACCCTAACTTATAATTCCTGGACATTTTAAGGAGCAAGGAGCTGGGTAAGGCATTTAAATCAATAAAAATGTTACGGGAAAGTGACTAAGAAAGTGTATTACCAGGACTGTGGAGCCTGGATATGATAGAGAGATAGATATTTCTGGATCAGTGTGATTTTTCAGTCCTTATCCAACAGCTGGCCTATATCCTATCAGCTGCCCCAATGGCCCTACACGCCACTCTCACACCTCCAGCTCTTTCTGGCACTACTGGGGCTGGTGATAATGAGATGAGCCAGAGGAGATTGCCCCATACAGGACTGATACTTGTGTCAAAGTTTATCAAAATAAATGGAAGTGAAGGGGGTTTAATTAGCACAACAGAAAAAGACAGACACAACAGCAGCTGGAACAGGTTGAACTCTGGGTGAAGTGAAGTGATTAAGTGCATCTCAATAAACTGGGTATCTGTGAATATGTGGGTTACACTTTATGTATTAATCTGTATGCGTGTTGTGAATTCATAAATGTGTCTCCCATTAGCATAGCAGTTGTCTTAACTCGGCGTACTCCCTCTGAGCATCCACGTCTCCAGCTCTGTAATGTGATCTGCGTTTGTCTCACTCAAGCGGAGCCTGGGGAGATCCATCAGAGCTTCGCTGTAATCACAAGCCCCAATACCCCCCACACTCCTTTCACCAACAGCCTCCATCCCACCCCCACATCCCCCAACGGCAAGCGGAGCTGAGGCGTCACAGACGCTTCCAGCCTCACATCCTCTCCTCATGTCCATTTCACACCACGCCACACCAGTCTGGCAGCATCGGCATGCACACACAGAAATGATTTCTCTCAGAGCAAGCTCTGCAGAGAGAGGGAGTTTGTTCTGTGTCATTCTGCATGAGAGCAGCTAATGTAGCATGGGTAACACCCTGCACGGGGTGAGATAAAGCAGTACACAGAGTGCAGGAAGACAAGTAGGAATGAAGTGCTAAATCCAGGGGTGAGGCGAGGTCAAAGTTTATAATATTGATGCCACATACCACAGGAGAAATGCTTTGACCTTTGGCCACAATATTCTGGACACTGTGTGTGTGTGTGTGTGTGTGTGTGTGTGTGTGTGTGTGTGTGTGTGTGTGTGTGTGTTCCTAATATGTTCAGCCCAGAGGGAGGTTTGTTGGTCCTGTGCCACATATTCTTATCTCTGGCCAACATGCTTGTACAAACTAGCGCCTCCACCTCAACCTCAAACCCAGGCAGCCTCTGTTGGGGGGCAGAAAAGAGGAGGAAGGGAGGGGTGAGGTTAACTACAACAAGATCAGCAAAGAAAGAGAGAGAAGGAGAGGCCCAGCGCCTGACAACTACTGACAGCTGAGCTTCCTCTGTCAGTGGGGCTTTCATGACCACAAACTGACACGGTGAAAGACACACACACACACACACAGATCGATCCACTTCAGCTGTACACATAGCAACTGAGTGGTCATGTACAAATTATACCCATTTTCTCTCTCATGCATAGTTTGACATTGACTCTGTCAGACTATGCTGTGGAGTTGTCTGTGTGGAAGAGGAGCTCTTATGTAACAAGTGCTGATGTTCAGTGTGTGAGTCTGTATGTGTGTGATGTTATTCTGGTTTTCTGGTCTCAGCTCATGTCAGCCACTGTGAAACCACTTTGTGTGTGTGTCCAGAAGTGTCTCTGTGTGTGTGCACACACTTCAGGGGACAGTAAGCAACAGGTGTAAAAGAGGAATTTAGAACACACAGTGAACCTTTTTTCCCCTATTTGACTTCTGAACTTTTGCTGTCACTGCTGGCATACGACGACAGCTGTGAAAATGGCCTCTTGTTTGCTTCACACAGAGCGTAGCAAACATTATATCTGTGTCTCTGTGTGACAGAGATGTTCACATGTCTTTTTTTGCAAGTCCAAGTCAAGTCTGAAGTCTTTGGTCACGAGTCCAAGTCAAGTCTCAAGTCTCTAAAAAATAAAAGTCATATTTCTCTTCTGGTTGTAATGAGCCTTCTGTCATCTGCTGCTATCCGGTCTACTAAGAATACTGCACAGCTGTATCTGAGAAATTCAAAGCAGTATCAGTACTGATTAGTTCTTTGTTATATGATCACTTTAAACAGGATATTGCAATGCAATATGAAGAAAACACACAATGAATGCTTTCCTTTAAAGGAAACTGTATTCAAAAGAGTTAAAGGTTTGCATTCTGCAACCGTATTGTTTAATTACACTGGGTCTCTAATGACACATTCCTCTATCCTCTCACTCAAACTCAGTGTAATGGTAACCTGGTAAACCTGTAACATTAACGTTACGTGGTCAACAATTAACCTGTAACCTGCCTGTAAGCCGACAGTATAACTATGTATTTTTCTACGGTTAACGTTAGCCAGTAGATGGTGGCAATGTAGATGATTAACTTTACCCAACCTTTTTTTTTTTTTTTTTTTACGTCATGTCAACGCCACTCAATGCAAACAAGTGCGACAAGCAAACTAACATTCACTCATCGATTTAAATATTCAGTTACAAAGCTGAGCTAACCGTCCATATGCGCTAATGTGACTGACCTATCCGGGTGAGTTTTCAGGTGCCTGATAAAAACATTTGTGGTGGATCCAGCATCCTTGATTCGGGTACTGCAGACTTTGCAGTCAGCGCTCCTTTTGTTGGTGCCGTCCTGTTTGAAGTTTTTATAACCAAATGTAATCACAAATGGTACAGCAGCAGCTGCAGGTGTGCCGCCGGCCGCCATAGTCGTCGTCCGAGGTACTAGTGCGTGAGGCCACGAGGCGCGCACCCAATGCGTAATATGGTTACCATGGTTACCATGATTACCATGGAAAAAAGGAAGAAATCACATTAAGCTCGTCAGACGTTTCAGAGTTTCCTCAATATTAATATGCAAAAAAAGAAAACATAATGATTGTTCACGAGTCCCAAAACACGAGTCCAAGTCAAGTCTGAAGTCTCTGTGTGTGAGACTTAAGGGCGACTCGAGTCCGAGTCGCAAACTCAAGTCCCCATCTCTGCTGTGTGAATAAGTGCACTACAGGTGACCTGCATCTGTGTCTCCTGTTGAAATACGTCTAACTGTGGTCTGTGTTAACCAGCATGACCTATATATAACATAGGTTGTTATTTATTGGTAGAGAGCAGCTGCTGATGTCAAAGCACACAACAGCAGGCTGTCACTGATACCTGCACTTCAGACAGACAGCAACAGTGCGTAGGACATGGGAGTAAATCTCATTAGTCACTTACATTGATGACGCAGCTGCTGGATTTGTTAATTTGCCTTGAGGGGGAAGGTCCTGAGTGGTTACCTTTACATATGTTGCTGATCATTTACAACAACACATTTACAAGTCGAGAACTTCAGCTCTATTTCAGGTCATTAACTAATTCTTATTCCATTTTTTTTGGGAGCTCTCATGTCCGTACTGTAAATATAAAGCTACAGAAAGCAACTGGTTAACCTAGCTTAGTAAAAGAATATAAATCAGCCTGCTTGGCTCCGTCCAAAGGTAACAAAACTTCTAAAGCTCATTAATTAACACTATATCTGGTTTGTTTCATCCATAAAAGTTTAAAAACAACAAGTCAGCACTCGAAATCAAGGACATCCCATTGTCCCGGGGACAATCAAAATAGCAAAGATACAGTGTCTGAGACAGTAGAGAAATGTATCATTACAAATGAAATGATTACGCTTATGTGTCAGGGAATATCATTTTAATTGGGTTCCTGTTCCATTCCAAAAATGTGAGGTGGCATTAGCACGAGCTACTACTTCACACACCACTTACACACACATAATCACTCATAGAGTGCTAGTGTTGCCAGCTTTCTCGCTAGATTTAGTGACTTCTCAGACACTATTAGCTACAATATTTCTGACTAGCAACAAAGTTAGCGACTAATTCAGATCATATGGGGGAAGGTGAGAGGTATATTCAAATATATTAAATTGTAATTAATTTGCTTTGCCATGCATGCTGCTCAGAGTAATAGCATTCATCGACTCTTCTTTCAACAGCACTGGGGTGTCTCCCTGTGTGGTGTGTGAGAAACAGTAAAACACCGAGGGTGATTTAAATTTTTTATTCAGACATAAGTGCAGGGAACAGTTAGCAGAAGGGTGAGTCAATGAATAATGCAAGTTATTGAAACAAATGTATTAAACTATATTTATTATGTAAAAATATAAAAACTTCCATTTGGGACAATAGTTGTTAAGTCTGGAACAAGTGAAAGTAAAAGGCGGTTACAATCCAGTAAAAAAGTTAATTTCAAGCCCTGCAAATTGTGGTTTTATGAGGGTTTACATACCCAACTATTTCTTGGTTGGGAACAGGGACTTCACACAGCGTTGTCGTCAAAGTGAGGCTGCAAGGAAACCAGCAATTTTAGCAGAATTGGAAGAACAGGAAAACCTCCCATTATTCAAACTTAGGAGCGTTATTCCAAGCTATTAGCATTATTAGTGTGCCTGGAAAGCACACTACTATTATTCCTCATACTTAATATTCTTATTATTAGTGTGCCTGGAAAGCATACTCCCCGTGCTTAATATTCTTATTATTCATCCATACGTTTTCCGGTTGACTACTCCTCCCACAGTTTTGGTCGCACATACACAAAAAGGTACCAAAACGTGCGGCTCGGTGGGGACATTGGTGCTATGACTTTTCTAAGCGTTTCGCCAAACAGTTTGCCGATAAATCGCCAAAAAATGAATGGGTGTGTACTGGTAGAATGCTCAACTGCTATTAACTACCGTGGCCTGGCCTTGGTTGCTAGGCAACCAAAGCCTGCCCCTCACAAGCTTGACTGTGAACAGGCATTATTCTTACGTGTCGTTTTTCGGTCGACTACTCCTCCCATAGTTTTGGTCACACATACACAAAAAGGTACCAAAACGTTAGGCTCGGTGGGGACATTAGTGCTATGACTTTTCTAAGCGTTTTGCCAAACAGTTTGCCGATAAATTGCCAAAAACCAGGCCAAAAAAATGAATGAGTGTGTATTGGTAGAATGCTCGCAACTGGAGTGCCGGACATTATTACTAGAGTGGAGAGTGAGAGAAAAACTTGTCGAAAAATTCATTTGTAAACTGCTCTCGAGGCCACAAATGTCACTCTACAGAAATAATTTATAGATAGATACGTAGGTAAATCCGTTGGGGTCGCAGTGATAACACTGCTGAAGCTGTCAGACAAATAGTTTTGGCGGGAAACACATTGATGCGCCAGCAACACCCTGTCACAGCCCCATCTACTCCCATGTAAATTGGACAGGAGAAATTTTGAGAGGAGCTCGTTGTACCTGTTCGTCCTCAATCTCCCGAGGTCACATTTTTTAACTTTAGCCACTGAAACTGGGCATTCTTATGGTCAACAAGATGACGATGCTCACGGTCTTTTCGGTTTTCATTTCGGTCGTTCTTGGCCAATGGTTCGAGGGGGTTCATTTTTAGATTTTCTGGCCCTCTCAGGAGTTAGAGACTTAACTACTGTGGCCTGGCCCTGGTTGCCAAGACAACCAAAGCCTGCCTCTCACAAGCCTGACTGTGAACATACACACACACACACACACACACATACACACACACACACACACACACATACATACATCACACACACACACACACACACACACACACACACACACACACACACACATAGCTAGCAAGGGAGTATGACAAGGTATTAATATACGGGCCAGAGTCAGGCACACTCAAAATTTCTTTAGGAATTTTCTAGTTAACTACTTTTGTTGTGTTATGTATTTGTAGTGGTAAACAAATGAAAAGTACAAATAAACTGTTGACTGTGTTCAGATTTAGCTGTAACTGCCAATGATGGAGGCTTTGCAGACATGTTGTCAGCTATGTATAAAAGGAACTAGTGAAGTTGGCAATATTGTAGCTGTGAGAAATCCCAATTCCAATATCTCCAATCTGGAATTACAACTCAGAGGGCCGACATGAAGACAGCATTAACCTCCCATAAAACCACAACATGCTGTTTGTCACTTTATTTTTGGAATAAACAAACAAGAAACTAAATGCTTATTTGGGACCTCTACAGGTGCCCCTGTTGCTTAGGGGTACTGTATATTTACATGTAAAAGTGAATAAGCATAAGCTAGGCTAACCAGCTGCTGGTTGCAGCTTTATATTTACTGTATAGACATGACAGTGATGCTGATATTCTATCCTAACTCATGGCAAGACTTAGACTAAGCGTATTTCCATAAATGTCAAACTATCCCTTTCAAATGGAGCCAAGTTTAGAAGAGAGATCTCTCTTTAGAATAACATAATGACTGTAAGGAGGATAGGAGACGTAAAAGAGCCAAAAAGGGGCATCTTTGGACGGAAGCTTTGTTGATGTAAATTTTAATGTATAATCCATCCTTCGAGATATTTTTGGCCATAAATTCAACTGTATCATCTTTCCTAATCTCCTTCACCTCCCCCCATCACTCATTTCTCCCATCAATTCTTTTTGGAGTTTCCTCAAACCTCTCCTATTTTAGTATGTTCCACCAAACATGATTTGCCCTCTCATGTGGAGAAAAAAACTCACTAAGCTCCCTGTCTCTCTCTCTCTCTCTCTCTCTCTCTCTCTCTCTCTCTCTCTCATAAAACAACGTAGCCCTGTGTGTTTGTGTGCACGAGTGTGTGTTTCCATGCACCAACAGTTATGTTCCCGATCCTGGAGGGAGTGATCAGCTCTCAGTACAGTGAAGAAGGTAGTCCCCCCGGATTCACCAGCAGCTCTTTATAAGGACAAGGGAAAAAAGGCCTTGCTGCCTCTATATTTAGATGGACTTTATTGGGCCTCTTGTCTTCGTTTTTCTCCCCCCTCCTCTTGTGCTGCCGCTGTTAGAAATCTCTCACCAAAGCCATGTGGGCGGCAAACCCTCCTCTCCATCGCAGCGAGGGGAGAGTGAGCCTGATAATGATCTGGGTGATAATAACAGAGCAGAGGAAACGAAAGAGATGGGAAGAGGATGGAGGGAGGATGACAGAGAAGTGGTGGGTGGTGAGAGAAGTGTTTTTCATTGTGTCTCCTTCGCTCCTCAATGACTATTATCCACAGTGCCAGTGATGTCCTCTCTCTGCCCCACCACCCTACCGCTCGGAGGAAGTCCCAGAGAAAGGGCCATGTTATCCATCCAGCCTAATGTGGAAGAGCCTGGTGGTGATGTCTCACAACCACCAGATTGGTCTCTTCCAGTCACACCGCTCCAATTGACCAACTATATTGAGAGGCTGAGGTGGC
This sequence comes from Dicentrarchus labrax, assembly GCF_905237075.1. NCBI lineage: Eukaryota > Metazoa > Chordata > Actinopteri > Moronidae > Dicentrarchus > Dicentrarchus labrax. The sequence continues at coordinate 12,257,150 of NW_026136711.1, forward strand.
AGGCGCTGTTGCATTGAACGGTATATGTGCATATATATCCATACATAGTCCTCTTATAGGTCCCCTCTACATACCTCTGCTATCTGGCCTTATCTCCAAAGGGAAGCATATTTCTCAAGAGTTTTGACCTCTGCTGTCCAAATTTACTGCCAATGACAAACAGCACTTTAACATGGCGCACTCTTATCCCTACCTCTCTCTGTCTTATCTTACCTATTGCCTGGTGATTCTAACAAAGTATAGTCAAACACTGCACAAGCACTGAGCCAGCTCTCAGAAGACTTTTCTACTGAGGCAGAGGTGAAGAACAGACATTTGGATGAGGGCTGGTCATAGACTTGGCATGACTTGAGCCTTCAAAAATGACTGACTCAAGACTCATAAAGCCCTAAGCAAATATTGGCTGAGGACTGCCTTTCTGAATTTTATCGACTCATGAGCTGTAGGTCGAACCTCATGCTCATCGTCAGTCCCCTAATCCTGATCTCACCAGATGTTATCAATTTTGCTTATCACCTCTAAATACCATGAACACAATCACTTATATTCCCGACCATAGCCTCTTCTTAGATAACAGAGAAAGTCTACCGCCATGCTAGCAGCTTAGTGAGGCTGTACTTATGCACAGTGGTGCTTTAACATTGATGTTTAGGAGCTGTAATTTCAACCATGGTCACCATAGTGTTTTAGCATGCTAACATTTGATAATGAGAACTAAACATAAAAGTACAGCTGAGGCTGATGGGTATGCCTATGTCATTAGTTTTTATTGTCATCATCATAATTAAAATTTAACATGATGATGGTGCAAGAGGAGAAGGCATTAGATTACTAAACTCGTTAGGATGGTTCCTGAGGGGAACATGAACATCTACAAAATATCAACCTCAGGGTGGTGCTAGAGGTAAAGTCAGAGGATCACTAATTAGGCTACGTCATCTGGGAACCATGTAAAACTCACAAGATAAGTGAAACTCTGGTGGCACAAGATGAAAAGTCAGGGGATCACCATTTCATGGCATGTGGAAAAAATGTCAACCTGATAGTGTCACTAGAGCAAAAGTCAGGGGTTCAACAAAATCAGTAGGATTCATCTTCTGGGGACAATGAATGTCAGTTGATCCAATAGTTGCTGAGATATTGCCATCCATAGATCCATGAAACTAGCATGGCTACTAATGTCCTTACAGACTAATACTGTCTGACTGGGCTTGTTGCCTCTTATACTGTCAGTGAAAGGCTTGTCTGTAGCTGGTTGTGCTTATCTTGTAACAAATACCCTGGAGGCATGACAGGCTGAGAAGGGAATCCAAGAATCTTTAGCTTTACCTCACTGATGAGCAAAGCCCACACAGGTGGAATTGAACGATGCAGAAAGATTTGCGTATGAGCTGCCAATTTCAGGAGTCACACAAGAAAAGCATCAACTGCCATGCAAATGACAAGCAAATGAGATTCAAACCAGGCCAAGGCACAGTAAAGGATAAGTAAAAAAGGTGAGCACAAAGGAGTGGTTTTTGTGTATGTGCAATACTTGGCGACTATCCGGCCATGCATCCATGCAGTCGTTGGTGCCTCTGACTTCTGGCTAAGGGTCCGTCAAGTTTTACCACAACAGCAACAGCCACTCTCTGGGGAAGGACAAACCATGACATCAGAATAGTGGAAGCAGTGCTGAAGACAATAGTTCTCTGTGCGCGAGTAGAGGCGAGGCGTGGCCTGGCTGGACAGAGGGTCTTCTCAGTGGACCAGCCAGCCTCAGCAGCTGTCTCAACCTCTGTCTGTATCTCTGTCACACACAAAATATCAATTCAGCATGAAAGCTGACATAGCATTAGGACAAAGGATCAACAGATTTATGTGAAATCCCTTTACCCCTATGTGTCTGTGTGTGTGTAGTGTGTGTGTCAGCCCCTCTCTGTCCATGCTCAGTGCCAGCTTAGGAACGCAGGGACGGAGGTGGAGTAGGAGGAGGGCCCCGGAGAAAGAAACATAGTTCATACAAACTGGCAAAACAAAGAGCCGATGGACAGAAAAGGCCTCAACTGACAGGAGATTAGGAGTGATCGTAGCACAGATGAGTGTGTGTGCATGTGTGTGTGTGTGTGTGTGTGTGCTCATGTAAACATATAACACACAACACACTGCCTGCCCACATGATAGCACTGTATTTTACACTCTATTTGTCTTCTCGTAATTGCCTGAGGACACATAGAAAAAAAACTACCAGACACGCAGCCGTTGCACGGCTTGTGCCAGCATGCTGAAGTTCAAGTTATTTACCTAGACCCTCCAATGGACAGCCCTCTCCTTAAACAGCCATAAAGGTTTACAGGCCATGACAGAGAGGAGTGAAGAAGCTCACCACGTAGCTGAATTTCACATGGGGGGAGGAGAGAGAGCTATGTGATGTGAAGTGGAGCTGAGGTTGAAGTTAGAACCTCATACAGTAGATCCCTCAGGGTCACGCAACACCTGGGTCGTCAAAAGGAGTCTGGCTAGCCTTTAAAAAACAGATCAATACGGGATGTGCAAACAGCGGATGAGCATCATTGAGCATGTATGAGCATTGTATCAACAAAACCCACCTGCCCTTCAGTTTAGGTCTAATGACAACAAATGCAACAAAAGCAGAGTGCGATACGCCCAGCCTCGAGGGGCCGCCACAACCATCTATTCAGCCTCTCATTCACCTGTGAGGAGGATTCAATAGGTCTGCATGTGATTAAAAGCTTTCATACACACGGGCTGATGGCATTATGAATTTGCGTGGAGGACACTGGCCTAAAGTGAGGAGGGTTTTATACGCTGACTGGGGCATTGTTGGAGCCTCCTGCCTGGCTGTGAGCTCTGTTGAAGGACAGTGAACATGAGCTCTTATTTTAAACCAGTCTACCATTTGTTTATAAAAACATGGAACTGTATTATTTCCACGTAGCACATTCTGTACACATCATATTACTGTGCATACATGTTAAAAAATAACATAGTTGTTATGGTTTGTGGAATCTTATACTATTAAAACACATGTATTTAATTTTTCACTAAACATCTGTTTGACAGTAACATGCATCCTGGCAGCACCCTTCCTATACACTTTACCTCTGAAATGCCAAAGCCTTATGATTGTGATTTCTTGTGCACAGGGAGTACAGTAAACAATGAGGAGGCAGAGAAAAACACTCTGTAAATTTGAATGCATCCAGTGGTGTGGTGGTTGTGCCCTTGGGGTAGTCCTGAAAGTGTGTCTGACTGTTGTGTTGTGAACCGAGTGACCCTCACACACAGCTGCATGTTGTGAGACACACAGTCTCCTGCTTTATCCTGGGATCAAGATCAGTGAGGATATCTTCAAGTAAAGACTGGACACACACCACACTGACACACGCATGTGTTGGGCTAATGTCAACCACAAGCCCTTCGCTGTGTAAACTCAGTGGGCCTGGTCAGTCAAAAGACAATGACTGCCATCTAGTGGTGATTCAGTAAAGAGGAACACTCTCCACAGCTACAGGAAGAAACCCATTAAAATGTTTTCAGAAAGGGAAAATGAGCCAGAACTGTAACAAATACTTGCATCCATATTTTGCATACTTACACATTAGACTGTGTGACTTTATCAGTACAAAACCAACAAAAAATAGGTGTGCCCAGATTAGAAAGACTGCACAGCTCAAGGCAGTTGCCTTTAGGTTGCCTCCTCTTGTTGTAATAATATTACTGTAATATTAATTTGTATTATTCTAATTCCAATAAATAAACAGTGGAGCAAGGTGAACCTCTGGATCAACTTATGTCAGGCAGGCATCGGTTTACCCCACAGCCACCATTTGAGAAAAAGGGTTCCCCATGCAACTACAAATATTCAACGTGGTTTGAGTCATTATTATTATCCTTATTTACTGTCCATGGTTTTAAATGTAGGTTTAAACATTTAAATGTGGTTTAAAGGTTAGTAACATCTGTCCGTCTGTCTATGCACTGTGGTCACCAATAAGCATATAAACACAGCAACACAAACATATTATTGATCCAATGATGTTTAAGAAGTGACATGGAACTTTTATTTTGTACTGATTCTGGCGGCCCCTGTGGACAACAGCTATAGTGTTTCCACCGTCAACTTGAAGGGGAATCTGACCAAATCGATAGTGGCAGGTAACTATATAGAGATAGTCACTCTTTTTGCTGATGGTCTTGTGCTTATGTAGGTCATATAGAGGGATTAGTATTAAATTGAGACTTTTTTGTAACCAATTAAAAACTAATTGTTGTAGGTTTAATTATTATTTGAATCTGTAGCAGCAGTGTGTATTAAAGTCTTCTGTTGTTGATGCTGCTGCACAGACGAATACCAGGACTCATCGAATGCACTGAACAACAGACTATAGTACACACTTTAATGATGCGTCTCTTCTCAATTGTGCCTTTCATACAAAAACAGAAAGTCTTTAAGTGGTACGGATTTATTCAAACATTCATGTGTATTGTTTTCATAACATTTCAATGGTAAACAAAATAAAAAGCAACATAAAAATTACACTGACAAAGAAAAAAAATCAACAAAAAAAAAAAAGGAGAAAAAGTATCTAATGCATACTAAATGTTACTGAACAAATTAGATTTCTGCTGTACAGACGTAAAACTACTACAGAAATTTCTAAAAACAGTATCGTACACCATCATAGATACAGCTGTTCACTGACCATGTAACAGCTGTCACAGCTGTTCTAATCTGTGTCACTCTTCTTTCTTACAATGTTTTTATCTGGATAAAAACCAGACACAAACAGTTTCTTCCACTACCCATCCAGTAACTTGAGGATGCTTTCCCTCTCCTTCAGTGCTTTCCAGGCCTGGTCCTTCTCCTTCTTGGTCGGAGTGCGTTTCTTCTGCCTGGCTGCCATGATTCGTCGGAATCCCTCCATGACCTCGTTGTCAGACACCCTGACTCTCTGCCTCAGCTCCTGCTTGCGCATCTCCTCTTTCGCCAACCTGTGAGGCAGCAGCAAATAAAAAGTTAAAGTCAACAGCTGATCTTGGATCAGACTTTGTTTGATGTACAGTTTATCACGGTAAACAAATCCATAGTGTGTCTGGGTCCTCACCGGAGCAGCTCCTGCTTACGGGCTCTGTTGTGAGCACTCAGGGCTTTGAGCTCCGCTTGTCTCTTCTGCAGCTCTGCCAGGACCTCGTCCTCAGAGTCTCCTCCGGGTCCAGGTCTTTCCTCGGAGTCCAGCAGACCCTGAGCCACCAGCTCCTCTTTGATCCGAGCCTCCAGAGAACGTGTGTGAGGAACACTGGAGGATGAAACGAAAGACAGAAGATGTAATTAATGTGGAATGGAAAGACGGAGGGATGGCAACGTGATACCTACAATAAACTTTAGTACTGTTGAGGACACACAAGGCCTGAATGAACCAAACTCACAGCCAGTTTACAGCACTGTGGTGTGTAAAAATGACTGCCAACGTGCCAACTTATCTAATGGGGAGAACTGATCTTGGTGCTTGATTCATTAGGTGTTGTGCGAATACCTAAAAGCTTTTCCTTGGCTTCGAGGAGAAGTTCCAGCGCCGTCATTAGCGTCCTTCCCTGAAATGTCGGGTATAGGAGAATCCTCCATGGGGGATATAATATTCTCCTGGAAGAAAGAATAAAACGTTTCAGTGTTTCCACAATATTTTAACATACATATTTCAGATGCCACATCTCACTCATCAGTTATTTGTATTATGAAAAAACGGTTTTATTAGTGACATGCTGGATGACAACATACTGACCTCTACAAGGGCCTGGAGCAGACGTTGTGTGAGAGGACCGAAGGGACATCCATCTTCTGGAGATTCATGTTGGGACTCTGACTTTTTCAACAGGGAGTCCACATCTGCAGTAGTTGAACATGAAGATGAGTATGAGGGTGGATAAATGCATGTGCAGTAACTCCAGTCTGACAATACCAAGAGCAAACGAGAGCATGTGCTGCTGTCATTTAAAGACCAGAGGCTGCAGTCTTTACTCACCTTTTGCATCCAGCTCAGACAGCGGGCCCCCCATGAGGTTCTTTTTCTTGTCATTGGCTCGTGCTCCTTCCCTCTGCTCCTCCAGCAGATCCTCCTGAGCCCACCGCTGAGAGTAGTGTTTCCCCAGAACTGGAGTCTAAAGTTAACACAGACAATATTAAAGCTTAACACACATTTATTAAACATAAATGTATTACTGAACACAATAACAACTCCCAGAATTTTAGCGATGCTGAGGTACAACCATACTTTGAAATACTCTGCTTCATCCTCCGGGGGTTTCAGAAGCTCCTCTAACAATCGTATCTCTTCATTTGTGATATCAGCACAATATGGCTCGACTGATGCCCAAAATCTGAAACAAAAACAACAATATTTCAAATACAAAGACACCTCGTCAAAACATATTACTTATTACTACAGAACCACTGTGTGAGAATAATGAGGAATTACACTGAGGTAAAGAGAGTACAGTATAATAGAGATACCAGAACTATTAGGAGGAGCTGTTGTTGCTGACCTGTTGGGTGCATCGTTTTTAGGAGTGCGGGGAATGTCTTGTGGATCGTCTGTGAATTCATACTCTTGGACTTTAGGCTGCAGATTCTTGGATTTGGGTCTGCCAGGACCCGGACCTGGCCCGTGACCGCCTTTGCCATCCAACTTCTGCTTCTTTGGTTTGTGGCGAGAGGAGGCAGCGGGGTCTGGGTCTTTCCCCAGCTTCAGAAAACGCTTATCTCCCTTCTTGTCCTGCCAGTCTGTGAGGATCTGAGACGCAGCACAGAAGAGGGGGGGGGTTACAGACAGCAAGGGGATGTAAATAGTGGCAGTGTTGGGAATATGTGTCTGGGATTCACAGTCACATACCACTGGCTGGGGATGAAAGACTGATACCACATGAACAAGCTGATTAAGGATGGAGGTGTCCAACTTTCTCCTACCTGTCTCTGCTCCTCCAGGGCACGGAGGCGGCGGCTGGCTGAGGACAGGAGCGTCTCCAGCTCCAGCTGCAGGGTGTCCAGCTCCTCAATGCCGATGCCATCGTCCTCTGAGCGGCCAAGCACAGCCGTGTAGCGGGGACACACCTTGACGTGCTCGACGGGCTTGAAGTCGTAGTATTTCAGAGGGGGGCAGTCCTTTAACTCACTCATGATGCTGTGTGGTAGAGACCTGGCAGTGTCTGAATAAACTGATACAAGATGGACAGTGTGGGTTATAAAGGAGGAGAGCAGCTGTGGTCCTTACTCTGTTTACGTGTGCCTGTGTGTCTCTCTATCACACTCACACACACACACATTAAATACACACTCAAGCACGCTCACGTACACGCAGGTCTGCTTAATAGAAAGCAATCTGGGCCCAGACGGCTCAATGTACTCCTCAACGGTATTAATGGTCGCTATGATTTCACGGTTTAGCACACGAAGGTTTTACACGAAGGACTTTTAACATTAGAAGAGTTGAACGGTACAAACATAAAGCGCCGATATGTAACGTTATGTTTGAATGTTTAAGAGCAACGATATTTACCGTCAGTGAATGGTATCCATGATGGAAAAAACCATTGTGAATAGAGGGGTGTGTGAAATGCAGTCTAATTGAATTGTGGCATATTTAAGACAAAACAACATTTTAAAAAACAATATAAAAATTACGGAACTTAATAAAAATGTAAGATGCATTTTAAAATCTTAATATATATCAAAACAAACTCAGGTAGTTGTGAATCTGTTAACCTAATGCTATAATGGTATCATCGGAACAAACCATATTATGCCAAGGTGCGTTAAAAAAATGTATTACCATTAAACCTGTAATTACGCTATTTCAGTGGGTGATATATCGGTTATAACGTTGCAATTTAACATCTTTTATTCAAAAACAGGCAACAAAAAGTAAAAATGACTCCAGGACCAACGGTCACCGAGCGATATGTCTCCTGTTCACAGAGCGGAATGGACGCATCGAAGGGGATGCTCGTTTTAAACAAACCGTACTCCACCTGGGCGGAGTAAGAAGCGCAAACAATAGCATTGCCGTTGTGCGGAGAAATCCGCTACTTCAATCGACGAGCTACGTCAAAAAGTAGCGCACCCTATCGCTACTTGACTATGTAGGATTTACGGAAGAGGAGTCCCAGGCGTGGCTGAGGAACTTCCGTCTTTTACAGCGCAAAAATGGTAAGTGTCTTTCCCTGAATGTATCTTTATATTTTATTATTTAGTCGTTTTCCTCCGCTAACTATGGCTACGTTCGAGGCGAGTTTAGCTAGCTAGCTCCGTGTTTGTCACAGACGGCATTTCTGGTTGTCTGCAGTGAAACCAGAGGACGGGCATCCTTGATACGGTGTGCAGAAACTAAAGTGATTGAGCTGAGCTGTCTTTTCCTCTCGGCCCCCTTTTCCCTCGTTACTAGGACTGGTAGTTTCTCCAAAGCTCTGTCACTGGACACTTCATATATCTGGTAGAAGTAGAGGGATGGACGGAAATAATTTGAATGAGCCGCATCTCGGTCACCTGAAAGCCCCTCATACGTTAACGATAATGCGAGTTTAAAGAACCAGATTAGAACAGATAAATGTATCAAATTAATACAGATTACTGTGTTTTCTCTTTCTAAAATGGCTGTTCATGGTTTTATCTCGGTTATATAAAGATGATAAACTGTAAATGTGTTGTAACTGAACAGTAGCCGCTGCATCCCTGCATAAAGCTCATTTTGCTTCCTGACTTTATGAGCTGACCCTGCTAGTTGAGTCACCCTTACTAGACTGGGAGGTTCAGTTTGCCCATTTACTCTGATCTAAATAACAAATGCATCAACCAGCAATATATTCCCTGCAGTGGGATCCACCCAGATACTGATCTTATTCCATTTCTCCTGCAGACAGCGACTCTGCGCCCCTACTTAAACGCTGTGAGGGCCACCTTGCAGGCGGCCCTCTGTCTGGAGAACTTCTCCTCTCAGGTGGTGGAGCGTCACAATAAGCCAGAGGTGGAGGTCAGGTATGTCTAATGGCATGTGTTTGGATTGTGCAGTCTCACTTCTTGTCCCCCGCGCTCTACTGTTTTTCAAGCCCTCCAGGTGTTGGCTGTCACACAAATGTGGACTTGTGCAAACTTGCATAAGAAAATGCAGTAGGGAAATATGTACTCAAGCATGGGCAAGCAAGGCTGTACAATTAGCCAGCGGGGACTTGCTGCAGCATGTTTGCAGGTGTCTTCCCAATACAATGGGAAGATTAAGAGTTTTTCAGCAAGTCACTGTAACTTCTAATGTTCTATGTAGAGCCAGACATTTAGTGCATCTAGAAAACATAAAACTGAGCCATTATTTGTAATGGATGGATCGTGCTGTGGTTACAGGAGCAGTAAGGAGCTGCTACTTCAGCCCGTGGTGATCAGCCGCAATGACAAGGAGAAGGTTCTCATTGAGGGATCCATCAACTCTGTCAGAGTCAGCATCGCTGTCAAACAGGTGATTAACAATAGCAGGAGTTTGACTGTTTTAGGTTATGAGACGTTCACATTTCATCATTTTAGTCTACTTTGTGACATGCAACTGATTCCCTGCAGGCTGATGAGATTGAGAAGATCCTTTGCCACAAGTTCATGCGCTTCATGATGATGAGAGCAGAGAACTTCTTCATTCTGAGGAGGAAACCAGTAGAGGTAATCTAGGTTGTATATAATAGAATAGAATAAAAAAAGTGAGTGACAAAAGAGGAATCAGTGTACAGTCATAGTATGACGGGAGAAAAAAAAAGAGGAACAGAGTGAACTTTATAAATGGCAAACGTCATAGCACTCTTGCTCAGATCTTATAGAAACTGTACACAGACATTAAATACCTCAATATTTACAATATATATTCCCATTAATTAAACAAGTCATATGTTTGTCTGATTAGTCGACTGGTGATTGACTCACTTCTTTCCTCTCTTGCACTGTGATTTCAGGGATACGATATTAGCTTCTTGATTACCAACTTCCACACGGAGCAGATGTACAAACACAAGCTGGTGGACTTTGTCATCCACTTCATGGAGGAGATCGACAAGGAGATCAGCGAGATGAAACTGTCTGTCAATGCCAGGGCCCGTATCGTCGCCGAAGAATTCCTCAAGAACGTAAGAAACAGTTTTTGGGGGTTTTTTGACGTTACAAATCTCTGCATATGAGCCAGAGTCATAGCTGTAGTTGTCTACAGATGTTCTTTATTGTAAAAGACAGAAATGCTCACATGGAAAGTAACTTGACTTCTCCTCTCCACAGTTCTGATGACAGTGTTGTCCGCGGTCCCACACAAGCTGGAAAAAGCGCTGCAAGGGCCAATCAGCACAAGAGTGGAGAACTAAAGGAGTAAACAGCCAATCAGCGAGGAGACGAGAGGAACGTGACCAATCTGGCGATGACACCCTTTGCGCCCGTCTCAAGTATTTCCCTGTACTCATAAATATCAATGACTGTATATAATGAAATATTTACCAGTTTCATTTTCAGCCACTTAGAACAAATCCCCAAACAAAGGCGGGTCCTTAAAGTATTAATCAAGTTGATATCCATGAGTACAGGGTCATTGAGAGCGTGATGTTGCGAATCAGACGGCCAGGTTTTTGTATTTTGTGAATGAGTCTGTATGTTCTGTCACTGTTGTTTCAAATTTGTCTCCAAATTTTCTCTGTTCAGGAAACCCATGTTTGAGGAAAGTAGTGTGTGTGGCGTTTAATCGCAGACATGGAGGGAGAGGTGTCTGTAAAGAAGCCACCAAAGCCCATGTATGAAAATAATGAAAGATAATAAAACTCTGTTGTTTATACCTTTAACTGTCTGTGTCACTCATGCTGAGCATGTTGCTGCTGTGCCTATAAATGGATCTGTTCTGCCTCAGAGGAAGTTGTTTTTGTCAGCATTACACTGTTACTGTGTTATTTCAGCTGTGCGAAAGAGGAAGTAATACCTCCATGTTGCACACGATGTGTCAGACATTTTTGACATCCACAACTTTTATCACATTTGCAACTTAATCCAAACCATCTATAGATTGTAGTCCACAGGGAAGAGGCATTTTCAAAATAAGATTAAATGCTTTTAATTCCTTAGGAGTATTTGCTGGTCACTACAAGGCTTGTTGTGCTGCTGGTGCCTTGCTCAACTGCACTGAAGTAATAGCAGCAGTAGTAAAAAAGGCTTTTTATTTAAGCCACAATTGGAATTTGGAGGAGGAACTTTATGGCCTAATTGGCTGTATAGACCGATACTAGATTATATTATGTACAGGACAATCTGATCATATTTTCACCGTGCCATCCTCATGCTCCACCAGTCTCTCATTTTAAGCAATTAGCAAAGAATCAGTGGTTCCAGCTTCTTAAACGTGACTTTGCTGGTTTACTGACTGAATGTCTGGGGGTTTTAGACAGACAACACGATATGATGGCCATCTCTTCCACTATTTTCTGACATTTTATAGACTCAAAAATGATTCGATTAGGTGAGAAATTACTGCAGATTAATCATCAGTGCAGCCCTAATAAATCATTGCATCCATAATGAGAGATAATGACCGGTTGGTTAATAAAAATAACACATCTTTATTATAGTGGAGTTGGGACGTATTTTACAGACATGACCCATATCAACACCAACAGCTTTGAGCTAATATTGCATTTTTAAATTAACATTACCTTGAGTGCACAGATGTGTTTTAATTTCATTGAAGGTCTGTGTGTAGAATCACCAGCTGAAGAAAGCCATCGGTATAAAATCTTAGTAACTGTTTTCAACATAGAAAACCTGGTTTTATAGTATTGTTTCCAAGTAGGTTTGTAGCCTTCAAATTACACATTATCACTGAAGACAGCTTCACAGAAAATAATTGCACAAAACAGCAACATGTCAAACATGTAGCAGAAAGTCACATGATCATTTGATGATAACCATATAGTTAATAGTTAAAAATATACATATACATACAGTGTACCGTTTAGCTTTCAAATATCAACACTGAGGCCCTTGGGTTACAGTGAGGTGTGCGTGTCTGGCGGAGATGTTGGAAGGTGGAGGAAGAGGAGGAGGAGGAGGCACATCACCCAGACGTCACCACTTTGAGCAGGTTTTGCGGACTGGAAAAGTGAAACAACCACAGGAGGGGTCAAAAGGGGGCGAGAGAGCCAGCCGTCAGAGGTGAGGAGGGACGGTCTGCAGGGCGTCTTCTGGTGAACGATGGATGTTCACATTCTGAAAAGAGGAACGCATCAGTGTCAGGTTGCCTTCTGAGTAAACTGTGTGTCTGTATGAACACATTCAGAGAGACAGGAGAACAATAAAGCTCTGCAGTTGTGGTTGTTACCACACATCAGTTAGACACAATGTCACTACTATACAATACTGTTTTTTTGTTGTACTGTAGTCTGTATGTGGCAGATGTAAAGGTTATTGAAAGTTTGCCATACTAGAAAAGTTTATTTTTTTTAATGATGCACCTACAGATGATTTGACCTCTTTCAAACTGCACTGGATGCTTCAGGTTCCTTTGAAAAGCTTAATTTTATTATAGAGTGACAGTTATAGCAGCATTTGTCACTTAGCTCATGATTTAAACAGTTTCCATGATGTGTTTATTTTAATCACACCATCATGTACATGGTAGTTTTTAAGCTTTAGGTTCTTTTAGACATTGCAATATCAGCTTTTGTTTTCAAACGACGACTAAACCTTTTAACAAAGTGCCCGTAGTACTGACGGTGAAACGCTAGCGTACATTTTGTTTTAACTCAAAATCTAGACAGAAAGAAATGTGTGTGTGTGTGTGTGACACAGTGAGTGTTTTGTTCAGGCTGATGAATGGCAGCACTTTCTTATGCACCCCAGCAGAGCCTTATGCATATGAATGAATCGGGAAATCTCTCGAGTCTTCAGTTTGCACAGCCAAGTATGCAGGAAGGGCACTGCACTGAACATCTGATCTGTAGATAGTGAGAGTAGGAAGGAGGAAGGAAATGGCGATCTCCAAGTAGTGCGAGTAAGAAATATCCAGCTCAGCAGTCTGGTCGCATTTTATTTTGTAAAGTAACTTTCAGATATTAAGGAGGAATACAGCTTTCATGTCAAACTTTCTAAAATGAAGCACAAGAGTGTGGTGTGGATACATTAAATGGTTGAGTGGTGTTTATTTAGAAACATTAAAACAGAAATATCTTCTTAATTCTAATCATGATGTGAATATCCTGTAAGAACCGTCACATTGTTGAACAAAAAAAAACAATAAAACAAAATATGTCTGTACTTCATTAGACAGTGTTAGACATCCTATAATAGAGTACATTTAATAAGGAAATAAACAGTTGATTTTTTATGTGCAAACCTGGTTTGGAGCTGTGCAATGCTGTAAAAGATTAGAGTGTCCTAACTTCTCCCGAAAGAAATATAAAGTGATGAGACACTTGTAAAAGTTAAAATTGTTTAAATCAGTCCAACAGACATAATCAAAGAGGAAACAAACTACACGTAAGCACTGCTTCAACAAAAAAGGTGCTGGAGTGTCACTGCTTCACAGTTGGGATTACAGCATCGTTTCAAAAAGAAAATACCTTCATCTGCTTTTCATTAATTCTCCAAAAATGGGAGAACGTGCACAACACTAGATCCGTGTCATAAGATTAATAATGAAAATGAGAAACTGGATTCCAGTCAATTACCACCATCATCACGTCTTAAAATATAAGTGGAGGAAAGACAGAAGATAAGAACAGTGAAGGGTGAAGAGTAATCCAATCAAAGGAAGGTGGAGAAGAAAGACAAGAGGTCTGTCAGGTACATTGTGCGTCTGGAGGGTGGAGTGTGTGTAAGGAAGGGTAAAGGAGGATGGGGTAGGGGGGTGGAATGAGGGGTATTGCCTCATTGGTGAGCTGGCACTGTTAGCAAAGCCTCCTCTGACATCCGCGACACTTCTACGTTCTGTTTGATAAAGAAAAACAGAGGGGGGAGGATCAAAACACATGGGACATATGAAATCCACTGCACACACACCAGGGGCGAAGACTCCAACAGACGTATTCAGTTCAGAGTTTGAGGTTCTTCGAGTGTCATGCTTTTTTTTAATGCTAATCTAATTTTTTTTTCTTAGAAAATCAGTTGATTTCTCAGTTACAAATACATCAACACAACACAGGGGCTTAACGGGTAATGAACAATCATCTACAAAATCCCACATTTAACCTGTAAGTGAAGGTTTCTAAGCCTTACATCATATCATTACTCATATACAGTACATATATTCACAGGTATATTTCACTGAGAACGATCATTGTGTGAATACTTTTAAAAAGTGCTTTTCAGCATCAAACGCTGTAAGAAACTGTGACATCATCCCCTCAGAGGCATGTTTATCTAAAGGGTGTGAGGATGAAAAGCAACAGGAGCATTTGTCATTGCTTGTTATGTCCTGATAACAATCTAACACAAAACCTGCTCTGAGCTCATTCATATTTTTATACTGTAAGCGTCAACCAAGAGTGGAAAACGCCCCGTGCAACTTATCAAACCAGCTAATTATTTACCTGAAGATCTCAATGAAGTTGTTGTTGCCTGACTTAAAGTTTCGGCTGCAGGCGTGCTAACATTAGCTGTGGCTGCTGCAGGGGACTTTGCTTTCAGGCTATCAAACACGGTAACGTTACACTGTTCAGTTCTTAGATATATTTTGTTTGACCAGGCGTTTCTTCAGGTTAGACGTGTTGCCCTGACCAGCTTTACGTTTTGCATTACAAAGCCTGCGTACTCTGACTCACTGTGACTTGAACGTGCTGCAGGGGTGACCTCATGTCAGTGTCACCTTCTCTCTCTCTCTCACTCTATACTCTCACACACAGATGCGCTCTCAGGTACCGAAATGTGGCACAGACGTAAGGTGAATCGGCACTTGGCAGTACTGACGTAACTCTAATTTTGCTTTTTAATATTTTAGTGAAATGTTATGTGACACTGTGGTTGTGTGGTTGTATGTTGTTATACCCACCTCCGGTCTTTCTCGGTGTGTGTTGACTGCGTCCACATTTAAGCTGATGGACTCCACCTTACAGCCTGAGCGTGCAGACAGAAGTTTTCATTAGTTCAAGGTGGCAGAAGAGTGTTTTTTTATTCCTATTAGAAATCAATTTGCATGTGTGCATTAAACGCCAACAATCCTACCATAGGCCACTGGCGTTAGCTTCAGCACTGTGTGCAGCGGGCACTTCAGGTACGGCAGCTCTTCTGTGTGGAGACAAATGTGCACAGAACAGTTCATTAAACTACCTGAACAAGCAAACAAGGAAACCAGGGAGTGAGTGGAGTAATATATCAAAATGCCTGTTCAGCAGTATCCCATCCACCACTGGTACGTTTTTAACCTCATTAGGCTAACAGCATATTGTTATGAACAAGCTAATCCATATTAGCAGGAAGTAATGGAGGGAAAACAGATTCGATTTGTTTCCAGGCGCATTAAGAGTTTACTCAGTGACATGCTTTTGTTAACATTGCTGCTCTAGAAACAATATTTTGTTACACTTAAAATTGTTTTTAATAAAATGTATTTATTTAGTAATAAAAAACAAAAAATAAACCAAAATTGGGTGTCTGTTTAAGGAGTGATAGTAAAGTAGTCAATAAAATCCTAAGGCTGTCCATCCCTAAATTTGAGATATACTATATACAGATCTGAGAGATTTCTGCTACAGTAATCTGGTCTACAACATGGAAATCAGGTCAGTCAGCCAGTAGTGAAACACTGCTCAATCTGACTCACTTTGAAAGTGTGTCAGAGCTTTACACTGACATAAATACTTTGTTACAGTATTTTTCTAAGATTATGTTTGATCTGTAATCTTCATTGAACTGTTATTATTATTATTATTATTATTATTATTATTATTATTAGTGAATCCGCTTTTCTCTTGTCTTACTTTATGTTCTTCTAAGTGTGCCTTACTGAAGGACCCCTGTCTTGGGCCCCACAGGCTCCCTGAGGTTCAGTTAAAAGGACTGACCTGCTGTCTTGTCCAGGAAATATGCCAACAAGCAGCGCATAACGGCCTGGTGGCAGATGACCAGCACATTCTCTTGCCGCTCCAGCTCCATGATGACCGGCTCCAACCGCTGCACGAGGTCCTCATAAGACTGAGTCACAGAAAGAGGCAAATCAGACAGACAGCAGAGAACTACACTACTAGAAACAGATTTCATTACAGATGGAGGACGATTTACTCTGAGAATCACTACTAAAGACAGCCTCATCCATATGTATTATCTACAGAGAACAAACAGAGGAAGAGCTGTAAATCTGTGACTTTTTCTTCACACTTTCTGCCTTATAAATCAACCTCGGGTAAACAGATTGACATTTTAGCAGGTGGAGAAATCCATACAGGCCGTCTGGACAAACACTAGCTTTAACAAGATTCCCCAAAGCCCTACATCAGCACTGTCTGCCTGGGCAGCCAACTAATGCCCACATCCATCTTCCTCTGTTAGATTAATGGAGAGGTAATGGGATGGACTTAAGGTGAGAACAGGCCAGCGGGAATTCAGACCCACAGTAAACAACCTGACTGCACAGTTTGGCGCACACACACACAGACTAATGTGAAGTCTTTGTTTTCTGTCTGTGAAACTGCTCGTCCAGGCTGAGACTCATTAGCAGAGAGTAAGTGGCCAGTGGCCGTCTGGATGCACTTTAATTGTGTGTTTGTGGTGTGTTTGTGGGAGGGAGAGAGAGAGAGAGAGAGAGAGAGAGAGAGAGAGAAAGAGAGAGAGAGAGAGAGAGAGTCACTATATTCAAAAAGGAGGACCAACTCTGCATTGGGAAATTCCAAAAGACAAACAGAGACACTGTCCACCAGCATGCTGCTAACATACAAAAACACGCTTTAACAGTTACATAACCACATCCCATCATTAGACAAAACATAACCGCGTTAAACTTTAGCCACTGACCTCTCCCTTCGGGTACCGATAGCGGTATTTGTCCTGGTCCCTTAGAGCAAACTCCAGAGGATAGTTGTCCTGTATCTCCTCGTACCTCATTTCCTCGCACACGCCCTAACATAACATAACACACACACACACACACACACACACACACACACACACACACACACACAGTTTAAACTCTATTGACACCACACACACGTCAGCTAACAGCTGTGCTCAGCAGGCGAGAACGTAGCACTCACTGCATCAATCTCGTTCAGGACCTTCCACTGTTCGTAGGGCACATTGAGAGCTTCAGCTGTCTGGATGGTTCTCTTCATCTGACTGGTCCAGACCTTCAGGTCGCTGATGCCCTGTGACTGGATGAAATTGCTCAGCTTCTTCCCAAACTGCATGGAGGAAAAAAGAGCTAATTACCTTTTTTCACTAACTCATCTGGTCAGGTAAAAATCAAACAAAGACATATCCTTTGTTGAAAAAGTCTGATATACCTCTTTGCCTCTAGGTGTGAGGCCTGAGTCTCCTCCGATTCGACCCTTGACATTGAGCTCGCTCTCACCATGGCGACACAGGTAGATGGAGCGTGGCGTGATGTGAATGTTCATGAGGTAGTACACAATCCGGCTCTGGATGTGGTCCAATACCCTGTTGACCAAGTACCGCTGACCCACGTCCATGATTTTAATGAACGAGAGATCCCTGAAAGGAGACCAGACACATTAAACCAGTGTATCTACATAAGAATCAATAAGTTGTTTGGAAATATAAATAATTCACCTTTAACATACTAAAAAGTTAAAACAGTCTGTGTGCTGCCACGTCTACACATCAGGCAAAGAGCAGGCTAATGTATACTCCTTACTAGAGAAGTGAATGAGCACTTACACAGAGGACTATCCTACATAATCCATGTCACACCAATCTTAGGAAAAGGTTTCTGATTTTAATATTGTCAAACATGAGCAAAAGCCAACAAACAAACGTTTCTGATGAAAAGCCTAGAGTGTATTTGAAACTGCTAATTTGCTTAGCTAGTTATTCCTGTATTTTTGCAGAGCTGGGACATCTTTACGAACACACTCTCCACACCAGATTTCACCTCACCTGTCTAGGACTTCATCCAGAGTCTCGTAGGAGTTTTCGTAACACTTGATCCTCTTCATGAAATCTTCCACTGCCTCTTCTGTGTTACAGTTGGTGTAGTCTGGACTTCCCAGCTTCACTTGCTGAACAGAGAAACAACAGAGGAGTGAGCACAACGTGGGCAGAAGTTCATGATCTCTTCAGATAAAATAAACAGACAAAGTCAAGACACTCACCACTATGTTCTCCTGTATGACATCTGGGTCTTCACACACAGACTCCACGAAGAACACCTGAGAGAAGACGAGGAGGAGGAACAAAATCAAGCTTGGTGAAAATGTCAACTGAAGCAGTGCCACCTCCCAGAACTGTGACCCAACAAAAGTTACCTTAAAGCCATTCTGCTCTGCAAACTGGATGATGGTTTCCCTCCTTTCTCTGGTAGTGTTTGTTGCATCAAAAACCTGTTAAAGAAGGACAGAACAAAAATGTCATTACTCTGTATCTGACCTGCCTGAAACATCTAAATCAACACAGCATTTAACATCTGACTCACCGCAACCTGGCCTCCTTCTTCTGTGAGATACTGCCGCACATCGTTCAACGCTGCCGAAGCACACTGTCTGTAAAGATCATATGGACAGAAATGTCACATGGTTGCACGTCAAAGGAACCGCTACGGCTGGTCAGGAGCCAGCTGACACTCTTACCGTCTGATCTTTAACCCCTCCTCGTTGTCTGGACGGAAGAACTCAAAGGACTTGTAGATCTTCACACATTCTCTCCTGTACTGCCCAACATTGAACTCTATGGGGAAAACGGAGGCAAAGACACTTCAGATCATCTTTCTGTCAGGTATGAAACTCATCCTGGATGTCATGAGTTTGAAACAAAAACTGATGTTTCTACAAATGGGCTTCGTTTCATTCAAGTTTATTAGACTCGGTTCACAGGAGCTGTCGTACCTCTAGTGGGCACTCCGATCCAGTTCAGATAGCGGGTCAGTTTCTTGGAGATATAGGTCTTCCCTCTGGCAGGGAGGCCCACAGTCACAATCAGGGTGGGACAGTTGGTCATACATACTGCAATGAAAGAGGAAGAGGGGAAAGGAGGCGTCAGTCATGTGCTGATCATGCATAATACACATGGAAGATGTAAACCTTGTTTCAGTGTAAAATGTGCAACGCCTCAGTAAAGGTTTATCTCAAGGCTCTGTATGCCTCCGTCACTTGCTCTTCTACTATCTTGCATATTGCATAATAAAATAAAGACATAAAGATTTAATATTAACATTAGATTGTCCTTATCTGAATGTTTAATCCAGCGTTATCTGCCATGTAGACAAAGTGACATTACCCCACCCTGACAATGGGGAGCAGACGTGTCCACGGAGTTGTGAAACACCGTGCTTTAACTACTCAAGACATCTGGAGAGTAGAGTTTCCACACTGAGTAGCAGCACAGAGGACTGGGCCAGAGAGCATGATGTTCTTTGTGTGTTTGAAAGCATGGACATTGCTGTGTGTTGACTGCCTAGTTCACTCCACTCACAGACTCATGATTTCATTGGCATTTTAAAGTCCTTCCAGCGAGGAGACCCTGACACTGGGTGAGCACAGATCAAATGCAACAGCACATCCACAGGGTGAATCACTCACATGACTGCAGGGGTACAATTCCTGTTTACCAGCAGCTGGTGCTTGACTTGGCACACACTAACAATGAGATGGACATCCCCAGTATCACACCAGTCCTTTCTCCTCGGTGCGAGCAGCCTTCCTCTGCGTGCACATCCATTGAGTCCTTATATAACAGTGTGGAGCAGATGGCAGCAGCAGCAGCAGCATCAAGACACCTGAACCCCGAGAACTGCGCCCCCCGCGATAACCACCGTGGTAACGTTAGCCAGTAGCACATTAAAACACATTGGGATTTACACGCATGTGGACGGATTAGCGTTCATTATTGAAGTTACCGACGGGGCTCTGGCTGCGTGCGAACAAGTGCGAACAAATGCGAACAAACCACCGACGGAAGGCGATAAATACGCGTTGATAGGCACACAAACCCGGTTCAAACAGCAGTACCGGTACCGGTACACACTGATGCTAACAACTGTCGCCACGTTGTCATACGCACCCTTTCTTTGAGAAATGTGTTTTTCAGGAAGGCCATTTTTACACGGCATCCAGATCTTCTTGAGCGGGTTTTGAGTGAGTTCCCGCGGATTTGACGGGGTTTTGTCCTCCATTCCGTCTCCCGGTGAGGTGGAGGCAGCCGCGGCGGGAACACGGGGCCTTTTCCCGTGATGCTGCTCTGAAGGTGACCGGTGTTTCATCCGCGCTGCTCTGTGGGGATGAGAGATATCCTGGTCCCCCGGTGTCTCTCTCTCTCTCTCTCTCTCTCTCTCTCTGTGCTGTTGTCACGTGTTCCGGTCTGGCCACAGCAACGGTCGGCCGTAATGACCGCAGCACGAGCGCACCACGTTTTCTCCATTACCGTAAGTGACACGAGCTCAAGAGCGCAAACATATTTCAGCCCGGGAGAAACACTGTAGGTAACTTTAGTACTTAACTGAGAGAGGCTCTAAAATGCTCCGTAGAGCTGAGGGGAGGTATGTTTCTGTGGATTTGTCACAAGGAGCAAACCCTGCTCTATTGTTTATACAAAAATATTGATTAAGAGTATAGTCTCAGTGTGAGACCGTATCCGTAGTAGAAACAACACAAAGTGAATTAAAGATGCATTATTTGATTTGGAGACTCTAATTACATCATGTAGCCATTTTGTTTTGGTCGTTCTGCAGTTACTCGCAGCAGAGAGGTTACTGGTAAAACACCACCTTGACCCCCTTGATCTAAAGGTCAAGGTGGTGAGTTGTGCATTATCATCCTTTAAAACAATACCACTGTCACACCACATGAAGTAAATTCTGAGACAGAGGCTAAGAAATGCTGCTTTCAAGGCCCTACACACACAAACACACACACAGGGGCCTTTCTTCTCAGCACTGTGTAAGGATTGTGCTTGAGTCACAACTCCCTCACTCTCTTGCCTTATCTGTTAAGGTGGGACAAATTACACCATAATTGTTTTTATTGGTGCACTCTGAGTTCCTCGCAGCTCCCCAGCTTCAACCTGAGCAGATGTGTAATCAACCAGAATGACTCAAAACTCTTGTGTGGGTGTGCACTTACACCATGTTCAATATTGCATAAAGACTGCATTATGTTTGGCCACAGTGGTTGCTTAAGACTTGGCTCACTTTGCCTATTTCACATAAGTATGTTTACAAAATGTAATGTTAGTCTACAAAACCAGACAGTGTTATTGTCACTTCAAGAAGGTTAGAGTCGGCCAAGAGCAGCCCAGTTGGGTTTACATCGTTATTATGGGAGTCAGTCCAGACTGTTAAGGCCTGTGTTGTTCTACAGCAATTTACTGTAGGCCTCATAATGACCGAGGTGCTCAATCCAAATTCATGATCTAAATCATGTAGTTGTTCTGTAAGCATTTAAAGTACAATGTATGAGCTGTTTCTAAATATGTAAAATGGCTTTTGGTCATTTATGCCTTTAAGAAACAACAGGACACTTTGATTTGGAAAAGGAAGACGTGGAACTGCACAAGAACAACTGACTGTGTTATGTTACTACAAACATAACTTACTCTGAGTACTGATTCTTTTTCAACTAAACTGTTTCTTTTCAGCATGTCTGATTACTCTAAAATGTACCAGCAATATGACTTTTTCATAGGAGACACAAAACACAAGACAATTAAATTAATGATGACTGAATTCCAGTTAGCTGCCTCACTTTCAGGGTGCTGATTTTCTGCATGCTGGCTCACTGTCATAGTTTACTGGGAGGCTTGATTAGAAAGGAGCTACTTTTAATACTATTAGTACCACCTGTGCTTTTCCTACTATAACAAGTCAGTATAACTCTGTAAAGGCAATCCCAACAACAGGCATTTACATTTTAGTGTACTTTTATTTAATTAACATCACACTAATTGAGTGTTGTGAACATTTTCTTACAGAAGCTAACGTTTAATGCATGAGCTGACAATGTCCATAAGATGGCAGCCTTACTCTCCCTCTCTATCTGCCTGTGTGTTGACCCAGGCTTGTGTATAAGAAACACCTGTAATGCAATCCAACTCAACAGCCCTGCAACAAATTCTATATTTTCTACAGACATAATGCCTATAATGTAAAGGGGTGAGATGACTCGTATAAAGATGTTTCTAATATTGTGTCTATCTCAGGCAAACTGAATGCAGTTCACCATCACAATGGCCTAAGAGATTACCACAGAAGTAACTCCACACCACACTAACATAGAGTCAATAAAAATGAAACATTATAAGCCTCATAAAGAGAGGACTTTTGCAGAAGTGTTGGATTGAATTACACTGTGCAGGTGTGGATAATATAGTTGTAAGTCACTGTACATTTTCAGGTTAGTAGGCCTATCTGTTCATCTGTTTATGTTCCTTATGGGCTATCTGATGCACTCATTATATTAAGCTTTTAGAGTCGGTCTTGGTGATGGAGTAACAGGTCCTCTGACCTAAATATGGTGAGATGGAGGTTTTCTAATTAAATAGCTCCCTCTCTCTCTCATATTCCCTGACTGCTAGTAGACTATAATATATGTCAGGTTCATCAGGTCCACAAATAAATGGCCCACCAACTCATCTGCATTTATTTTTAGCTTTTTCAGTTGGGTAATATAAACACACTGCAGAGCAGAGTTTGATGAAACTAACTGTGGCGCACACTGTAAAAGTTGGTCTGTATTAGCTCCTTGGTGGGCTATTTAAAGCAGCTTATCTTATCTGCCTAAAACCTGGATAGCCAGTGTGGAAACAGCAGCAGGAAGTCACTCTTATGTGCACTGTATGAAATACTTCAGTGAGGGTAAGTGGGGTGTCTAGCATGCTGTACACTGGGACATGAACAGGAAACCAGCAGCGTGCTCCTCCTCCCAGCAGCTGCCAGGAGGCTCTGATTGCAGCTAACAGGCTTTTCGCCTGTAATATAGCGGACAAGTCATCTCCCAATATAGTATGTTAACAGTACAGTGGGCAGTGCAGCAGCATTCACCGCGCTCACAGACCGCTGCGGCTCCATGCAGTGTTTATAAGACTTACATGTTATGCATTGCATGGCAGCAGCCCAGTATGAGCAAAAACAACCAGAAACACAACAGACAGCGCACACCATGACCCTCTGTCACAGCATCTCCACCATCATCAGTGTGTGTGGGAATTAAAATAACATCATAACAATAATAAAACAGGGAGCTCAGCGTCAGTCTACACGAAGCCTTTACATTATTATTATCATTATTATTTCGGCAGCAGCCCCCAAAAACATCCGCCTGCCTCCTCATCCTCTGTGTTACAGCCCAACAGCTGCGCTTACAAATGATTGTGGATACTATAAAAAAAACCCGAAGACTGTCGCCTGTAGCGGTTATGTAGGGTAAAGGTCTCGGTGACAGCGCCAGCGCAACGACTCTTGTTTACGTCCTGAAGGGCTGCTCGACCTGCCCGACTCTCTCGGTACTCCGGTTAAAGATGCATAATTTAAACTCCCGCATGCAATAAGTCTACCAGAGCCTCCGAGGCGACGTCTCTTACCTGCTCTGTCCTGTGTGAGCTTGGATCGGCTGGAGCAGCCTCTCATCATGGGCGTCTGTCCGATGGAGCGCAGTGGCTGGCGGCGGCGGCGGCGGCGGCGGTGCGTACGTGCGTCCAACAGCAGCCCGCTGAGTGATGCTCTCTGTGCACAATACACACCCACTATGTGCGTGTGGGACCTCAGGTCGGATGGAGTTAGGTAGCAGCCTACCTACCTTATACCCCACCCACTTTTTTGACAGATGTCCCCACCACTAGGATATTACACAACATACATTTTATAAGAAACATGACACAATATAGTCATTCAGCTGAACTACACAGACATGTGTTAATACATTCCCCGGTAATATCAGACTTCATAGGAATATTCTGTATTTTGTTATAATTCACATATAAGATACTCCTTTAATAATACAAACCAGAAAGGACATTCACTGTTCAATGTTGATAAACTCAGGTCCATACAGGAAGACTTGAGGAGGAATTTTCCAGGAACAATCTGACTTGCAGAACTTGTTTTTCTGCAGTTCCTATGGAAGTATTCAACATATTTTAAGCAACGATCTTTAATTGTTTAACAATGTAGTAACACTTCAGATTCATTCAGCCTTTTTCAATGCAAATAAACAGAACAGAGTCGGTCTGCAAACTGAACTGAAGTGATTGCTTAAATTTATAACTGATTGCATGAGCACAAACACCTCATTACTGTGACACTCCCAAACCATCAGTGATGCAGCCCGTTGTTTATAGAGATTGTGTTTCATTGTTCAGCAGTGATCCCCTGTTTCTAAGGTGGGACAATTTTCAAATTGAAATGAAATCTGTAACAAGTTTACTGAGAAATAATGTACCAACCACAGAAAGGCTGCCAATCAGGGTACAGAAATATCAGTCATATGACAGGATGACAAGAATATGGCACAGGTATGAATCCTCTAGAGATAGGCATCAGTGAGAGAGGCCAACAAAAGTCCTGTGGATAACAGTGTACTCTAAAAGGTAATTCACTGGATATATTGTCACAACTTAAATAAATGTATGGTTACTGTGATAAAACTTCTTATTTAATGATTTAGATAAATGTAAGTTGCAAACATTATTTGGATGAGTTGACATAAATAACGTGGAAAAACTAGTTGGAACAAGTTCATTTTTATGAGTAGCCTTATCAACTTAAAAACCTTAAACACACTTTTTTTAAAATAACTACACACGGTTATCTTTCGACACATCATTCAAAACTAAAAGCCTGTTTGTGTTGTTTGCTAATCACTGCCACTGATATACCACACTCAATTGTAAAGCACCTTCACCCAGAATGCGCATGTGAAAACACCTTCAACCAAACAGATCACTTAGAAATCACACAAATAGGATTCAGATTTCAGGTTTCTTTGGTGTGACAGGATGGACTGTAGTTGCAATAAACTGTATTTTGTTTACAGCTCAGTACAGTGACGGTGTCTGATACTGTTATAAGTATGTCAGTATGGAGAATAAACAAATTTGTTTGTTTCCCCAGTGAATTTGTGTTCTAGTCTATATTGGCTACTTAAGAAAATGACTCAAGACAATTGTGTTTTATCAGTGTGCAGTTGGCATTTTCTTTTGGTGTTTGTGTGTAAAGCTGGGAAGAGTTTATATAGTAAAGTGTTTACTTTTGAAAGAGATGTAAGACATTTTGTATTTTGTTTGTATGTTTTTGGTTTTTGTGTGTTTTGACAAAGAGGACCCAAGTTTCAGCAATAATAAAACAAAACCTTGTAATCCCTTGATTTAAAGTTGCAAAGCAAAAAAAACATGACCAAGTTGAAGGTACATCCAGGTTGGGGTTGAATACTCTTAATTAAGTATTTAACTATTACATTTAAGTTATATATATCATAGATATTTGCCCGGGCGTCTTACCCTGGGACTACAATGACATTGTGTCAATTTGGTGGTCAGGGGAACCACAGGCACTCTTCACATGAGGCTATTTCAGAGGCAGTAATGATACCCTTATCAGCAGCCTATCATAATGATGACACTAATTATCAAGCACAAGGCCTGCAACCGCACATCTGTGGATTAATGAGACAAACACAGAGAAGATAAAGAAAGAAAAGAAAGACATCAGGGAACAGTTGAAGCCCACACACTCTACTCCACTCTATGTTAGAAAGGGACCCAGTGGGGATCCCAAAGGTTCAGACAACATAGACAGAGCATGACACAGAGAGGAGAAGAAAACAGTTGAAGGTCAGATGGCTTTTGACTGACCTCAAACACATTCCTCCCTATAGGGCAAAGTGATCTACCCCCCCACCCACCCATCCTACACTGCCCCCAGACACCTCACACCCAAGCCTCGGGCAGCACATACAGCACACTCACTGTGTGACATACTCGTCAGACCTGTCTTACTGAGCTTTATCCTCAAGCCTGGCAGGAGATAACACACTTCCAGGATGTAGCCACCTCTACCTAAATTATTTGGCTCCTTAATTTCATTACTTTGTCTGCCTTTATGGCAGACAAAGTAATGAACGGTCAGTTGTATTCAGATGTCTTCATGTCTGTGTTTTCATTGGTGCCTGAGGTTTACAAATCTCAGGAGGTGGAGGATCTGTGACTTTTGTGGAATAATACAAGTAGGAAGTGTACCAGACACTGTTATGTCAACATCATATTAGTGGTACAGATACATGCTGTAATCATGACAGTGCTCCTCTACAAAATGGTTGACTCAAAGGAAAAGTACGCACCGTTGCCAAATTATGAGGAAATATGTCATTGGGAACATACTAGAAGATTCCACCCACAAATACTCTCCGTCATTGTCTTACCCTAAAACTATTTTGCATTTTCTTTCTTCAAAGACGTGGAGCACCAAACAACAGCTGACAGGATATGCTCTCTATGACATCCCATATTTACGACAGGGAAGCCAAGTAGTGCTTATGATTAGCTTCTCAAAAAACTGCGGGGGGAACATGTGATCAAAGTGGGGCAAAGGTCCTTACCATATAATCTAAACATAATAATCTTGACCTTTTCTAGTCGAACACACTAAGTCAGATGGCTGTATCCCAAATAACGACTCCACTGCCGCTATTTATAGCAGCCTGGCAAAGCCTGAAAGGCACGATTATAAAAACAATAGTTGTGAGGTCCACAGAATAAAACATCCTGCACAGGAACTCTCCAGCTTTACTTTATAAAGTTTTATTTACAACCAAATGGACAAATGCAATCTCACACGGAGTCGATACAGATGAGGTTCACTTAAAGGCTTGCTCATGTTTTAATATGAAGTGAAACTGCAGACCCTATTTACTGGAAGCGTTTTACTCAATGCCTACACACACACACACACACACACACACACACACACACACACACGCACGCACACACATGCAGTTTTTTTCTCAAGAAAAGTGTCACAACTCATCCATGTAACACAACCAACCATTACCCCACGACTGCTTACATGAAGCTCTGTGGCCACACACTGACATTATGAGGTGACAATGTGGATCTGCAGCCATAACACTGAGTTAAATGTACTGCTCGGCCGAGTACGTGTGAGGCCGTTTTATTGTTGCTTCAATAAAAAAATACTCCCTTTGGTGGAACTGGAGGTTATTATGGAGGCTACATTTTATTGACAAGACAGTCAGTGTCAGGCTTTGCTTTAATTCCTGAAAGCAAAAGACAGACAATATTAAGACAATGCAGGTAGTGAGTGCTCTAGTTTCACAGTCTGTCCACGGTTCGTTTGTCTGTCTGTGTGTGTGATTTGCACACTAGTGCAAAGTTACAAAGGAGACCTCAAATAGGCAACCCAGCTTTCAAATACACAAAACTCTACAAATACTTCATGTGTACACACAGACACGCCTACAAACAGGCAAGATCTAAAAATTACATACATTCATTATATTCATTAAAAACAGATTAGGCCCACAGTGAACAGAGCTGTTGATTTCTACCACTGACAGGTGATATTACGACTTGATATGTCTTATGAATGTCCAGCTCGGACTTTGATGTTGTTCCTATGTTGTCCCTTTACTCCAGAGAACATTTCCTCAACATCCAGTCTCTTGAGTCCTGAGCAGATCTCTGAATGATCCTCTCCTGCACCAATCGATGTTTCTTCCCTCTTCTGAGCTGCTTTTCTTCATCACTGGCTGTTCTCCTCGGATTTCCACCAACAATCCTCCGTGTCTTACTGACTTTGGCAGACGGTGGACCCAGTCTTGGCCCCTGCTGCGGCCTTCTTACGTCTCTTGTTGAGTAGCGGGTTGCTGGAGGTGTCGAGATCTTTGATCTTCACCTGGTCGTAGTCCACACGCATGGTGGCTAAAGCGCTGGTCATCTCTTCCTGTGAGGGATAGGGTAGAGGATCAGCTGTAACAGTGTTAGTTCAGTGAAGACTACTCCAATTATACTACAAGGGGCAGAGACTATACTATAGAGGGCACATCTGCAATAAGTACACCTTTGTTGAGTCTTATTCTCAACCAATCTTTTTAAATGACGTGATGTTTTAATAATACACCTGCTGAGAGTTAGATGATAGGATTTATACCACTCTCATTGTAAATACGTAGCTGATGCCAGCGTTAGCTTAGCATAGCATAGAGACTGAAAGCAGGAGGAAACAGCTAGCCTGGCTCTGTCCAAAGGTAACTAAATCTGCCGATCAACACCTCTAAAGCTCACTAACTTACACGCTACATCTAATATGTTTAATCCATGCTAAAATCAAAGGTCAAAAAGGTCAAGTTGGTTGGTTTTACTGGGGGTTACTTGTCGGACTACCTTTCGGCAGTTGCTAGGCAACCAGTGTGGAGACTTGAGAAAGTTCCTGTTCCTGGCCGAGAAATAGTCCAACATTAAACACCCGCAGTAGAACCACAACTTGACCTTCTTTCACATCAGTTGTTTTTGTGTGGATTTAAATAATGAGATAACACATATATCTAATTAAGTAGCTAATCAGGTAGGATGATAGATGGATTTTATTAGTTTTGGACAGAGCAAGGCTAGCTGTTTCCAGTTTTTATGCTAAGCTAGCCAAGACAAGTGACTGGATGGCTTTGGTCTTATGTTTACTACTATTCCTTTAATTCATAAAACATTTGTAGTGCAGGGAAAATATTTTTATGAGCTGTGGAAAGGTCAAGTCATCAATGGCCGAGGCCAAGAGAAGCCTGAGCAAACACTGACTGTAAAATGTACTAAAAAAGACTGGAAATATAAACCGTGTAACTCTCCATCATGATTTGTGGCCACTTGTCAGTCGTGATCCAAACTACCTATGTGGAAAGAATGTAACATCTCACTTTTGTGCTTTTTGAGAAGTGGTGGTTCAGGAGTGCCATCTGTGAAATCTTTTCGCAACGCAGCGTTGGCCATTGCAGAACTGAACAGTGGTGTATTGTGTGCATATCATTTTGGAGAAATGTCTCTTTTCATACCTTATCGCTTCCAACATGCTCAATCAGCTGCTGTGAAGAAATGTGCTTTTCTACTCAGGATTCCAGCTCAAATTTACAGCCACTGAACTATACAATAGCTCAACTGAGACATTTTGTACAGTGCTGGGGGAATTCACCCCACAGTGACTCGATGAGAGCAAACAGCGCTCTTGTTCTTTAAACACATTTCTTTGAGGACAACAGAAGAAGAGCTGGGGAGAATGGCACAGGGCTTTGTGTTTAAGTGTGCGTGTTAAATTTTACACAGTCAACTAACTCACAGCCCAAAATTGACTGTAACCAACTGCTTCCCCCTGGTGGCCATCAGAGGACCGTCAAGATGGTGAGACAGTTTTATTTAATGGTGTAAAATTTTAATTTCGAACGGACAATTTTCCTTTGTTGGCTGGTTATCATTATTCATTATCATTTATCATTACAGAGTTTACACATTAAAATCAGCTTACTGGACATTATTAACTGATGATGTCATAGTAATGTCATCAAGGGTTTCTCAGCCTGGGCAGAAAGCATTACAAACTTTAGTTATCCAACTTGAGTTATAGCCATAGGAAGCTGTGGGTATTTCCCCAATTTCCCTTCGGAGATTAATAAAGTCTATCTATCTATCTATCTATCTATCTATCTATCTATCTATCTATCTATCTATCTATCTATTTACCAGGTATGCAGCATCTAATGAAAGATTCTCTTGAGTTGCATTATGGGAAACAGCAGTTCTGGACCTTTCCCCCTGTACCATTTTGACCATTATGTTTTAAATTTGTCCCTAGATTTCATGGCTGTTTAATACTTAAACACTGGAGTGCCTCTGTAGCACTGGGGTCAACCTAAAGCAGCCCGGCAGCAACAGGTTGTAATGTAAACAAGTGACCAGAGGGGGGCAGTGTTGTTGTGCTTCTGACCTTCACATCCTCCCACATCTCTCTGTCTTCAGTCAGAACTCGGGTGGTGTGGAGTGGAGTGGAAGGAACCATCATGGACTGCTGCAGAATACAAACACACACACACAGATTAAGATATGAGCAAACAGATGCACAGACAAACAGGAAGCAGTATAGGAAGTATACAATGTCTATCTGTACTCCACACACAGATACTTACATTAATCCACGGGTGGTTCATAAACTGAGTGATGGTCATTCTCTCGTTGGGGTCCGTCTTCAGTAGCTGATGGATCAAATCTTTCACTTGAAGACAAAAAGCGACGCAAAAATAATTATCACAGCAACACACACGCATGCAAATCTTATGAAGCCTCTCCTAGTCTCAGGGACAGACTGGCCTACTTACACAGCAAATAGGATTACTTGAGAGAGAAGAGCGGGATTGAGTGAAAAAATAGAAAATGTCAGAGTGTGTACAGAGACATGCGTCGTCACCAGCTGGCTGTTGTCTCTGAGTTTTCTGTAAGATGACTCATAAAAGAGTTTGTGCATGATCATTTGTTGTAAGTCTTTAGCAGCCAGTCAGTGAGTGTGGGAGATGAAGTACAGTGACCTCTGGGGCAGCACTGTGCTTTCAGCAAAGGCACACAGACCTAAACCATAATATGTTGTCTGTTTGCAGAGACTGCACTTTCAGGTGACAGCACATGGAGCTTAAAGAGGTGATACAGCACAATGATGTCTGGAAAAAAGTGCAGCGCGCCCCCCAGTGCTGCCGCTGATCACGTACTGAGGTTTCTACATGAGAGTCTTTGACTAGGTCAGTAAAGGTGTGTAGGCAGAATCAGCTGTTTTATGGTTTCCTGTTTGTCACTGTGGTGCTGCAAGCCTTAGAATGAGACCATGTCCTCATCGATGCAGATAAATATGACAGTGCTCTTCACATGTCAGACAGGGTGCTTTGACTCATATAGTTTGCAGAATGTTATCATTTTGTCATCTATCTCTTTTAGCTGGAACACAACCAAACTGTCCCACCTGCTGACAGAAAGCTCGCTCTGAGAAAGCAAAGTTTAGTTCTTTAACCTCTGACTTGAACACGGCCGAACATGAAATGCATGTGTTGTCACTGATATATCTTTCTGGTTGCTGCATAGTATAAAAATAGTCGGATAGCAGGATGTGTTTTTCACACTCCAGCAGAGCACTTGCTCACAAACAGTCATATCATATGCCTACTATTGTTGCATTTAATTCCAGCTTTATTATTTATTATCCCTCCTTGTTTAATGCTGCAGGGTTCATGATGAAGTGTCTCAGGTTCATTGAAGCTGTTCTGTCCTTGTTTGCATTTGAGGTTATGTTTTCTGCTGTTCCCACTGCTTTTAGTGTTGTCTATGTCTGTGTTCTGCTTATATCCGTCTGTCTCTCTTTGAATGTAATCTGTAATCTTTTACTGGTCCGCTACAGTTTTCACAGTTTTCAACTGTAACATTAATTTGTCAGCCCATAATAACAGTTCATATCAAGAATACTTTGTTTTATTTTCCAGAAAAATACCACAACCACAAATGTAATTCTCACCTTCCTGTGACACCTCCGACCACTCTGGGTTGGGGAATTCGTACTGGCCCATCCTGATCCTCCTCTTCATCCCCGGAGAAATGGCCTGGCCTGTGTTGGAGTAAAATGGAGGGAAGCCACACAGCCTACAGAGACAAATGTGGTGGGACAGAGACAGCAACTTTAAAAACCTTAAAAAGATTGACCTACGCTTTGTTTGAAGGATCCATTTACAAAACGCATCATATAAAAGCAGTACTCACAGGATGTACATGATGACGCCCAGAGACCACATGTCACATGACTTGTCATACTTCTCCGGACCCAAAACCTCAGGAGCTTATCATTGGCAAAACACAAACACACAGAAATAGATAAAAAATTATAAATGGAGATCAGTGGCAAAAAAATGGCTTCAGGCACTATGTTGTTTTTCCTATTTAAAAATCTGTCAAATGCCTGTAAGCGGTTCATCTGTCAGGAAAATAAGAGCATTTTACAAAACAACTTACAAAATAACAACTTACCCACGTAGTACGGTGTATAACAGGGGGTCTGTAGAGGGTTGTGTAGCGTTGTCTCCTTAGCAAAGCCAAAGTCTGTTAATTTGAGGACCCCGTTTCTTTCTTTAGTGGTATACAGCAGGTTCTCTGGCTGGTTAGGAGGCAGAAGAAGAAAAAAAATAAGACAGAATGTCCTTCAGTGTCTCAGTACTAATCACATTCTTCATGATCTGGGTGGTGATCTTCATCTTTCTGCACCTTGATGTCTCTGTGCGCGATGTTGATGTTGTGGAGGAACTCAATGGCCGTGCCGATGTCCCTCATAATCTCAGAAGCCTCTGGGAGGAAAATAGGAAAACACACTCTCTCAAACCAGACACAAGAGATACAAATGAAACAGAGGAACAATCAAACAGGTTATTTTCTGTTGTGTACTGTCTGCCTTATATTGCTCTTTCCTGGGAATAATGGTTCAGTCTTTCTCTCACACATTCTGTGATGTGTTTATCAGTCCTTCCCTCCATCAGTCCTCACCTTTCTCAGTGAAGGCCTGGTCACCTCGGGCCTGGATTCGGCTGAACAGCTCTCCTCCCTCCATACTGGAGACACACAAACACACACACACACACACACACACACACACACACACACACACACAATTTACAAACTGCACAAATTACACTGAATATCACACATCAACAAATGTTTATAAAATGTTCTGAGGATTTCTAAAATCAATGAGAGGCTCAGTATTTCACACTTTAACATCTGCCTTCTGTAGAAACAATGTTTTGCCAAAATAAATGTTAAATGTTTTCCACATTTGAATTTAAAGATCCCCTCCAGACCATCTCATTAAAAATACCAGAATCTATAAATATTCAGATTTTGTTCATTTCTGAAGTTTTCCTGCTGGACACAGGATGTCTCCTCCTTCACTGAAAAGTCCATTCTCAGTGTGTGTGCACTGGTGGCTTCAAGTTTCTACATCACACTGTACAAGTTGCATACTGGACCAGGATGGACTTGCAGACTATTTATGATGTCACAAATCATGCTGGTAGGCCCCATATTTTTGTGTGGAGGGGGACTTTAAGTAATTACTACTTGTGTTGAAGGCACTGGGAAACAGTAATGGAATTAGTAATGAATCAAGCTGGAACTAATAAATAAATGTGTACAAAGCATCACAATTACAGTGTAACTGTTAAAGAGACTCCACACAGACTCCAGACTTAGCAAAACAATGTAAACTACTATCTGATATAACCATAGAAATGACCTGATATTGTGCAACTAACAACAATAAATCATTACCCGGCTAAGTTTGACAAACCGATATATTTACTGAAGCTTTCCGTCTCTTGAAAAGAGAAATGATAAGTGAAAATGAAATTCTAAAAATACTGAGTAAAAGTCTTCTTCAGAAAAGAAGAAAGAAAGAACCAACAGAGTTTATGTGAAAACATATTTTGCACACACAAACTAACAACACACTAACTTAACACAGACTTTCCTATCGAAGACCTTTGACCCACTTCTTTCAAAGTTCAGACACTCTCTGCCACCAAAGACGTTTCAGAATTAGGTCTTTGAGCTTCCCACTCATCACTTTCACACCCACTCACCAACAACCCACTGCCACTCATGTCTGAAAGTCTCCCTTCTGGAAAAATGTGTTTGTGCAAACTGTGACATGGATTTGCATCGAGTGCTTTAGGTAAGAGTCAACCTGTTGTGGTTCATGAGCACACAGATGAACAGATAATGGAGAGAGAAATGTGTGCTACAGTAAACTGACTGCAGTGGGCTGTACTGCTGTCCTCCTCTGACCCGCACTCACACAGGAAGAGATTACTGACACACTCACAAGGTCACAACATACAGTACCACACACATAGTTGCTGTGTCAATAAATGTGATGATGAGAACCAGTCTGTCACTGTTTAAAATCCCCATAACAGAGGTTCTCTTTTCCTCTGGATTGTTGTGTTGTGTTTTCTCCACCTACAAGTGAAAGAGTAAGTACAAAGCTCAACTGCAGCGCGCGCGCGCACACACACACACACACACACACACACACACACACACACACACACACACACACACAATAATGTTGTATCACTTTCACAGTCACTCTGGGTATTGTTATGGACAGTTTGTCATGACATGTGCAGCCCAGATGGGATCGGTCCCTCTATCTCACCATCAGTGTCGACGTTTTCACTTTGCAGTGCGTCAGGTCTTATGACTGACCTTTAGCATGTGTTAATGCTCTGCCCTCGGTGGCACAAAGCTCATGCTTCGACACTGCAGACACACACGCACAAACACTCATTGGGTTCTGTTGTGCGTGAAAATATATGAGCATATTAGATATATTGGAAAAATTAATATCCTAAAGCTTTTTCAGGAGAATGGCTTTATGCGAGATTTGTTTTGTTGGGAGACAGATGACCTTCAGCCTTCTCAACATGGTGGAAAAAACATTGTGAAAAGCAACAATTAAATCCATAGGTGTCGTCACCAGATTCTTCTTCCATATTTATACAGAAAATAACATATGTGGGTCACATAAAACCTTCTGTAAAACACGTTCATACTGAAGCTCTATCTCACTGTATTTATTCCTCTCTAGAGCGTGTCGTCTTTATTTATCACAAACCACATGCATAAATTCCAGTGGAAACCTGTTGAAACTGAGCAGAGCGACTGTAACTTCCCAGTTTCTGTTGCCATTAGTTCAAAAGAGGCAAGTTAGTGCAGAGCTGTGACTTCTGGGAATTTGTAGTCACTGTAAGTGTGATGTCAGTTTCAAATCTGATAATAAACAAGTTTTTAAGTGAAATATCCGTTCATCTGATAACTCACACTAAACATCACCAGATATGGAGACATAATAAGGAAACTGGTGGTTGTCAGGGTGTGTAAACTGGTGATGAAATGTGAATCCTACCACTCCATGATGATGAGCAGGCACTTCTTCCCATGATGCATGTTCTCGTACAGGCTAAGGATTGGAACGATATACGGTCCTCCTGATACTCGCCAGTGGAGCTCCACCTCTCGTCTCGCTTTGGGGCTGTCGTAGAGAATCTGGGAGACACACAGAGAAAGATGAATCCAAAATGAATTGATGATGAATAGATAATAAGGTTTTCAGTGTAAGACGGTACTAATGAACTCAATAAATCTATTTACATTGCTTCGCTCATACAATACTGTTGTTAATCAAGTTTCAGTGGAATCACATTGCCTTTAAAATGTCAGTAAATGTTCAGGACATGCAGCGATTAACAACTAACTAAATTAGTTATTTAAGTCTATTTGAGTTTCTCTGGTTGCAGCTTCTCAGTTTGCTGTTTTTCTCTTTTTCATATCATTGTACATTCAATATATTTGGGTTTTCCACTGTTAGTTAGACCGAATGAGCAATCTGAAGCTGTTACTTTGGGAAACTGTGATGGATATTCTTAATTATTTATGGTATAAAGTTGATTAATTGAAAAATGAATAATTTAAATTAATCAGTAACAAAATGGATTGTTAGTTGCAGCACTAAAGTTGATGTCATTATCGTATTAACACTGTAATGATAATGTCAACCATATCACATGGACCTATTATAACCTCTATCCCTCAAATCTTGGCACCACGTCAGATATTAAACTCATTTAGTTAATAACAAAACATTGTTGTTACCTAAATCATCCTTTACAGGGTTAAATAATTATAAATTTTTTTGTTTTAGTTGGTGAAAAGTGACCCTTCAATAAGTGTAGAAAATAAATCAAATAAAAGTTTATAGTAATAAAAACAATGACGCAATTATTGACTGTCTTCACTGATCCACACTGACTGTGTGTGTGTTTGACATAAGCAGATGCACACACACACACGTACACACAGCAAGTGACGGACCTTGACATAGCACACATCTTCAGTCAGAGTGTATTTTTGGATATGACAGTGATGGAGCGATCTGCTGTTCACAAGGCCGGCTTGGTCACAGACCGAGTCTGGAGTACATAACAGACAGCGAGGCTGACTCATTGACCTACGACACACACACAAACACACACACACACACACACACACACACTAAACCTGTGTTCTCTAACGGGTGAACTTAAAATGTGGAAAGAATATATATTGTATATTTATAAAATGTCAGATTCAAATCTATGGGTGGAAATTAAATAATGTCACATTTCTTGGAAACTCCAAATGTTAAAACTGATCGCGATGTTGTGTGTCAGCTCGCCAATGTCAAAGAGGAAGTGAGGGCCAAGAGTTTCAGAGCAGCAGGGTGTTGAAAGTAGAAGTTGAGGGTTTCCGGTGACTTATTTGTCTGATCTACTACTACATGGGGCCTATTTTGTGAAGCAAAGCAGTGGGAAGGTTACTTTCTGCTCTGTCATTTATAGCTTTATGACTTTAATCAGAGCAGACAGCATGACAGCAGGTTTCCTTAATTTCCTGCAATGAACCAGAATTAGCTACAATAAAAAAGGACTGTGTGGATTAAATACACATATAAAACACAAACGGGACTCTAGTTAATGTTCCCATGGACTCTTTTCTTATGTGAGGCGACCCCTGTCCCTGATCCTGCTTTAAGCCAATCAACCACAACCTCACGCTCCTCTGAACCAATCAAATCTCTGTCCATAGAGACTGTAACACACACTGACACACACACACACACACACACACACACACACACACACACCTCTACCTGATAATGCCCCCACACAAACTCTATTACCCCAGGATGTTTACACTCTATCAAATATTAGTGGTTGTCAGAGCGCTGGATTGTATATCTTCATAAAAAGGTTTATCTTTATAACTTCTGCCAATAAAGCGTCTACATCAAAGTGGTCTAGAAAGCAGTAAACAGTTAATCAATAATTGCTTTGTTTACTTGCAATGCTGCACTGCTTCATTAAATCTATGACTAAAATTATGACAGTTTCATAATAACACTAATATATCATCATCATCGAGGCTGTACTTGAGCTGAATACTAACACACCTGCAGGGCAACATGCTGATGTTCAGCAGGTATAACATACTTTTTTTTCACGACATGAAATAGTAGGGTAAACACAGGCGTTACTAATTAGACGAATTAAAGATTCACTTCTATTTAATGTAGTAGAAGCTTTCCACTGTACAATAGCAGCACCCTGTTTGACCTGAATTGAACACAGCCTTAATTAGTATCATTGGCAATGCCTGTGTTTACCCAACTATTTCAAAATGGCCGCTGTGAAAAAGGTCTATGTTTACCATGTTCAGCAGCTTAGTTAAAGGTCCAGTGTGTAACGTTTAGGAGAATCTGCTGGTGGATATGGAATAAAATATTCGTAAGTGTGTTTTTATTAGTGTATAATCACCTGAACAACAACCATCCCTGGAGTTTCACTGCTAGCATGGCTAAAAATGACAGGACACAAGGATAAAGTGCTATGTAGTTTGTTTGTAGTATTATAATACAATTTAAAACAACTTTCAGAAACTCACCCAACATACTCATTACACTACAAACCTTCAACTCAAGTAAGAAAAACACCTATTGGATATTTTTGTATGTTTTTTCTTGACATCAGAGAGAACCGGAGCTAAAAATCCCCAGTGAATGTCCCCACTAGGCAGTAAAATCAAAGTTCCTCTTCTATAACTGAGAAGACAGCAGGAGTGATCAACACCAACACCACTTCTCTCTTCTGAATACTACAAAGATCCTCCACCACACAGCTGCTGCATTCATTCAAGACAACATGTTAGACTGCAGCATGTTTCCTCCACACTACACTCGAAGCAGATAATGAGCTTGGATTGCACAACAAGCAGGTGAAGCTTGAGAATAAATGGATACTTATAAGCCAAACCTCTGAGACTGATTAACTGGTTTAACAGCACCGGCTGCCTGGAGCGAGCCTGCAGAAGATCTGAGTGCAGCTTTCAGCAGCGTCTGACCAAAACATTAGAATTTCTGTCAGTTTGGTTTCTGTAAGTCCCAGAGGAAATCCAGATGTGCCACCAGCATGCCAAACAGCTGACCACAGAGGCTGAAGGGACGACTATGAATGGAAGCCTGTACACAGACCTGTAGCTTGTACAGTTTTCCGTGCGCTAAGCTGGAAGGTACTTCAGATGCTAAAATGGAAAAATCACTGGCCAAAAACCGTGCTTCCAGTGGTATTAACAGTTAATGGCGGTGCTAAAGAGGACTGCTATGCAGCACAAGGATCTCCCAGGTCCGTCTCCTCCCAGGAGTCAGACAAATCCAAGTTAAAAGAATGATGATGACTAACTGAATTACATTAAGAGGATGGCTCCCCTCCAGCTCCAAAGTGGATTAAACTTGTACCCATCCATTACGTTTAGCGCTCAGAGCAACACTTAATTAAAAAGCCAGTGAGCTGGTAAACTCTCCACTATCCCCCCCACACATCCAACACTCTCCATTATTTCCTTTCGCCTTCTATTTGCTTTGAGATTAAAACAATACTGGGTAGGTCGTAAATTAGCTTAAATGGCAATAAAGTAGAATAAAAGTACACTCAGAAAACTGTCCAATCCAATGCACAAGCACACTAACACAGACATCAGCAAGAGCTAAATGAGTGGTTCCTTTGTCATCTCTCAAAGCTTTCAACAGGGGCTTCAGGAAGCTAAGAGGGTTCCAGAGAGTGTTGGGTCTGTGGGGCATCCTCTTAGCCGAGGGGTCACTCTGACCTGCTGGAAGCTGGAGTCTGTCAAGCAACAGGCTGTTATGGATGCTGTCACTCCTGAGGTTGTGGACCAACTGTGTTTTCTTACAGATTTCCTCTCTGACATGAGTTGAGTTCAGCAAGCAAGATTTTTTGGCAAAATACTTTTTTTTATTTTTATCATTCTCTCTGCTTTCTTTCTGTTATTCATAAGTAATTGTGTTCTTGCCCCTCCCAGGCTGGCGTGATGCTATCAAGCACTGAATCCCTCTTGGCCTTTCGTCTTTTGTTTGTGACTTCCTATTTTCTGCTGTTTATCTCTCTTTCTCATCCTTTGCCTCCCTTTCCCTCCCAGAGCCCGGGTCCACAGCTCAGCCTGTGACACTGCTGCTGCCTGGTTTGTCAGCTCAGATCCAGATGGATTACTGTAAGCCAGTAAATCTCTCTGAGTCTGTGGCCCTGGTGGTGACAGGGGACAGTCTAACGACCCATGCTTGTGTGCGTCTACAAGTGTATGAAGGCCCAAGTTTCCACTGCTGCCCAGAATATGGTGTTACTGTCAAAATCCATGTGGCTGTATGAGGCGAGTGTAACATGGCACAGCATATGGCCGGGTGGGTGACCGTGCGCCCCTGAACTTGCATTTGATCCAGAGATAGGACGAGATTCCAGGAAAACACTGCGCCATGATCACATTCAGCCTGTCCACATGTAGAGCATGTGAGCCCAGTGGGCAACATGTACAGTGCATGTAAAGCCCAATGTGGGCAGCTGGTACACATCAATGCAGGAGCATAGTTCAGACATGCATGTAAGCTAATCATAGTCTCTCTATGTCAAGCTTCGGTGTTAGTCCAGTAAGTCTGTGACAGAAATCTGAACGCCATACAGGTCAAAGCTTTTGAATCTTGGCAAAAGACTTACAAGTTTACAACTCTTAAACACACAACTAAACCCTGTTTAAATATCAAGATAAATGTATACAAATATATTTTCAGGCAGTTATTAACATTTAATCCTCTATATAACATACAATTGTTAACAAAATGGTCGCCCTGCCACCAAAATAAGCAGGTTTGAAACCTGCTAGTGATCTGAAATTGATCAAATGGCCGTTTTGTGATGTTATGAAGGTTTGGTTCAAAGATATATCTGTAATGTTTGCAGACAGAAATAAAACGGGCCTCGATTCTCAGCTGTCATCTGCTGAAACAACTACTCAAACCTACATGACATACAGCACGCTGAGTATGTGTATGACATGGTCAGAAAGATGAATGCTCTGTCATTTAAGTCATAAAGAAAACTATAAATATGAGTTGCAAACTTGGATGAAAATCCTAAATCTAATCCTTCACACCACAATGCAGCCATATTTTCTAGAGTTGCTGCAGTGGATGTAGGACAAAACATACATTTAAAGGATCAATTCAGGATCCAAATCTAAACAGATGTGTAGATGAACCACCAAAGAGATGAGCTGTTGGACACTAAGACAACTATAAACTATTGCCAGACACTGTCAGAAATATCATAGTGTGTCCAGGTCTACTTTTCAATGATGATCATTTGGGAAACACTCAAAATGCTTCTAATTCTTTAATTATGCTGTAAGTGAATATATATTTCACTCTCACGGTTAAAAACACTGCCTGGCTAATTGAGGCGTACTTATGAGCTTTGTAAACTGAGCTGAGGGTGTCTATCCACTACTACCCAGTTTATTACACAAGTGTCAGGTGTCTTCAGTACCTTCAATGCGCACTTCTCTCCAGTCTTCTTGTTGAAGCACTGGAGCACTTTGCCATTGATCCCTAAGCCCAGAACCTGAGTGGAGATCTTATAATCGTCCGTCACCGCGTTGCGCTTTATCTCCAGTTTGGGATACACGGGCAGGGGGAAGTGTGTGGACTCCCCGTCGGCAGCGGGAGGAGCGAGGGGAGCGAGGGGAGGGGGCGGCTCCTGCGGCTGCTGCTGTTTCGGGTCTCCACTCGGGGAGTCCGGTTCTGCTTCAGCCTTCGGCGCTTGCGGCGGTTTCTCCTTTTCGTTTCCATTTTGTAGCATGTTCACACCGGCTCGTTGTCACCAGCGGGGGAAGAAAGACACCGTGAGTAATTCACCTAAGTAGTGCGCTGACTCCCGCTGCTCTCCGGTAACTGCTGAGGACTCCTCCAGCAGCGGTGGCGCGTCTGGTTGTCCTCTGCACCGCAGCCCCTGAGGACTCCGCACGGTAATCCCACTGTACGGTTCGCCTGTAGTTTATACAACTAATCACATTTGTTTAAACTACACAATAACTACTCTTCTCTCACCGAACTTAAATGCCCGCCTTTTTCCTCGTTTTTTTTTTTACTTGCCAACCGGTCTCTTCAGAGAAATCCAGATATATTTAGTAGATCTGAAAGTCAGAGAAAGAATAAATTCCAGTGAGGTCTCTATCAGACAGCAGGGGTGAGGGTACTCTGCTGATCCTGGTGATCTCAGTTTCCCGTTCAATCTGGACTCCTTTAGTTGTGCTCACATCACGGCCAGTCACTGTCACTGTTTGTTTAAGCACCACCCAGCAGTCATATTTCTCAACTGGCCCTATGTGGCCGCCTTAAAGGAGCAGCACGTATATTCACATCAGTGTTCAGTGCACACTGTGGACAACAAGAGGTTGTGGGTTTCTGAGAGTAAAGGAGGAGAGTAGATTTAGAGCTAAACTTACATATGGACGCCTGGTCCTGAAAAGTTACAGTATAGTAAGTTGTTCCTTAAACCAAATGATTTCATCACAGTGAATAATCGTACATAACAGTATTATTACACTAATATTGCATTGTGAAAAACTGTTTATTACACAGACTAAAGGAGAGTTTCAATGAACTCATTTTTAGTGACATGAAGTGCATAGAGAAAGCGTCATCATTGTTGTGGGCTTTAAACAAACATACAGTATAAAGACAGGTGTTTCATATATAAAAAAAATGTGTCTATCTATAATCTATATTTAGTAGTCCAGTGCACAGACGAGGGCGACTCCCCGTTTGATCCAGTGTCTCTGACTGCGGTGTGTAGGCAGCTCCACCGCGATCACATAGTTGGTGGAATGGCCGGTTGTAGACAGAGTCCCTACAAAAGCACACAAAGTAGTTCAGTGACATTAATACATTTGTTTGTATTTTTCCATCCCCGCACTGTGTTTCTGAGCAGCACGAGGCTTCGTGCTGTGGGTGGAAAATACAGAGCTGCACTTTCAGGCGCTTCGTGAAACAGGACACTAACTGGAGTCTATTTTGGGTGAGTAATAAAACCACCAAAAGGTGATGCACACAAACACTAGAGCGAGCAGACCAACATCAAGTCACACTAACAAATAGCGTTAATACACTTGTTACCGTATTTTCCGGACTATTAGTCGCACTTTTTTTCATAGTTTGGCTGGTCCTGCGACTTATAGTCAGGTGCGCTTTATATATGAAATGTAACATGTTTTTGAATAATAATTCCGAAATGAAACGAGTAGCAGCCCAAACATTACCGTCCACAGCCGCGAGAAGGCGCTCTAGGCTTGTGACAACCAGAGCCGCTGTTATATATACAACTATGTTCAGATGGATGGTGAACTTGCTACCGGTAACTTGCCTGTTGGACTCGGTGGGGTGTTATGTTAATTTCTGTGTGCTGTTGTGTTTAACTTGCATTTCCTGATTGAATGTCTGTTCTCGGTCTTGGATGCTGTAAAATAAATTTCTAAATAAGGTAGCCTCCCGAGTGTTTGCTGTGCTGCCGGCGTTTGCCTTTTGTTCAGTGAATGTTTTGTAAATTGGTCGCCCAGCTCACCTCATTTCACTCCTTCGTCCTCACTAATATTCCCGGTAGAACCTCACCTACAATTTTGGTTCGGACCAAACTGAGAAGTCCGAAGGTGTGGACCAAATGAGGTATGTGTGAAAACGCCCAAAGACACATCAGTCAAAAAATGGCTCATGAAGAGGAAAAAACCACATATAAGGGCGTTTTCACACATACCTCATTTGGTCCACACCTTCGGACTTCTCAGTTTGGTCCGAACCAAAATTGTAGGTGAGAAAGGTGCCACGGACCACGGTCCGAACTAAAGAGGTGGTCTCGGTCCGGATCAAACTTGAACCATGGTTCGGTTCGTTTACACTAGTATGAAAACACTTTTTGGATGGTTCGGACTTCGGACCAATTACAGGAACGTACCATAGAAGAAGTAGAAAAAAACCGGAAGAAAACCCCGCCAGAACAAGCAAAAATGAGTCGTGGAAGTAACTTACGTGAGGAGAGGAGGAGATTATATGTTTCATTTGGTCAGACGGAAACATTAAAAGTCAGTTTCAAAACACTCACAAAAATGCCGACATTTACAAAACATTTCCTGACGGATGAAAGAGAGAGGGTACATAATGTTGCACTACGAGAACATACATTTCTCGTAGTTGGTGCTGACGTTGTTGCTGCTGGTAGTAATACCATAATAACGCAATCGGGATTTGCTCATTCATTTATTCATTCATTTGTTCATTCATTTGTTCATTCATTTGTTCATTCATTTTCATTCATACGGTAAAGACTACCCGCCAAAATGACAACAGGCCAATGTCAGACACACGCCCGTCTACCCACCAATCAAGGGGGGGGGACCACGTACGTGATGACGACACGCCGTAGGTATGTCATGGAAAGTTCTTTAGTGCTATGAGCAAAATTACTATGTGAAACCGAAAATAACGGGATCAAATGTATACAATTTAATTAAACACAAAAGTTGGTCTGGACCTTGTGTTTAATTACATTTTAGGTTATACTCCGGAGCGACTTACAGTCCGGAAAACACGGTAATCAAACACTATCAAATGGTATTAGTTTTAGTATAGATGAATCTAGTGTGTACTAACCAGCACGAGTG
This sequence comes from Dicentrarchus labrax, assembly GCF_905237075.1. Taxonomy (NCBI): domain Eukaryota; kingdom Metazoa; phylum Chordata; class Actinopteri; family Moronidae; genus Dicentrarchus; species Dicentrarchus labrax. The sequence continues at coordinate 12,300,969 of NW_026136711.1, forward strand.
AGGGTCTTGTAGATGGGGCAGACGTAGACCCCAGAGGTCGGAGGTTTTCGGTTGGGTTCGGGGATCAGCCAGATGACAGCCATTTCTGTGAAGAGCTCCTTGGGCCTGGACTCTGTGAGTTGACCGGCCTCGTTATCCCAGCGAGCCCCCTCCAGGAATAGACCGTGGAGGTAGACGCCCGTGTTTGGTTTCTCTGTTATCTCTGACATTGACTTCACTACCACCTGAAGGGGATTACAAAATAGATAAAGAAGAAACAGGATCACAGTCAGTATCAACCATTAAAAATAACAATAAAACATTTACAGTACATGTCGATATTTATACACAGTCAGTTCAGAGTGGTCAATGTGTACTGCTATATCTGACAAAAAAAACATCAGTGTTTTTAGCTAGTGAGGCAGAATGACACAGACACACAGCTTACTGTCTGACCTCAAAGTCAAATCCAATTGTGTCGATGGAGGTGCCGGAGCGACGGGCGTAATTCTGGAGGGTTCCGGTGAGAAAAGCCTGGGGGAAAAAGAAGCCGCTAATCCAGAAAACAGGTGGAATGCCGTTACTGATCCATCTATGCAGAAAATTGATCCTCTGAAGCAGGTCTGACACCCAGGAGGCCAGAGGCTTCAGAGACGGGTAGGCCTGGAGGGAGGGAGACACACGGCCAGTCAAAGAGTTGCGTATTATTAGAAAGCAGAGTCTGGAATTATTAGGGCAGCACAGAAATGTCACCAAAAGTTAATCTGATGTCCTGCACACTGAGTCTCAGCCCCAACTGCACACAATAACACGCACTGATGGATGTCATAATATTAGTTCAGTTGAAGGCACACCACAGTTCTCTGTACTTTGACATTACCTTAAAAAAAATCCCCTAAAAGATGTAAGATTGTGTCTGTTTTGTGGCTTCCCCTGCAAGACTGGCAGCTTCTGTGTGTGTGTGTGTGTGTGTGTGTGTGTGTGTGTGTGTGTGTGTGTGTGTCAGGGTTTCTCTTTAATATGACCCAGAATTGTTAAATGTATCAAAATATGAGAAGGTTATTGTTTAAAAATGAATGCTGTCAAAAGGATGAATTCATGTAAATCCTGCATCCTGAGATTTGTTATGCTACATAATGTTTTACATGCCAGCTGACCACTGGTAACCACAAGGGACTCAGGAGGAGAAGAACGCTTGTGTGTGTCTTGCCTTGGCTTTCCACATATCAGGCACCACATTGTTGAACAGGCTGTTGGCCATAAGCTCCAGTTCTGATGACATCACCACTAAACCCTTCAGAGCCTTCACTATGTCACCGAGACTCTGAGAGATGACCGCCAGCAACTTGTTATATCTGAAAGACAAAAATACTAGGACCAGTTACTGAAGTACTGATCAAGTGGCACTACCTGATTGAGTACTTTTGAGATTACAGTCATTCATGTAACCTCATATTAGAACACTGTAAATCAGTTAAAAGAACATGTGCATCACTCATGTTTAATCATTTCATTAAAATAAACATTTACCATTTATTACTCTGAGAGACCAAAAATTATGTGAGTAGTAAAAGAAAATTCCTGATATAACTTAAATCTGACTTCTAATACTGCTAACATAACTGCAAATCTAAATAAGTAATAAGGCGTAAACTACCAAGCAACTAATTGCCAAACATTCTCAGATGGAGTTCATAAAAATAAAATGAATCCCTCCAGTAGCCCAAGGACAAACTGTACACAAGACATGAACAAAATACGTTCACAAACACACATACTAACAAACGCTGGCCACCAAAGACCTTGTTTATAACTTGAGGAAAACAACAAGACTCTGGACAGGTTGCTGACGTCACAAGCTACAGCAGCTCACACACAACCAAATGACTAAAGTTTGTATTATTACAGTATGAGCACAAAGCCATGTTATTATGGTTACTGGCTGTGACCTTTTAAGACTACAGTTTGGTCTACTGGTCTCAAGTAGAGATGTTACATTAAGGGTTACACATTTAATTACTATTTTCACCTCAAAAGTGAAGTGAGCTAAATATTGTCAAAGATACGTTCAGTGCGACACAGATGGCAGTTTCTTTCTCTGATCTCAAGAATTAACAAACTGCTGGATGAGTATTTCCTTTTGAACGAACTGGTAATTTAGGTGAAAGATAAAGGAGTACTTGGGAGTCATCCAAGTGACGTGTGTTATTTTATCAAGAATCCTGCCGCGTGGTTTGGGGTGTGGTTTGTGATGTTGTCTGCCTGTTATGTTACCTGATGACCTCCTGGATGAGTACTGTGTTCATGGACTCTTCATAGAGCACTGGGTACTTTTCCATCACCTCCTGAAGACTGAAAGGCTGAGGAATCTTTTCCGCGATGCCTGACACTATATCCTCCACTATCTACGGTACAGGCAGAGGAAACATGTCACAGCTTTAGTCCATGCATTTAGAAAGGGTACTGAATCCAACTCATCACAACCAAATCCCTGACTCGACGTCAAAGGGTGTTCAGCTAAAAGCTTGTTAATGAAGATGATAATGATGTTTTTTGTTGTCCTCTCAATCTGTATTTAATTACTGTACTATACATACCATAATATGATGCAGGTAGCATTAAAAAGGATAAAGAGTAAAGAAAATCTAATGAATAGATGTTTGGTTTGTACCTCCTCCAGAGTTTTGCCCCCAACAGCTGCAGCTCGAGGCTGGAGACGAAGCACGGCTCCCAGCAGGGCGAAGGTCTCATTCTGGGCAAAGCTGATGTTAGCGTTGTCATGGAGACCAAAGATCTCAGGTGTATCGTTGATGGGCAGACCACGAATGTATGCCAAGTAACCCTAGGGTCAGAATTGCCATGGAAACAAGTCATTCTCCAATCACCTTCATCACATTCATCAATTAGTGTAATAGCCAGCAGTTCAGTGTGAAATGTTTTTGATTTATATGCGACACTTTGCACATTGTAGTCTATATAAGAGATGTTCATAAAATTCTTTTCATAACCTGTGGTCTTGGGAATGACATGAAATTAAATTCTGTCTTCTGTTGCCCAAAGAAACCACAGTATTTTTAGCGAGAAATTTAACCAATTTAACTGCATTTGAGACTTTACTTTTGATTATAAAAATTATATGCTGTATTTTTTTCACTCAGTCTTGGTGAATTTACCCTTTAAAGGTCCAGTGTGTAACTATGGTATGTTTTTATTTCAGTCAGACAACTCCCGTTTGAAATGTTTATTAAAGCAGTATAGTATATTTAGATTTCAGCGTCTAGGCTCCGACTTCATCACTCCCCGCAGATGTGTTTACATAGAGATATTGGAGTGATGAGCAAATACCTTAAACCCCTAGCCGGAGCCTACAGATGGATGCTGGGGTGGTGGTGGGGCTTACAGAGTAGCAGGCAGCAATACGGATGCAGGGCAACAGCGGCATTGACAGAGCAGAGGGAGAGCTGGGAAATTGTGCAGTTTAAATAGACCGCCAGATTGGAAGGGAGCGCTTGGTTAGTGATTATGGAGTGAGGCATGTCATGTGTGTATCAGCACAGCTCGAGTTGACTGAACTAGCTTGCAGGCTTTGCTCCATTAGCGTTTAATCACCTGAAAATAAGAATCAACGTTTTGTTACCTTAATGAGACATTTTTATCTATAGAGGGAGCGGTTTCTCTTCCACAGAGGCAGCCATATTGAACCACCATGTTTCTAGAGTAGCCCAGAAATCTAGATAGGGCCTTTCAAAGTCGAGTTTTGCGGCCTCCGTAGTTTCTCCTAAATGCATGGAACGGGGTTGGTGAGGTGAGGGAGTTGTAATTTGCAACTACACAGCTAGATGCCACTAAATCCTACACATTGGTCCTTGAATGTAATGAATAAATATTGTACCGACTGTTTTCTGCTTCTATTGTCATGTTTCATGGATGACTGTCGTCCAATATATCACCTATTGGAGACTCACCATTATATATACTGAACAGTGAGTTACCCTGTGATTCCCAACCCCAGAGAATATAAGCAGTTTTGGAGTATACCAGTTACTGCAGACGAAGGTCAAGTCTAATGCATGACTCTTGTCACAATATTTTGAATGCGTATATCTAACCTTGATATCCAGATTTGTGTCTATCTGCCGGTAGACTCCAGATGAAGAGTAGACATGATCATCAATAAGCACTGCTGGGCAGTAGAAATCCTCCAGCACATTGAGCAGACATCGTCTGTCCCAGTCATCTGTCACACGGCCGCCATAATTAATCTCCCCTGCAGTGTATTTAAGCACCTGGACAGGTGGAGGACGAAGAAGGGAGACAGACAGATGAACAGACTCAAACACACACACACATATATTCTCCAGCTGAGACCAAAACTTCTTCTTACTAAAGGGTCTGTGTATCTATATACACTAAGGAGACAGGATCAGAGTGATGATATAAGACCAGAGAGAGAAATAAGCACAGAAAGACATAGAAAAAACAAAAGACAAAATGAAAACAAAAATGGCTTTGGAACTATAGTCTTAGTGTTAGTTAATAACAAGTAGTTGAATATAGACAGAAGCATCCTCTCCCCCCACCTTATATGGGGTGTCCTGGTACTCATCCAGGAACATTTTGAGTTGGCTGATGCAGATGTTCAGGTCCCCGTCAGTGAACTCGTAGGGAATGTTAAAGCCCAGGGGACCAAACTTCCTTCGCTCCAAAGCAATTCCATGGAAGAGACACAGAGACAGGAGCAAGGACTTGAGGTGTGACATCTGAAGAGAGGAGAGGAGCGGAGAGGAATAAGTTGGAGATATTACCAGATACTAGATGTTCTCAAAAGCAAAACTGATCCAAAAAGGCAGGTTTTCTAATCAAAAGTAAAATGGGGAAAATATAATGAGCAGGATGGTGAGTGAAGACTAGGCAGACCTTGGTGGAAGAGGAGATAAAATCATTGGTGAGCCTCAGGTAGGTTTTCTGTAGATTGGCCTTGATTCCCCTGGGGGGCTCAATGGTCATCTTTGACCCATTTTGGAGAATGGACACTGGGAACTTGTTGCTGGGAAGACTTGTGAGCCACAGACGGAAGTCCTTGTGCATCTGTTTCAGGGTTGTGGGACATGTGGTGACAATGATCAGTTAAGTAAATAACTAACAACGTCAAAGTCAATGAAAGGCCTGTCTAACATACATTACTACTATGCTGTACGGTATGTGTTCTGACCTTTACTGGATTAATGTTCTCAATTAGTCTCTCCAGGGCAGGCATCCAGCTGGGTGCCAGGTGACAGTTCTGGAAGAAGACCCAGTGACCTCTTTCCATGGCAGCGTGCATCATGATCTCAGCCCAGGGGCCCTGAATCACACAAACAACAGCACAAGGGGAGGCAGATGTGAGGACAACAAAAAAGTACGCTTAACATGAGGCTTTAGTTTAAGAGACAACATGATTCTGTTTCCTAGAAGTTTGATTCTTATTTGAGGAGTGGTAATGAAAGAAATACTTGGGGATACAGCATATCTCCCTACAGCCAGTTTGACATTTCAGGTGTCTCATCACCTCAATATAGACAGAAAGTGAGGAAAGGGAGATGCAAAAGCCCAGCATGAGCATAATTGAAAGTAATGTGATAAACACAAACTAACACGTATCGAACAGTCACAGGAGGAGTGTGTTCCTGGGAGAAGTGTTTGGTTTCAGGTTTGTGGAGGATGAGTCTGCATTTATCATAAAACCTGCACACAATGTTAATATGATTGTTGTCTGAGCTCATTTATGGTGTCCTGGAATCTAGCATCTGTCAAAGTAGTATGGTACAGTGTCCTGGCCTATGGTCAGAAATAGACAAAACAATTAGCACCAAGGTGGCCATTCTTAACAAGACAAATGAGAATGGCCCGGTTCTGTGAGAAAGTCATTTAGAGTGGCTTTCCTCCAGAGTCAGACAGAGAGAGTCCAAGAGACAGTGAGTGTGAGAGAGAGTAAGAATTCCCAGGCATTCCCCCGGGCCCTGACCTGGCCTTGGCCCAGAGAGATGGCACTCATTTTCTTTGAGAACTGCATGACGTCAGCAAATTTGTAGAGGTCAGCAGCAGGGTCGGTACCAGGGGATAGGACAAAGATGAGGGGAGTGGAGGGGGACGACTCTTTGAAGACCACAGACAGGTCTGATGTCTGAGGGAGAGGTGGAGAAAGAAGAAGTTATGGCCCAGAGAGCAAGCAGCCAGAAATCATTTTCAAAACAGTGTTTGCACTGCTCAAGACCCAGCCAAAACAAACAGAACCATTATTGCCATGTTAATACTACCACTGTTCTAACAATAACTTTGTGTCACATCATACATTGTGGTTTTAACATCAACAATAAGCCAAGACCAAAATTCAAACCTAATATCCCAGACAGTTGTACAAAATAAGGAACTGTTAACACATACTAGACCTTTGGAAATTCCAATTTCCACAATTCCAACATATGTCCAACATCATCCACTAACAAATCTTGTTACACCCACAGATTTATATTCTTGGTCTCATTCCAGAACCACGGGCCCTGATAACTCGTGAAATTAAGTTGGTAAACCTCTGCCTAATAAAAATTAAACATCATTGGGAAAGTGTTTATCTGTGAACCTTTGGACTAATGAGCTGTTCTCTTGCTTAGTGATTGAAAGGAAATCTTATCATTCATTAAATATGGGATTCATTTCTTTCACTTTTGGAGTCTGATAACCTAACTTCATCAATTTAACATTTACCAAATGAGATTGTACCCCCTTTTCTTTTCTTTCTTTCTTTCTTTCTTCTGTTTTTCCCCTTCCTTTTCTTTAACATATGCAGACATGCATCTGTGCATTTGTGCTCATGGGTTTAAGTTATTTATTTTAATAAATATTCGTTTGTAAACTATCATTATTGTTATTATCTACACTGATGGCTCTGAGTTCATGGGTGGGTGGGGGAAGTATCATGTTCAAAATCAATAAAGATATGTGACACAAAAAATACATTAAGACGATAAGGAGGGCAGGGACTGTACCTGAGGTTCTATGAAGCGCTGTCCCAGCTGAGCTGACACAAAGTCCTGCAGGCCTTGAATGAGACAGTCAGCCCTTAGACAGCGCAGTACCAACAGCTTCTGGAATGAGTCCAGCTCAGTGTCCCACTCTCCGGGGAGGGGCTCTCTACAGCAAACATACACACATGCACACCTTGTTAGATATTGACAGCTTCTGCACAGCGCAAATAAAGGAAACAAGAGTGCATTTATTAACATAGTGGCTATCTGCATGCCTGTGAGGCTGGTTGCTGTCAAAAATCCTCTTGAAACCCTGCAGATGTTTGGTGAAGGTTTTTGCCAGGTTGCTGAAGTTGTCCAGAGCGCTCAGGCCCAGGATGTCCTGCCAGGCGCGTTCAGACAGCCAACTGACTGCTGGGTTGGTCAGCTCTTGTGCGGGCATCCCTCCTGATAGAAGGTAGCGCCACTCAGCCTGCCACAAAGAGACAATGCAGATTTTATCAAATGCACTTGGATTACCTCAACTTCCTACAGTGAATTAAAGAGGGGACTGCAAACTCCCTTGTTGCTCACCATAACTATTTTTTTTTCATTCATCATGATGCGAGCACACAGGAGGAAAGCGAACATGAGTTTGTGCTTCTCAAATAAGCTGCGGCACACGTTGCTGTACAGGCTGAAGGTGAAAAATTCATTGATGTTGGCGATTCTCTGCTCCACCGTGTCTGTGAGACAGGAAAAAGTCAGTGGAGCAGCAGAAAGTATTTTTTTACACCTGGTTTCAATGTCATAAACCAGTCCTACTGATTTTCCATCTGCACAAGCACTTTTTCTGTGTATATAGTCTGTAGTCTTGCAACCAGAGAACATAATACAACAGTGGAATGCCTTTGTACCTGCTTGCTCAGAGTTTGCAAGGCCAGCCATGAAGATGCCAAGGAACCACTCCAGTGAATACTGGTACATGGGGTCAACACTGGACAGGTCCGATACACAGAAGAAGAGGATCTGTGTCCGCACAGCCACAGGCACATACTCCAGACGGGTGGCGTCAATGTCCTGCTCTGTCTGCTCTGCCGCCAACACTTTGGCCTGTCAGAAAAAAACAGCTTGCATTAGAGGAATAACCAACAATACCAGATTATACATTAAGTAGTAAGGCTGGAGTATCATATATGAGGTTTTGGAGAGTGGTATATGAGAAAAAACCCTTTCACAGGTTTTAGCTATTTTGGAACGTCATGTCAGACCACATATGATAGTAGATACATTAGCTCTCCCACTGTCTGACCTTGATCTCTCCAGCTTTGATCTTGGAAGCCTCCAACACTTGGATGAGCTCCTCATTGTCCACTGGGTTTCCCTCTGTGGAGCTGAGTCGGAACAGAATCTCGTCCTCAATTTCTTTTAGCTCCTGTTTCATCTTGGCGTTGCTGATGATCAGCTGGTTCTTAGCCTCCTCCAGGTCTGAACGCTCCACAGCCACCACCTGGCCCAGCAACTGGTCCTCTAGACCGCTGGGGACACACAAGAACAGTAAGACTAAGACATAATTGTTAGAATAATACAACCTGTTGTATCTGTTTAACATGTGTTACCTGGGTGACAGGGTGAAGTTAATGAGCGTGACGTTGGTGGAGACCTCTGGAGAATAGTGCGGGTTAGGCAGCTTGGTAGTGATATACATCTTGAAGCCTTCATGGTAAGGGATGACTGAATCGCCCAGTTTCAGCACCGTGCTGCCTTGCTGCTTAAATGTCTATGGGCCAAAAATGTGAGTTAAGCAAAACAGTGCGTGGTCAATATTTGCACAACAACGGCATGCAGTACAAGTGACTTAGATGTGTGTGCGTGTGTGTGTGTCTGTATTCACCTGTTGCAACAAGACAGGTTCTAAAGCAGGATCTAACTCCTCTGCTACATTTTCCAAAAGGCAGGGTTTACCAAAGCGGATGGCGTTCTCTAGACTGCGGAGGAAGTCCCGGTCACTTAGCTTCATAGTCTCCAGTCCATTGTCCCGCTCCTGGGTGACAACAGGAAGCAAGTATGAATGAGCAGTGGATAAAATACATACACTAAGCAGCTTTACAGATGAGTTGAGGGTGATGGGGAATAAGAGGTAACCCTAATAATATACTCACTGTTTGCCAGACAGCCAAAGCAGGTATCTGTGTATACTGAACCTATTTTTAGCAAGCATGTGCACTGGATACTCTGCTATGTGAACTCTCGCTACTGGGTGATAAAGTATAATTACAAACTAGACTATGTGATGTAAAGGGATGAATGAAAATCTTGATATGGCTACTTTTCATGTCTTTGTCTCACTGGCACCCTCTGCAGGTGTGGTTGGATTAACACACAGAAAAGTCTTCACCATGTTTTTGATCCACGTGTTGGCTTGTCCCTGAGGATCAATGAACAGAGCCCAGCGCAGGGAGTACTGAGCAATCACACCATTCTCCACTGACAGGTTATCCTTGGGCAAACCTGATATCTGTGCGCATAGAAATGACAAAGTACAATGTCAAAAGTGTAAGAGCATGCAAAAAAATGTGGTCATTAACAATTAATATTTGTCTTATGTGGTTCTGACCTGCCAGGAGCGGATCTTGACTGGATCTCCTAAGGTGTTGATCAGGTTTGGTTCGTCAGTGTGTGGAACACTTAGCTCTTTGAAACATTGCATCCACTCATCTGCCATGGCTGCCCTGTACTTTCCCTAAACACAAAAACAATGCACCTTAATGCAAATCATACTATAGTGCTGCACTGATTAGCAATATAATTATGTACATATAGGAACACAGAGAAAAGCAGTGACACACTATGGCTAACCTACTAAAAATTACCATTATGATATTAATGTTTTCAACAACACTTAAAAATTATGCTCATATGTTATACTGTCATTGGTTATGCTTGTAAATGGTCAGATTTATGTTGAGTCAGTTGGAACCACAAAAACAAAACTTACAATTCTGTAATTCTGTACCAATTGGGAACACATAGGAATATGTATATATGCAGTATATTATGGGTAATGCAACTTTTTAATATACTTGTGAACTCAATGAGTTACAACCCACTTACAGTGAAGGGTCCCAGGTATGCTACGTATGCTGCACACAGAAGCACATCGCCTGCCACATTATTGACCATGTAATCCAGATGTTGCACTGTTTCCTTCCAACGCACCTTCTCATCTGCCAGTCCGCCTATAAGCTGAAGATCAATGCATCATCATGATTTAACTATCAATATTAAAAAAGTAAATATATGATATATTACTTACATTACATATCAATATTGCATTTAGATGTATTATTCCTATTTTATTTATATTACAGATTGATATTTGCACTTTGCAACAACATATTGTTTATAGCTTTATACGCATCTGGATCCTAGCTACTTCTCTGGTGTGTTTCTAAGGCTGCTGTAATGCAAAACTTTCTTCGTAGGGATCAATGAAATGTTGTTTTATCTTATCCCTCCTTCTGACCTTGTCTGCTCGGACGAGGCGGGCCTCACACAGTTGATACTTGTTGTCCAGCTCATCTTTCTTAGCCAGACACTCCTGGTACTTGGCCTGCAAAGTGGCAATGCCGTTCTCTACTCCTGCCAGCTGGTCTTTGGCATCATCCAGAATGCGCTGGGTTGCCGCTAAGTCCTCCTGGGCCTCCTCGAGAGCTTGCTGTACAAATATTAAATTTTTTTATGTTTAGATGACTCTCTTATTCGAATAACATATAAGTACAGTGGTGTCTTAAATGTATAACCAAGACAATGGCTCAAATTTCAGTTTTTACCCTTTTAGGTTCCACACCCTTGGCCACAAAGTGATATACATGCATGGCTCGCACCCACTGGCAAATGGAAGTACAGGCTTTGGAAACCTTGGCAATTGAGGCTGGTTGGAATTCCTCATTATCTATGTAGGGCTGAACTAAATTGATCACATTATCTGGGATGTTTTCCTGCAGAAATGATTAGTGGTAGAAAAAACACATCTTAATACAGATCCCAAACAGGAAATGACCAAATCAGCATCAAACACTGAAACTTAGAGAACTTCAGATAAATCTGAAAGAGACAATAATGTTCTGGAGAAACAATGACAACATACATTATACATACAATGACATGGCAGTAAATCCACCACATTTGTGCTCTACCTTATCATACTTGAAGAGGCTGTCCAAAAACTTTGCAGGGTCTTGTAGTAGACCCTTACCAGGTTCCCAGTAGTCGTCAATCTTGGTGCCAGGCTTTTCTCCAGGCACCTTTTTTGGTTTGATGCCCTTCATAATGCAGAGCGCCTCAATAACCAGCTTCACCCCCTGGGGAGGTCGCTGCATGCCTCGCACCTGTGGGGGGAAACAAATCATTCAGGAAGTTATATTCTACATAGAAACTAACAATGCAGTAAAATATGAAGAATATCTTTAAAACAATCTTCCAAATCCCTGACCTCAGTGACATCATTCTTGTTGAGTGACTTGAGGCTGGTGAGGGCAGCGTCCAGGGCTGGCAGAGCCTCATCCAAGTCTTTCTGGGCATCTGCTGCAATGGCTCCCGCAAAACGGGCTTTCTCTGAAGCTTTGGCTTCCTCTTCCTGCACGGACTTCCGGGTCTCCTCTGCAACCACTGTGTCTTTCTAACAACGCAGAGTATAAATCACATTTGAGGTGTGAAGTTCTTAAGTTTTCCAAAAACACAAGCAATTCATATCAGTGTCAATTTAGAGACAAACTGTAAAACTTCTGCATGGCTCAACATTTCTACCTCTATTTATTTTCCCTTACTTTGATGGTCTCCATAGTGACTTCAGTGTCCTTAGCAGCCTCTTCCAAAAGCGGTCTCATTGTCTCCAGATCCTCCTGCATCTTACTCACATCCTCCGCTGTGCTGAGAAGCTACAGGATCACAAAACAGCAGTTAGTCACATACTGTAAGAGTGCTAATGTAGCATAATGTAAAAACAGAATTTCTATTATTTGTCCTGTCCAGAGTCGTACCTTATCCAGGCCAGTCTTCATGCGCTGACGAGCACTGCACAGTTCTTGCTTCTTGCGTCCAATGAGATCTGAGAAGATTTTGAGCAGCTCCAGGTAGCTCTTGGGTGTGACATAGTTGTGTCGAGAAAGCTCAGCCAGGTACTGTTCACACTTCACGGCTACCATCTGGTGGATCTTCATACACATCAGTGTCTGGAGAAGGGAATCAATTAGGGAGAGACTTCACGAAATTAAGTTAAATTAATGTGCTTAATTCCAGTATTATAGATTTTTGATCAGGCAACCAGTAGTTTCTATTTATTTAACTGAGGTATTTATATATATATAAATATAATAAATTACCAAAAAGTTAAAAGCTGCTCAAGTAAGGTAACATTGAGCACCTGGCTGTTGTCAGTTGTTATTGTTGGATGGTAATGCTGTGAATGTGTAGTAGAGGTGCAATCAGAGAGGCTGCCCGTCCTCAGCAATCCTCTCACACACATATTATTGCTACATAGCTATGGGTTATTTCCTGTCCAAACAACACATTTCCCTTTGAACCATTTTCTCTGTGGTTGCTCACAAATCATTTAACCAATCTGTTTGTTTTTTCATTGCCACTCTTGAATCATGAATTCATAAACAAGTATATATTTTCATATTTAACATCATCATATTGTTGTTTTTCCAGTCATGATTCAACTGGCTAGGAATCATTACATTAAAGTACTGTTCATGATCTCACATACAGTAATTGAACTGCATACTTTTGAGATGACAGTGGGTTTTAGACCAAAATGATACTGTAACATTACTAAATGCCAGTTAATCTGCAGTATCATGTTGTTCACCCCTGGTTGAACTGCATTAACAAACAATGTGACAACATTATTGTATGTTAATGTTGACTTTGTTTGATTGCCTTACTCAAGAAAGTTTAATGTCGTTGTGACCCACATGCCCATGCACTTATCTTGTGTCTGTGCTATCTTGTGTGTTATCTCTTATTGTAAGAGATAACACAAACCAAACAAGTGCTCAGTGTGACAACCAACTAGCTGATTTGCAACATATAGCTTGTTTCTATGTATGGTAACATAAATAATGAATATTTTTAAGTGTACAGTACTTCCCTGCTTTGCTAATACTACTCTTAAACCTTTAGACAAACAAAGCTCACTGACACACACAAACACACACAGCATCCTCACCATTCCCCTCAATGCTGTGGGGCTCGCTTCTAATTCAGGCAGCTCATTAAGAAACGATGTGGCCACAGCCTGCAAAGCCTCCTCTGGCCAGGCGTTGAACCAGTCTATGGTACAACATGTAACCAGTGAGGGAAACTGCCTCAGCCGTGCACGAAACACCTCACCAATAGGACTGTAGAGGAAGAAATGAAGAGTAGAGGTGTGAGTAGGGGACAGGAAGAAAACAGGGATGAAGAAGGAAGGGTATAAGAAGAACAAAGATGATGGAGACACTGCATCCATTTCTTTTCATTTGCTTTTGACTAAGTAAACAAAACTTTACAATTACTTGTACAATTACTAACCTCATGCAGAGTACAGTGTGGATGTTGCTGCGGACCCTCCTGATGTAGGCAGCCATGAGGTTGGGTTTAGTTGGCTGCTGGCCGAGGTCTTGCACCACTGGCTTCATGGTTGTCAGGATGCGCTCCTGCTCGTCTGTTGCGTACAGGTTGGGAACATCCCCAGAGTTCAAAATGTTGTTGATATCCTCCAGGAATGACTCACTCTTAATCTGGGTGATTAACAAGAAGGTATTAATGAGCAAAATGCTTCCTTGTCTTCTGAAGAGATTTCAAACATTAAATACATTTTGTTTATGGTCTCAATCAAACTGACTTTAAAAAAGTGCTGTTAAACTACCACACATTGAATAAGAGAATGCTTTTGTTTACCTGTGTGTCCACAAAAAGGAAGGTGATCTGCAGGTTCTGAAGGCCAGCCTTTAGCATGATGCTTTTAATATCTTCTCTCCACTCTGTCTGACCGTAGTTCTTAGCAAGCTCAATCTGGAAACACTCATATTCTGACCTGAATATGGACAAATGCACAATCAGGATACACAGTCTTAAAAGTACAATACCGGTGTTTCTGCATGTGGTTGAACAATCTTATAAGCAATTCTTTAAAACTTAACGGAAACAAAAAGCTGCCTATAAAGTAGGACATCAATCCAAGAATATGTGTATGCTCTGTTAAAAGGTCTGAAGTAATGAAAATTGGATTCAGCCTACAGGAATGGAAGTTGTACAAAATGGGGAAATCTCACATATATGAGGCGAGCTTAGTGAGTGACTGGCGCCCACTCCCACCCACTCCAAGCAGCAGGGCATTGCCCAGGGGCTGGCGCAGGATGCGGCTGATACGACACACGTGCTCAATGGCATCCATGAAGAGCACCAGCTTCATCTTGGTGGTATTGACCTGGTTGTAGTCTTCCATGTATTCCTCCATCACTTTCATCAACTATATATATATAAAATATAGGGGTAAAAACAACAGCCATTTTGGTGAAGTATACGGTTCTCTCGTGCTGTACAGTGGGAAAAAAATCATGAAGTAAAATGTGACCACCCATAAGCCAACTGGTCAGCTGTTTAGCAACAGAAAAACATAAAATATTTCCAACACTGGCTGGCACAACTCACCTTTTCCTTGTCTTGTATGAGTGTGTAGACTTTGTGGTCAGCTCCAGGAATCATGAAATCTCCATACAGAACAGGCTGGCAGGACACAACCTCTTCAAAACTGCAGTCAAACTCCTGAATGCAGTCCTTTAGAAGCCTGTTGAACCAGTCCCTGTCCTCAGCACACACCAGGCGGTCCTGGAAAATCCGGCAGCTTTCGTGGTACCACAGCTGGAGCAGCTGCAATTTGTCCTAAAATCACCAAAGTAACGCTACTTTTATATTGTTATTATATATTTTATATGTTTTATTTTTTAAATGCAGCTGTAAATCCCTCCTTTATGTCTCCTCAGTTTAAACACTGGGACACCCATAATATTTCCACAGTTATCCTTCAATGATAGAGACTGTAAGTACCTAATGGATCAAATGACTAACTATTGTTGTATCTGACTACCTCTATCATTCCAGCCTCAGCCATGAGGATTCCCTGGAAGACTTTGGACAGGTCTCTGAGGTTGAAGGTGTAATGGGACTTGGTTGGAGTTGGAAGGAGCTGGGAGGTAATGGTCGAGTAGACTAGGATAGTAGCGTCTACAAGAGGCTCATTCAGTGGCTGGATTGCTGGCACAGGTCCTGATGAAAAAAAAAAAAGTGATAGTGATAGAAGTAGAAGAAGAAGAAGAAGTGATAACTTAACAACATTTATTAATGATAAAATCTATTTCCTGTAGAACTTGAGACAATGCTTTAGTCAATATTTGTTGTTTTTAAATTTGCTCCATGAATAAAATGACAATTATTCAGACATGTTTTGTATCGTCTTTCATCCTACAAGCTATACTAACTTATGCTGATGCTATTATAATTACACTTTGCACCCTTTGTCTACTTTGTTTCTCTGTGTCCCTGACTTACTGCCTGGTTCCTTTTTACTCATATTTCCATCTGAAAGAAAACAAAGATTCAGTTAGAAACTGTTGTTAGTTTTTTTCTTTACAAGCTAATGTCAGTATTATTCTACCTTTCAACACCTGTCCTAACAGCATGTTCAAACACATAGCATCCCCAACTTACCCATCCAACTGCCCAGGATGGTGGAGAAAATATTTTTTTTGCTGGCATCATCCATTTCAGTGAATGACAGGAAGTTGAAGTGGCGTGTGAAGCGTTGGGTGATGGGGTTACGGCCTCCACCTGGGGGTCCCATGGCACAGGCAAAATTGATGTCTACTATGTGCTTGAATGTCCCTGCGGAGACAAGTTAGGAAAACAAAAGAGAAGCTAAATTTAAAGAGAGAATTTAGCATTCCTGAGCGAAAATAAATTCAAATCTATATATTAAAAGAGTAACAATTCATATTTAGGCACTCCAGAGAAATGTACTAGTAGTGCAATAAGCTAACCCTAACCCTCTTACCTATCTGTTTCCTGTCATACCACCCTCCATGGTCCATCCACTGCCTCAGCAGTTCAATAGGAGGCTGAGCACCATAGGTCTCCAACATGGGCATGTTTAGGTCATCAATGAAGAAGATGAAGTACTTTCCTATTGGAGGTCCAAACACACCTTTCCGCCTGAGAGACAGGCACATGCATCATTGAAATGGTGAGTCGCAAAGCTTTTTGTATTATAAATAATGTAAAATAAAGCAGGAATACCTTTTGTCTAATTTACTGTCAATGTAATCTTGAGTCTGGTTGGCTGATGTGCGGGCAGAGAACATGAGGAAATGTGTGATGTATTCAGCAGGCATGTTCTTCAGGAGCTTGTCTGACATGGTCAGGGTCTTTCCAGTGCCAGTGGGTCCAGTACAGAGCACCTGGATCACACACAGACAATTATAAATCAAGTCTAATGCTTCCTTTATTAAATGCAAAGTATCTATTAGTAGATTCTGAATGAGTGCTGCAGTATAGTAGTTTACAGTTACAGTATAAAGTTTCACAGTTAATACTAACAATTTATGGCATTTGGACCTTTTCTAAACATTTCTAAGATCTATTTATCATTTATATAAACAAATGTACTGCAGACAGATGTGTGACGTTCAACTAAAATCAAAGTACTCACAGGTTTTTTATTGGTCAAAAGCATATTCATGAGGAAGGACATTCTCACTGTGTCAGCAGTGGGAACAATGATGTCAGAATAACTTGTATCTGGGGTGATTACAACACTCTTTGCAGACTTCATCCAGCTGACCCACTGGACCTGGAGTGCAAGCAAAAAGATGATTGAGTGGAAAGCAATCTCATGGTCTTGGTAGTATGAAAAATCTGATTATGATGATATTATTATGTGTCATTTACTTACTTTTCTTTCCTCATCTTCATCATCATCCTCCAGGTTACTAATTCCTGCATCATCAAGACTGTAGTCATACACCAGGGCTTCCTCTGGAAAACATAACTGAATCTAAAGGACGTAAAGTACATTTATGGTAATTAAAATATACCTCTGTCAAGAAATATCAATACACATTACATTCAAAATAATTTTGTATTGCGATGCTAAAGCATAGATGCTTAAATGACCTTTTCTTGTGCCATCTTGTTCTTCAGCCAGGCACTGAAGCGCTTACAGCTGGCTGCGTCTCCTGTGCCGCCTACACTCCACACCAGAGAGAAAAAGAACCAGGGCTCAATCAGCTCCTTCAGACGGTCCAATTTCTTTGGAGGCGGTGGCCTCTCGCCCTACAAGACAATAAAGGATTAGTGATGGGATAACAAGCAATAAAATTCACTCTCTGTGTAGATAAAAATAGCTAATTCTAAGGTAACAAAAACACAATGAAGTGATTATACACTAATGAAAACAGAGTTATGCATATTATATTCCATTTCTGCCAATAGATGCTACACAGTGGACCTTTGAAGGTGAAAAAATAAACTTATTGCACATTCATTTATACTCACAGCAGCAAAAATGTCTTCTGTATTGTCTCACCATATAGATGTATAAGATAATAATACATGAATTTAACACTGCAGTTTCTAATATAACCAACCACCTTAAATACACCTTTATGTATTTAAGTAGCCTGTACTACTTCCCTGAAGCATTAAATATTTCCATAGAATACCATATAAAGCTGAAACTGCTATGACTGTAGCTGCTTCAAAATGTATATTTGCACAGCAATCGACATATATTCATTTAATGAGGTGTGTTCTAACACAGGGAAGCTGCACAGACCTCTTTAATGTTGAAGGGACTGAAGAAACAGTCCATAAGTTTAAGCAGACTACAGGTAAGATTGCTGTCCAGGGATGTGATGACCTCCTTTACTGATGTGCGGACAAATGTGATGGAGTCCTGGGTAAAAGCACAGACAAATCTTAACAAAAGCAGTAAATTGTTTATCATAATCTACTATAATAAAAAATAAAAGTCTTAAGAGTCCCTGCTGGTCTCTCTCAGTTATGTCTTCCTCTCTCACCTGCAGGAACCTGGCAAACAGGGAGTCTAGCAGTTCTGTGTGCGGTTTTATGGCTTCGGGGACCCGCCTCAGCCAACACTCTGTAAAAGGGACCAGGCCCAGAATACTGGGCTCCAGGTAGACCATACCGCAGCGTGACACTGTGGCTGGAGATGCCACCGCCAAGTCTTGCACCTCAAACATCATGGTCATCACCTGCAGGAGGAAGATACAAAACGTCTGAATGCAAATGGGACGACAGAGAGAAAAATAAAGTCTGTGAAAATTCAGCCTTACATCCGTGAGCTTGATGATTTCCCCAGAGCTAAGGCACAGCTTTTTGTTGTCATCCAGCACAGTGTTCATGTTCTCAATCCATACAGCATCCACTGGTCCATCAAACATGTACCACTTTTTCACTTTGTCCATGGATGATGCACCTCCACGGATAACAGATGAGAGGATACCGTCTGTCCTATAGAGTTAGAGAAAAACGTGTCAGTGTGTGCATCAAGTCTGTCTTTGTTTGGCTTGTTTTGTAGTTTGTGTGGAACATTACATCACTTACCATTCATGTGTAAGCAAGTCATACTCCCCGTACAGCTGTCCCATGGTGATAGACTTGGGGTTGAGGACATGTATCTGAACCGCTTCATACACACCACCACTCACAGAGGGCTGGCCCTTCAGAGCCGTTATTGCTGCACCTAGTACCTCATAACACTAACACACGCAACAGTAATACTTACATACAGGACTCTACACTGCAAAGCATAAATTATTGTGAAAACTGTGAATAAAACAACATAGTGACAAGTAAATGACTCACCTTGGTTTTACCAGATCCAGAGGGTCCCACCAACATCAGACCATGTCTCACCACAGTGGTTTCATACAGCTGAATACATTTACTAATATACCCTGCAATCACCACAATAGTAACACTATAAGTACTCATTCTAAAAATACACCTAACTGCATTTATGAAAACATATTAATGTGCTTCAAGAAACTAACCATCCACATCTTTGAGGTTCTTCTTGGCGCAGACATCACGCATGGACACTTCAAGTATGCCATAATTGATTGGCTCCTGTTTTGTCTTAGGGAAAAGATCGGACACAATACCTTTGAAGAGTTTCAGGTCATCCTGTAAAAACTTTGGTACATTGACATCTTGAATGGCCCGCAGACAGATCAACTCCTAGAGACACAAAGAGTCCAGAAGAATAAATTGTTAATTGGACAGTTTTTTTCATTCAAAATTTGTGTCATGTTTTTTTATACTTTATTTCCATCATAAATACCAGTAACATTTCTTACCTCATTCATGTCAGGATTTTCTCTCTTCAGGTTTCCAGCAGCTGAGATCACAGTCTTCACAGCTCTCATACCAAAATCATAATGATCCTTCATGTAAACAAGTGTAAAAGTCAGCACATCTTTTCATCTTTGTTTTTCTTATACACATCTCTCCATCTTCTCAGGAATATAGTAACTGTGTGTTGTATGCCAATATTTTTTAGTCTGATGCTGTAAAATTAAAAGGTTTAAAAAAGTCATGTCTGTAACAATATACACTTGTTAGTTCAACTTGCTTTTTAATATCACATACACCCACGTACACTCAGGTATGTGGAGGTTAAACTGAGTGTAATTCTGATCTCCCCTGAATCCATACAGTACCTGAGCACTAAGCTGCTCAGAGGAGAGCTTGAAAGTGGTGGTGATCTTCTTGGAGAGGACTTTGGCATCACTGAAGCCAAATGAGTACAAGGAGATCTCAGCTATCATAGCATAGTCGGGTACCATCATGGCCACAGGACGAAACAGGGCCTATAGAAGATATAATCTCATCTGTTGAACCCTGTCTGCTTATATTCAGTGTTATTTAAGATTCAATTACAATATCAAACCTTGAGATTGTCAGGCAGTTCCGTGCGTCCAGCATAACCAGGATTCATAGTGATGAATACGGCACAAGAAGGGACAAGAGGGATCTCTGCCCCTTCAAACACAAACCGCTCTGCCTAAAAACAAAACATACATACAATTATAATACTATAATAATTCTTTACTTAGATAATACATTTTATTCCAACTTCATAATAGAAAAGTACTCAATATAAAGTAAAAGTTGATTCCAAATTGCAGCAGAGAAAAGTACAACATATTCACACAAAACATACTACACTCACAAAGTACAACTCAAGCACTCTGTATAGTACAGGATGCACCAGGATGTGAATTAGCTTCTCACCCTTTGCTGTTGGGCCTTTTGTATAGTGGTGATCTGCTGTGCCACCACAGACAGCACTTCCACATCAATACGATTAAACTCATCAAAGCACGCCCAGGCCCCAGAGCTGTAAAATGGTAAACAGACAAAAAATGGATGGATGGATGTAATTTATGGAAGATTTGTAACATTTATCAGCAAGAGAGACATTCTATGACAGTAAAGTCACTGCCTCTCTCACCTGGCCAGTCCTTTGAGAAACTTGCCCATAGCAATGAAGTCTAGCTGATCAGAGCAGTTGAAAACAACTGTCTGGATAGCCAGAGCTTTCCCCAGATCTTTAGTGGTTTCTGTCTTTCCTGTCCCTGCTGGACCTGCAGGAGCCCCTCCAAACTTCAGGTGTAGAGCTCCTGTTAGGGTCAGGTAGCATCTGAAAGAGGCAGAAAGTGGTGTATTCAATAGAGTGTATGACAGGAAAAAACAGTGGACAACATTAGACTTAACAAATACCTGTCAGTGAGCGGGGTGATGACCAGACGTCCAGAGTTACCAAGGTACTCATATCCATACAAAAACTCTGCATTCACTGCACGGATGTACAAGTCATCTTTTGCCCAGTAATATCTACAACAATATCAGATCAGTATCACATTAAACTCATTCTGCATCTACAGTGTTGCAGAGTGATAGTATACAGTGGACTACAAAGTCAGGAGTGACCAAAGTAAAAAGTAAACAAATGACAGAACAAGAAAACAAACAGATAACCTGAGTTGGCTGATCCACTCAAAGTCATTGATGCTTGAAACCTCCTGCTCCACCAGTTTGGCCGCAACATCCTTAGCATGGACCTCTATGACAATAAGAGCAGACAGCACAGCTCGCTGCATATTAGACAGACCTCCTCTCACCAGCTGCACCAAGTCACCCAGCTTCAGAAGCAAAAGGAAAAATGTCGCAAATGTTAGAATACAGCACAATGTTTAGTGCAAATGTGAGCAATAAAAAATATAATGTGTGTATTTTTCACAAAATATGAATACATTAAGAGTTATTTAAATTGATGTCTAATAAAAGTGCACACCTGTGTCTGTAGTTGGGGATAAAGGCGGTTGGCTAAGTCTCCCTGCTCCAAAGCCTCAGACACCTCAGTAGTCCAGAAGACCTGACAGCCAGCTATCACCACTTGACCAGGCCACGACAACACCCACTCTGTACGAGGTTGCTGAGGGGTCAGGAGAGCACACACGGATCTTATAAAAGTTGGACAACTTGTCTCTCCTTAAAATTGCACACACAAGTGATGTAAGAGTACAAAACACATCATCAAAAACATCAAAGTGAGAGTCAGGGTCGCAGACCTCAGGGTAGACTTTGAGCGAGCGGTCAATGTTATCCCTCAATGTGGCCTTCATAGATTTCTCGACATCCCTGAGCCAGTCCTCCACATTTCCAGTAGGCCACACCGGCAGGAACAGCTTCACCTCCTCCCCTTCTCCAGAGTACATATGCGTGATCTGTAGATCTGACTGGAATTGAAGCTGAGAACCAACAAAAGTCTCACTCTCATGTGGTATGCATATTATACTTTCAGTAATATATAAGCAGAGTAACTGTAAAGAAACTACCAGCCAGAACAAACCTGTGCGACGTTCTCAAAGCATTTTCGCAAGTGTGGTTGTACAGCAGTAGGATCTTTGGTCTGGGACAAAATCTCCAGGAGCTCATCATCTGACAGGAAGTAAAACCTACAAACAAATATTTACTGTACAGTACATTGAACATAACACATGTGTAATCGACAGCATGGAAACACATTGCTGACTACAAATCGTCCACAGACCACTATCTGCTTGTGCATGTCATTGTTGATTCAAGTAGCCTTTACTTAGATAAACATTTATGTACACTTATAGTAACCAAAGCAAGTTTCTTTGGCTGTTTCACTGTTGGTGAGTTGGTCGTATCACATGAAAAAGTTATATCAATGCATACCCTCTACAAGGAATGGTATATGGAATCAAACGACTAATAAATCAGTAATTAACACCATCAGAAACTGACAGCCAGGGGAATTCAGAACACTTTTAGTGAGCCTTACCTGGGGAAAGACCCTCGTTTTGTCTCCAAGTACTCACTGAGACCCTTCTGCACCTGTTCCAAGAGTGCATTGCACTCTTTCAGTTTGTCTAGTAGACGAGCATCTGAACATATCTCAATCACCTGGAGATAAACGCAGAAACACACATTAAAAGTTTACAACAAATAAATGAGCATCATCATCATCATCATCATCATCATCATCAAGCTCTACAATGATCTCTGTATAAAAAAGTGTTGTGGAGGCTCTGACCTTTCGATTATGAAAGGCACTTTTCATGACTGTCCTCCATGTTTGTTCCATTTGCTGGTATCTTTTCCCTTCCACAGGCAGTTGCTTGTTTATATCATCAGAACTGAAGATGGGCTCCAAGTAGAGCCAGGAGCGCTGGCATGTCAGCCACTCCTCCAGCACATCCTGCAAGTACCAGAAGAGGGCAGTAGCACTATATAAGACACAGCATGATAAAGATCCAAGACACAAGAACTTAAGTGAGTTTGTGTATGTGTGTATTTACTTGAGTCATTCTGAGCTTGCTTTCCCAGGTGTTGATGCGTCCCTCAAAGGTTTTTTTGAAGGGAGAGAAGGACATGCTCTGCGTCATGACAATGTGGTCATCCAGCAACTGGGACGCTTCATCTGGGCTCTTCAAGATGTAAGTGCCTGTCTCCTTGTAGGGCAACACATCAAACACTACTGTCGACCACTCTTGCTCCATCTTTTCCAGGGCCTGAGTGGGAAGGTGTGGTGAAAAAAAAGTAGCAGCCACTAATTGTAAAGCACATATTGACATGCTGACAGTGTGCATCAGTGCTGTTCCTTTGAACCAAAACAACATGAGTCACTTAGCTTCTCTTTTACCATCATTTTCTACGTGTAACATCGCTCTCTAGTGCTACTATTGTGAAAAGGTAATTTGTACTTAAATATGTTGTTCACGCAGAGGATAAAAATAAGCTGCTTAAATCCTGTCCGTTTCCACAGTGGCACTGAATTTATCATCCAATAAAAAACACAACCTAACACTTCATAAAACACTGTATTTAGAGTATCTAGTTGAAAGATACCTGTTCAATGGTGAACTCTTTCCCAGCCACCTCAGCCACCTGAGCAATGTCATCTATGTGATTCTGTAGGCCAAGCTCCAAGCAGCGGGAGAAGGTCAAGTTGGCTTTGGGCTTGACTTTCATATGAATACGTTCTGAAAGCATCTCCCAATGGCGGCTCCTCATCCCAGGATTCCTCAGGCCCTGAATCAGAGGGATGTAAGGACGGAAGTCCTCAATCTTGTTGCGGATTACAGTTGCCACCATCTGGCAGTCTGGTGTCATGTAAGACAAAGAACAAGGGAAAAAAAAAAACACGTCAGACATATTAACAATTATGCTTTATCAAGGTTGAATGGTGACAGATGTGTCCCCTACCAGGAATGTCCTTGAACTGTTTAATACATTTGTGCATGGTCTTATGGGCATCTGTAACATTGCGCTCAAGCTGCTCAGGGTCAATGGAAGACAGTGTGTCATTGAGCCAGCTCTCATGCCAACGGAGCCAATCAGAGGTAGTGGTCCATAAGTCTTTAAAAGGCTGGAAGTCCTTTACCAGCTTCTGCAGACGATCATACTGTAAAACAAATTTACACTTCATTGTGAGAAAAAGCATGACAAATGTATATTATTTCCCAGTTCAACAGTTCAAAGCAAGGGCATTTAATCTGGCATGTATTTAGACATCATTCTGCTTATTGGATTCTCTTACATTAGTGACAGGAACACCAAGCAGACGTTCTCTGGTGTTGTAGGTTTGAGCCAGTGACTGGCACTCCTTAAGTTGCTTGCCTGTACGCCTCACCTCGTTGGCCACCTCATGGGCACGATCAATGTCTGCGTGGCCTGCAAACCCTGCAACCAGCATCTATAAACAGAGTTGTGGTGATTTAAAACCAAACAACATCAGTTTGAATTTTCTGAAAAATACAATTGAAGGAAATGAAGGCAGGAAAGTTAACTGGAAGACCTTTGAAATGCAAATCATGTCCAAACAACTGCAAGTTCAGGAGCATTTCTGGAAATTCATCTGAAAATCTTAAACCCATCTCAAGCTGCTGTTGAACAAAAAAAAACCTAGTTGGCTCAGCTGACCTGTAGAGAGTCTAGGTGATCCTCAAAGGTGTTCTGGTCAACTAGATGGATCTTATGGAAGCGTTCCTCATCCTCCACATGCTCAACGGCCACTGCTTCCATCTGGCTGATTATCCTTTGAGGCCATCGAATAGCTGTCCACCTGCACAGATACGTAACTATAGCAATCACTAGAATAACTCCTCAGTTTCCCCTATTCATTCTAACCACTTTGAATCTGTCCGTCAGCCTAGTTTTCAAATATTTTTTTATTTCACACTTACTTTTTATTCACATCCTCATCTGGAAGACAGTAGCAACATTCTTCTATTAGCTCATAGTCTGTTAGGATCTTGCCAATAACATCCTGTTGTGGACAGATTGAAAAAATAATCATACCTATTGACAAAGTAACACCTCATATGACACATGATAGAAATAGCCAGTTCATGCAAATCAATGTGCACCTTGAAACTCTTGATGTTTTCCGGGATTTGCTTCATCCAGTCCCTCTTTTCAGTCAGCTCCTCAATGCCATTGGGCTTCTCACGTAGCTTTCTACTCATTATGTTACACTCTTCGCATGCCTACACACACATACACAAGATATAAACGTATAATTCAAGTTAAAAAGGAAAGAAAAGGTTACTTTCAAGCTGAAGTAAATGTTGGTCAAAAGATCAAAACACTACAAATATATAATACCCATACAGTATACACTGTATAATTAAGTACTTAAGCGTCTTCTGGCTTCTAAACAAATGACTTACATCATCAACCTGCTTGCGTAGCTTCAGAACAAGGTGGTTCAGCATTGCATTGGCTAAAGCCTTTCTTTTGTTAGAGAGAGCCAGGCGCACAGCCTCCACACGGACAATATATGGACCAATGACAATGGAGGATGGCAGGGAGTGTTCAAGCCTTTCCTTTTCTTTGAGATGTTGTTCCACCTCTTTCTTCACTTCTTGTGAAGTCTGCTCTGCATGCGTATGAGATCTGGTCAGGGGATGAAAATGAATACATTTAAAGAGGAAAGCATGCTGAGAGGACCATAGATATAAAAAACACTTGCTTTGAATTTGCTTAAGTAATTTAAGCATACTTACTTGATAAGGGTTTCTATGTCTGAGTTGTGTAGCTCCAAGTATTTCTCAAATTCAGCAGCATAAGCCTTGAGAGGTATGGCTGCTTGTATCAGAGCATTGCGGACCATCTCTCTCAGCTCATTGACTTTTGGTTCAAATAAATTCACTGAGTCCAGCAACGGATCACCACCGGCAAACAACTTCTGCATTACAAACTGACACGGACCAGAAAAGAATAGTTAAATCATTGTAGTCATTTACAGTATACTTGTTATGATCTATCATAAACATTTTCATTTCTAATTTAACACTCTCTGATTCAGGTGATTGCAGATTTTATTTTACCTTCTCAAGCTTTGGTACATTGTGTGTGGCCAGAATGCTCTTATCAAACAGGTTAACAATAGATGTCTCAAAATTGTCCAGAGGAGTGCTGTAATGAACCCCAGTCTGATCCAGAACCAAGTCCACCAGGAACAGAGGGTTCCTCTTTGGCCTAGTTACAGAGAATAATACATATTTAGCATAGTAATAGGTTATGTCACACTCACTCAATCAGAAACTCAAACTCAGAAGCAAAACTGAACTGAGAATATAAGGCACAGTATAACTGACTCAAAGATAAAACAATAAGAAAATACGAATGCATATGAGCACAAAAGTATATGAACATTTACATAAATGTGAATGTGTGCCCATGTGTGCTTATATTGTATGTGCAAGTGCATGCTATCCTACTTGTAGGGGCTCGTCATGAGGTTGTTCCCCCAGACCAGGTCCTGAGGACACGTCAGCACACTGTGGCAGGTGTCCAAGAGCACCTGAGTCAGCATGGCCAGCGAATCCTGCACAAGGAAGCGCAGGGAGTCCTGCTGGCTGAAGCGCACCACGTCCATCAGTTTGTACATCTTGGAAATCTTGTACATCTCCCAGCGAGACTCGTTGATGTTGTACGTGCCTGGGCCAATAGTCCCCAGGTTGGAACGGATGATGTTGCTCAGTGTGATCATCCATGTGTTCCTAAGAAACAAGCTTATCTGGAGAAGGTGGAAAAGATTTAATGCTTCCTTATTTGTGAGAAACTCAGATGTCTTTGTCATCTGCAAGGTTTGTCTTTCTAGTCATTGCCAGTTAACATTATCAATTCCAAAAAAAGAGTTGTTTTTGCTTTTTGGAAATGGTTTGACCATGAATAAGCCACAATTCCCCTGATGACCCATTGTTTTAGCATGAGTTGTGGTTGAATTTAGTTGCTACATGTGCAGTGATTATCAGACAATTAAACTAGGCATTCATTCAAAAGGAAAGACAGCCAAGTATTGGCAGAAGAAAAACTACCCAAACATTACAGTACCTGAGTATGCACTTGAGACTGAATTACTTCAAACTCATCCAGTCTCAGTGGTTTGATGGAGCTGACATTGAACAGTTTCATGTTTGCTACTTTGTTGCACTCAGACCATAGTTCAGATAATACACAGATCACCTCTGGCTTTGTTAGCATGGAACAGAAGAAAAAGGCAGCCTTGTTCTTCTCATAGGCAAAGCGAGGAACTGGAACGCACCCTGTACATACAAGGGTGAATGCCATGAGGGTACAATTCTTTAAAAAAAAAAAACACTGACACAAAGAAATGTGTATAAGGCTAACTGAGTTACCGTTTTTTGGTACATTCTCAGGATCCTTCTGTGGCAGGGTGATGTGTGAAAACTCCTCTGGGTGGCTCATCACTACTTTGTCAAAGCCCGCACGATTTACAGTACGGTCATATTCCAGTTTGACCTCCTTCTCCAGATCCCCTATACACTTGTCCACACTGCACACATGATATTTTTTATTCTTTTTGATTCACCCTATTAGTCAGTTAATATTTCAACTCAGAGGAATCTATTATAAAACAGATAATACTGAACAAGCAGAAAATCACAGCAGTAATAAAACACTGACACTACTCACATTTTCAGCTTGAGCCCAGGGGCCTGACAGGCACGTTCTTTGATCCGCTCAAGACTCTGGATATCAAAAGATGGTGCTCCTTTCCAGATGGGCATGCAGTCCACAGACAAGTTGTAGAGAAGAAGAGCTTCTGTGTTCTCCCTCCAGCTCAGGGCAAACTGGATCCGTTCGACAAAGACACGTGGGTCTTCAGCACAGAATAACAATCTAATCCTGGGTACCCAGTACTCAGTGCCTGCTATCATGGCCTTCACTCCTATGCAACAAAAGGAGATGGAAAGCATGCATACATGGTCAACATGACAGACAGAGGGCGACAGAGACAAGAGGAAATTATTATTAAAGTGGAAAGACTTAAAAACCAACCAGGAGATTTGCTCTTTTTGAGTTTTTCATTTAGAATAGGATTTCCTTTTTCGTCTGTCAGTCTGGTGTTGTGGTGAACCTTTTGCACCAGGTACTGACATTTCTCCTTACTATAGTCAAGAACTCCAACTAACTGCCAGCTGTATTCCAAGGAGCAGCCTTTTGGGTCCTCTTCAGAAAAAAAAAAGAGTGGAGAGTAAACATCAAAGAACAGAAAAATAATATATATCTCTGTTTATACAATATATTTCTGAGGACATTGTACCAGAATGAATCTTATCATCTGTAGGCAGCAGGGCTTTTGCCGGAATAGGTTTCCTATCAGGTGATCGTTCAGCATTGGCCAGGGCAATCCAGTCTTCTGGAGTTCGGCAGTCATACTCCTCATTGTCAAATAACTAAGGGAGACACAGGAAAGATGAGTGTGGTATGGTGCTGTGTCCCTTAATATAAGATCCAATGGTCATGCCACAGAATGCCACAGAAAAGATTGCAGCAGTAACAGACTCACCTCCAGGGGGAGGTAGGGTGACACAGGATTGTCTGGTGTATTCACATGCTCATCACAACTGCTCTGACATCTTGGCATTATCAGATTAGAGTTTATGCCTTTTTCTGCCAAGAGCTGTTCAAAGTCTAACTTCAAGTATTCCCTTCGACGGCTGTAAGAAAACAATATAAATAAGGCAGTTAAAATAAACCAATTCTGCATGATAGTTAGTTCAGTGTGTTACTCACTCACATGTGACCAATGAATCTGGACTTACAGTATGTAAAATACACTCACTGTTGAAAATGCAAAGAATGGAAAGCTCCACAGCACTATGTGAAGTGTCCTCTTCTGCCATACATGGTGCACAGTGCACACAAACAGTACATACCGCTCTATCTCTAACTTGCGGGGGATCTGTCCAGGAATGGTTTGGTAGGGCATCTGGACCTTTGGTGTATCTCCCTCCGGGCAGAAGTAAGAAGATTGTGATTGCCATGAGGTGGATGCATGGTTATCCTTTTCAACAAGCTTGTACTGGTCACATGGCGTCTTGAAGGTTGTAACTAAGGAAAAAACAATGCAAAAGGTATAAAGATTTTATACACAGCATATAAAATGTTGTACAATAGTCGGCTTATCATAAATAATGAAACTAAAATAATGCCTACATTGCTAAAACTGTCATGTAGTACAGTGTCTCACCTTTTGTTGTGTTCAGATCACTGAAACCAAGGATGGATTGGCGACGTGACCCCTGCTGGATCTCAGGTCCCCGTGTACTAGACTGATAAATAAAGAGTTGGAGCATAACAGAAGCTCAGTATTTTGGATGTGCCCCATAATAATGTTAAATTAAATAAACATAAAAATGTTGGTCACAATTTGAAGACTTTCTGATTTTTCTGCGAGCTTATGTGCTTACCTGGAACTTGAATGTAGTGATAATATCAGTAGAGTAGATGCCCCTGTGTTCATTCACAGAGCATTTTCTGATTGGAGGGAGTTTGCACCTGTGACTTAAAGCTGGAGGCTTGGGATCTGGAGGTTTGCTGGGGTGGTGAGGGACCAGCACACCGAAACCAGGCCGATATTTCCCTTCCATGTTCTAGCAGAACAAATAATTTAAAAGTGTGAACAACGACCTGCTTCAAAAATAATATGGACTTTATAGACTATTGCCTCAACATGTGGATGAATAGAAGTAAGTGAACATTACGTTTGTTTCTGACATGGGAGCATCTAACGTAGTTGTATTTTGAAAAGTAGGATAGTAAATTAACAGCATGCTGCCAAATGAGTATTAGACCAGCAAGATCGGCTTTCAAAAACTCAGGCTATAAAACTGTAAGCAAACTAGTTAGCTAACATTAGCTGTTAGCACTGACAACACTTAACGCCACTGTTTGTTCCCGTCTGAATGGGTCCTATTAAACTAACAAGTAACATTTGCTATTTTCATTTAGTAAACAACAGAATATGATTATTATGACATACCTTACTTTAAATTCAAGTTGTAACGTCCCTAACGTAAAATATTGGCAAGCTAAACTTCTGAAATCTCAGTTTCCAAGTGGAAGTTATGGTGCGTAGTAAATGTTGGACGCGGCAACGGTTGTCATGGAGATGAAGATGCGTCGCTCTGCCAACAGAGCAGAGAGAGCCAAAGAGAGATCCTTGACTGAAAGAAAGAGCTTTATTATGTTTGTTTAAAGAGCACACTTTTTGTGAAACGGAAAGAAAAAGAGAAGTGGATGAAGGAAAGCCCACTTTTTACTCCACTACATTGTTTGCCAGTCAATACAACCCCACTGTGAACCCGGAAATGTTGAGTACACCTAAAGTTTTATGTTAGAAATGTTAAGTGTGCTTCCCCAGCATATAAGTTAGAAACAGAAACAACTTGCACATGTTGGGCAATTAGCACGAGTAGCATTAATTAGCATAATCGCCTATATGGATAATATTTCAGCTGCTTGACTGATTTGGACAATATAGGAGGGGTTTTAGGGGGTTATACAGGGGCTGAATCCATTTCCAAAAACATTAAAAATACAAAATGGCCATTTAAACCAGAAGTGGCCATATTTCAACTCCATGTGGGCCAATTTTGATTAATTTTTAGTCGATTTTTAGGTAATTTATATACTTGCATTTTAGAATGAAGAGAGCTCAATGCCATGTGCCATCAATTGTGTCAAGGGCCGAATAATGGCTGCACAGAAAGAAGAAACACAGGTTTTTACATATGGTTTATCATCTCAATGCAAGTAAGTTGATCAAAAAATAAAAAGAGACAAACCTTATCCACGGTAATCAACACATCAACAGTTACTGTACGATTATTCCATATTAGTGACCCCACCATCTGCCAGCTGAAATCCTCAGAGCAGTCTGTAAGATGGACCAAACAAGTGCACCCAGTCCCAATGGCATTTGACGCAGTAATCTACTAAGGAGTGATCCCAATGGAGTAAAGCTGGCTGACCTGTTGAATGCCATCCTCTTGTGCAGTAAACTCCCAAAGTGTCTAAAGAGGAGTTGAAAGATTTTTATCCCCAAAGCAATGACCCAGAGAAACTGACCAACTCGAACCAACTGCACAGTTAGAATAGGCTCAGAAATCCTAAGAGTCCTCTTGAACTTCTTGGCCAAGTGGTTGGCCAAAGCATGTCCGGTGCACCAAAGAGAGGTTTTATTAAATATTCTGGATCGTACTAGTGGGCAGAGATGGTACAGGAAAGGAAACCACTAGGAGTAGTAGTAAAAGTGGAAATCCTGAGGACATACGTATGTAGATCCCAGAATGTAGACAGAGCATGACTAGGCAAATTTCACAGGGACTTTTGGATGAAGGAAATGACTACAGGGACACAGTAAAAGATCTCAACTATGGCGTATTAGAAATACAGGACTCCAGCGACTCCTGGGTGACCCAGGCAGGGGTGGAGATGAGAACAGGGAGGAAGCGGAGAGAGGACGAAGCAGTGCTGCAAGCCGAGTCTCACCACAGAGTCCTGGTGGGAGCAGTGACGAGGGACAGAGCTGGTCTGGGAACCTTTCCAGCTCCCCAGTACAAGGCCAAGGGGAAGGAGAAGTGCAGGCTGGTCCAATAAGAAGTAAGGGCAGCAGTGAAGGAGGAGAGGTCCAGCAGAGCGGTCAGCATGAGGCAGCAGGGGGCCTGGACAAAGTGGGAGCAGACGGACGCATCACATGGACTGATCTCTGGCAAGCTGTGCCTCAGCGCATCAAGTTACTGATTCAGGCAGTGTACAATGTCCTGCCCAACCCATCAAACCTCTTTATCTGGGGCAAAGCAGAATCCCTGGATTGCCTGCCATGCCCAGGCAAAGAGACATTAGATCAAATGTTTAGCTGCTACCCAAAGGCTCTTGGGCAGGACTGGTACCCCTGGCACCAGAACCAAGTTCTGAAACCCAGTGCAGAAACCATCAGCATGGGAATCAGCAATGGCAGACAAGCACGTCCAACCACCCAGACAATTTTGTAAAGGCTGCAGTACAGCTGCCAATGCCTACAGCAGCAAGAAGTCCATCAGGAATCCTGGCGACAGTGCAGGACTGGCAGCCTTCTGTGAGAAACAGTAAAGTTTCCACCACACATCGCCACGACCACCTTGAGGCCAGATGTCATCCTGGTCTCAGAAGCAACAAAGAACATTGTTATTATGGAGCTGACCATGCCATGGACTGCTGGAAGGAGGGCTGGAAGGCCAGGTGCATGCCCATGGAGGTTGGCTGCAGAGGTTTTGAAGGGAAATCACTCTACAAAGCCTGGATAGAACTGGGCATCACCAGAAAGGAGAGGATAGGAGCCATCAAGAACATCACAGAGGCAGCGGAGAAAGCCTCAAGATGTCTCTGGATTAGGAAAGGAGGTTTATGGGGAGGAGCAAATGCCACCTGGACACAAGGTGTGGTCTGATCAACCATTGCCTGAGGGTGTCTGATGTTGAAAGACCCAAAACACCCAGTGACCTGCAGGTTACACCATTGATAAGGTGTTCAGGATTATTAAGAGTTGTATTCTATGACAGTATTCTGGAAGAACTTGATGACAGCAAACTTAAGATGAAAAGGTTATCAAAGCTAAGTAGGGGAAGTGTTCAAGAGACTTTCCAAGGCTGCAGAATGAAGAGAAAAATAGGATCAAACAAAGTGCATGCTTAGTGTCGCTTGGGCATCTTGTCTTCTTATTGTGTCCATCGTTCTCCAAGGAGGCTGCTGCCGTCAGAATGGCGGCTGCCAAATGTGTGGTGGTTGCAGGAACTGTGTTCCCATGACTCGAGCAGAACTGTAGAAATATCTTAATATAATAAGAAGAAATGACATTGAGCTCTCTTCATTCTAAAATGCAAGTCCAGTTTATTAAGCACATAAATTACCTAAAAATTGACTAAAAGCAAAAGGCCAAGCAGCTGCTGAAATATTATCCATATAAGCCATTATGCTAGTCAATGCTAATTATGCTAATTGCGCTACTTGCAATTGAAAGTTATCATCCGTTCATTCACATGAAACCTTGGTGTACTCAACATGTCTGGATTTCTGGCAGGTAGACTATTTGCAGATTCAGGTTTTAAATAGAGAACATGTGATCAGTTTATAAAATATAAAGTTATGGATGAAACTACCCAACAATGTATGTGTAATGACACAACCTGATTGAATCTCAAAGCAGTAGAGGACATCAAAAAGTTTTTTTATTATGTACATATATTCCTACTCAGAACTGAGTAAATTTACATAACCACCAGAGAAATGTCCCATGACATTGTTCTCCACAGGTAAGCACACTCACATCCCATGCTGTTCCTGGTGAAGATAGTGATGGTAATGGCAGTAATGATAAGCCAATGAAATTTGATTGGAATGCACACTTTCCTGTGTGCAAATTTCCAATCTTTCTACCACCCATGACAGCTGTCCACAAGGGGGAAAACCTCATTGACCCGTGCGATCCCCACACTCCTGGGTCACAAGGGCATCATAACCTCCCCTGTTTCCCATGGCAGATCACAGGCATCATGCACTGCGGCCCCTGCTCCTGCCCCTGGCCTCTTCAGCTGAAACCCATCAGAGCAGCCTGAGATTGGGTAGCCAAGCACAAATGAATAGTCTCATGCGTCTGATCCCTCACATGTCACTTGCAAAGGACACACTGCCACGCAGATAGGGATAAATTAAGGTTGAGAGGGAGGGGACCGGAGAGTGGCCGGAGAGGTGTAGTCTGTGTCTGGGATCATGAGGACAAGGGGGTCAGGGGTGACAGTAACTCTACTCAGCACTGTGAGACGGTCATGAACAAAATGCTTTACAATGGAGCTCAAAGGTCAAAGGTCAAATACACAGAGTGGATTGATATGGATACTATGGATACTGCTATTCTGTGCAGCGGTCATTACTCAAGATAGGTCTGTTGAAGTTTTTAGTGAGAGGCCTCCCGCTTCATTGGCTTCTTCTCAATGGAGCTCAGTCTCAAAACAATGACCTCACCCAATGAGGAAGCCTAAACCCAATGAAAGACTTCCCCAAGGGTCTAAATAACCCACATCTAATGATGACATTATCATATCAGAGTGGGCTTAGCACTCAAAGCATCCTGACCACAGCAGTTTATTAATCATTAGCACATGTGTAATGGTATCGATTAAATCAGCGAGGAGATCCAGGGCCAGAGAGGTTCCAAGGAAAACCTCATGAGAACCACAAGTCTCTGATGAGGTGGTGGTCCTCAAAACATGGTCGCCTACCAATGTTTGGTTGGCAGTGCTGCAGCCATCTCTGGAGCCAGGAGCCCACCATGGTGATGGGACTTGATTGGACAGATGTGGCCAGCAGCTCTGGGTGAGTGGAACTGATTAAACCCTAACAAGCTCTGTTACGGCTTTGATCCACCCTGTACTCGTCAATTTCCCACTTCTCGCTCTAACAGTGCATCAGCAGATATATGCTGACATTAAAGATCTGGCTCAACATCAACCATTAAAGAACATCAATATTAGTCACTTACATAAACACCCAGCTGTATAATCCATCCTCTCCACTCTTCATCCCAAAATCCTCATATTATTCATTTACTTCTCTTCCTGCCTCTCTCTTTTTTTTCTTTTTTTACAGTACTGGGATGTTGTGAGGGTCATGCCTTTGTGAATACAACTCCCATTTTACACTAATGACATCAGCATGTGCTGCTAACTTTAGCTCTTCCTGAGGGCCAGATGTTGGCTGATAGGATCAAACATTGGCCATCCCCCTCTTACTGTCACATTGTTGGGCAAGCCAGGAGGGTTTAGTGGTCGCATACATTTCCACATACCTCTTTTCTCTTGCAGAAACCCACAATCTGACCACAATTGTGGGCACACCCATAAGTGTGATTTTATTTTTGCATTTGCACACAGGAATGGAAACATAAGGGTATGCTGTAGTTTCCTGTAAAATCTCATTAAACTTTTTTGAGAATAAACTTTAATGTTGCTCAGTTCTATCTAAAACAATGTGAAACACATAAATGGATCATTTGCCACTAAGCTATGAAGTCTTCCCCATGATTTACACTTTGACACTAGGGACAAACAGAAGTCCTGGACACATTGTAAGAATCATTTAAACCTACCACTTACAACCTAATACTGGTCACTGAACCCCATTTTCAAAGCACCTTTTCCCTTTTAAAGGGCATCTTATCTGAGCGACAACACCACTGTG
This sequence comes from Dicentrarchus labrax, assembly GCF_905237075.1. Lineage (NCBI taxonomy): Eukaryota > Metazoa > Chordata > Actinopteri > Moronidae > Dicentrarchus > Dicentrarchus labrax. The sequence continues at coordinate 12,336,122 of NW_026136711.1, forward strand.
GCCAATGAACGTCACTGTCAGTCCATAGATAAAACCACCATGAGGGCAGCAAATGTCACAGCAACTTCACAGTGTTTTGTGGCAGTGGATTTTACAAGAGCAAAGCAGATACTAGCAACATGTGTATGAGCTTGCCTCCGTGCAGATTTGATTTTGGACTGTGTCTGGTCATATGAGGTGCTGTTGTTTAACGGTGACCCTTGTGCTTGGCTATACATTGAAGTTGCCGTCATGGCTCTGGTGACTCACAGGTGGACTCTTGGCATGCCAGTAAAGACTTTTTTTAATGAGCTGAAAAGGGCCTCAAAGCTGCAAAGTGGCCAGACCTGTGAGACAGACTGGAACCCCCAACCTGTGGTCCAGGACCTCAAACAGCTGCATTTGATTTTTCCTCTCATTTGCTCCATTTCTCAGTGTGACTTTTAGGAGGGGAACCAAAGTCAGACAGCACGGGTCATAAAACTATTCAGTGTAGCAGGAGAATCTCAGTGGTGAAGAACTAAAACTATTTGTGTGTATTTATGTGAGCATAAACATTATGTTTGTGGTTACCTGCATCTAACTGAAGACTAATCAGTGTCCAATATTTATGCCAGCCTCATTGTGCTGACCTCTGACCCCCAGCGCACTTCATGGTAGTTAGCTTTGTTCAGCTAGTTTGCCCTTTTTATATGTCAGGTTTTTAAGTGTCAAACTAAATTTCCTTTGAATCCATTGAAGTTCTCTGAGACAGTTAAAATAAATTGTTATGCAAGCCAAGTCAGTATGCTTTATCTAAGTGGGTGTGCCAATATGAGCTGGAAGAATAAGAAAGCAGTGAACGGAATCTATAACACATGTCTGTGTGTGTTTTTGTGGTAGAAAATCAGTGTGTTTGCTGGCATTCCAGTTTGTTTATGTGGGTGGGCAATGGAAAGCACAAGAAAGAGTTATCAAGAAGTTGTGTCTGTGTGTCAGAGTGACAATGTGTTTATGTGAGTGAGTTGGTGATGCACAAAAGTAAATCTTGAGCTTGTTAGCTGATGACATCATAAACAAATATAAAAAAAAGTCAGACAGGGACACGAGACTGACGGGGCCAGTAGTAAGAGAGCATGTTTGCTTGTGGGTGGGACGTTAATTTGTTGTCCAATATTAAACAGGAGCTATAAATAAGTCATCACCACTCAGCTGAAGCCACTCTCTAACATTCCCGACATTCCTGCTCGTTAAGAATTAATAAAGAATAAATGGTTCCGCATATTTTCCCCGTCACTTACACACATGTGAAAGTTCCTGACCATAACTCTTCCATGTACAAATACCCACAAATCCCCACACAAGCTCACAGACGCACACATGATTGGTTTGGCAAGTTGCCCGAGTTCATCGCAGAGGCCTTGATTTGTCGGCCCTGCCTCATCTGGCCTCTATCAGTTTCGGGTCTGACAGTTTAATCTGTGTCATTCATCCTCTCACATCAAAGGGGCAACATGCAATCTAAACCTATCATGCTAGCACATAAGTACACTAACACACGAGGTAGATGTACACACGCACATGTTAACGGACTAACTTTAAACTGTCTCCTTGAGGGTTGTTAATTAAAAAAACCCTCCTTGACGTGAGGATCATAGCAAACATCAGCAGCGAGGAGGCTTTCTTTGTCAGCTGTCCGCACTGTTTATCATGCTCACAGTGATACTAAATTCAAGCAACAGACCAGACTCAGGCTATCCTAAAGAAACACAGGGCTCTTGGTTTTATTGGACTTGAACTGTAGAACTTTGCTGTTGACCTATCACCTTGACCTTTTAACTTGAAACTACTGACAGGCTTCAGTATTTAAGAATCATTTCTTGTTTGATTTTAAAGAGTGCAACTGTCTTTCTTGGATCTATATATCAGACATGAAAAACATTCAAACATTCAACAGGATAATTAACTCTGACCTCAGTGCTTAACTCAAGCACACCCTATTAACCATGGCACTTACTGGTTGCTCTTGCGGCCAGTGGTTAACGTCATATGAGATCCTACTGTGTGTTGCTATAGTCAACAAAAATGTCAAAACAAACAGAGGTATTTAAATTAGACTGGCATAAAGTTGACTGTTCCAAATCCACATACACCAACTGAATAGATGTCCTATTTGGATAAAACAATCAAGGCCTGATTATGTTGGCCTGTGAGGCTTCAGTGCAGTAAAGTCGTGTAAGAAAGCAGCTTAATCCTCTTCATCCCTGGAGGAACGTATGAGCTGACATGTAGAACACAAAGGCTGAGAGAAGACATCCTCACCGAAGGAGATGGCAAAGTGTGGAGTGACACCGTGTGCCCGACACACACATGTATGAGCAGCCCGGACAAACATTGAGGATTATAAGGGAGTCCCTTTTCGCCTGACCCCAGCTCTCTAACCCCCCGGCCCCCATTAAGCCCTGTAAATGAGAGAAAGAGGAGCAATTAGAGAGGCAGTCATGGGGCAGGTAGGAGATCCCTGTGACCTTTCCTGGCTGGTATTTGACCTCTCACAGCTGGGGGCCATGATGAAGTTACATGAACACTCAGGGAACATAGTTGCTGAAAAGAACTGGGGGGGGGGTTCACTCTGTGCTGAGAATGTAACATGTGTTGGGAACTGCGGTGTGAATTCTGTTGTTTATCCTCCTTTATATGCTCACGTTCTAAACAAGCACTTTATGGATGTGGGTGGCTCTGCATTCCTATATCACCGAAAATTACCCTTAATTACAATTTAGTCAATTAAGAATCCAATGTGTTTTGCAATTTGAAGCCAAAATGAGCAACCAAACATAGTTTACTTGCACTTAAACTGGCTGCTCTTAAAATGGTTATGACTCTGCTGCAAAACTTGACCTCAAACCTCAGAGACTTATATATGCTGAAACCTGCAGTTTTGCTGCCTTTGCAGATGTCAGATCAGTCACAGTACAGAATGAACTTCTTCCAGAACTAGCCTGATTCTGTCAATGAAAGCAAAACCAATGTTGATGTTTTATCCATTTCCTTAAACACACAAATGCACACAGGTTCTCTCATCCTGCAACCTGTAAAAAAAACGTGAATCTTACTTCTGTGTGCGCCATTGAGCCTGAGGACTGACTCTAAATAAGTCCAAAGCAGCCAGAAACTGTCTGTGTGCAACTAACAATACCAGATAACAGCTAATCCCTCATAAATGGCATTACCCTAATCTCCTATAAAGCTATTCTTAGCATATACTGCACCACTGGAGTGAGACGAAAGGAGAAACTGTGAGATGAGAGAAGATGGAGAGCCTCTGGGGTTTTATATTGTGTGGAGGCCTGCCAGACACTATAGCTGGTGTTGAGTGGAGAGCAGGAGGACAGAGAGATGAAAGGAAAGACCAGGAAGGGGTGAATGAAGACAAATGTAGCTACGGAGCGAGATGGAGTGATATATGAGCTGAGAGACTGTGGAAAAGAGGATAAAAACTTTAACGTTAAGACACAGTTGAAAACAAATGTCAGATTAATAAGGATTGATGACTGGATGTTCCTTATACAACATCATATCCTGCTTTCTGTCAGTAGAAACCAATAACACACATCATTATTACTGGCCCATATGCCATTCCTTACTGATTCTGTTTTTGTTCTCCACTGTGTGGGGAAGCGAGCAGGCAGGTCTGTAAACAATTTGTATGGCATTAAAGACATTTATGGAAACCAATCCAATTCTGTGTGTCTATTCCAATTTTCTGAGCCTCCTGTATTTGAAGTTGAGCCATAAAACTAAAGAGACATGGTGTTTATTCTTCCAACTCAGAGGGGGGAAAATACATGAGGCTCAGTGAAGGACCTGACGTGTGTGGTTAAAAAGAATTTAAAAAGAGGGACTGTCATGTATCAGACCGTGTGTTTATTATCCAAAGTTATAATGTAGAACGGAAGACTAATCTACCCAGTCAGGCAGACAGATGGGAGAAAGGCCCTTTTCTTGTCGAAGTCATTTGCATGAAACTCCAAGCTGTCAGATACTCTTGGTGCCACAATGCGCCATCAAGCTGCAAATAACTGCACCGAGGACTATTTCTGTCTCCCTTCTCAGGTTTCTTCCTGCTAGACTTCAAAGAGACCTGTAACTCGGAATTACTGCAGCTGAAAAACAGGAGGGCAGAAGCAGATAAACTAATTTCCTCGACCCATTACGAGGCCCTGGTTAGTGGAGGGACCTGGTGTAGCTGGTATGCGCGGTGCGACTGGTTCACATTAACGGCGGTGACGAGCTCGTGCAAGTCGCAAGTCTGTCCTCCGGCAGAATCTCAATGGATGAAAGTCGGCAGAAAACAATTAAACTTCTAAATCCAGGGTCGTTTTGGTTTGGTGCTGTTGGTGCAGTACTCTCAGTGTGCGTGTGCATGTGTGTGGGCGGGGAGGACACCGGATAAATAGAGCGCACACCCCTCTCCTGTGCGTAAACGTAGAGCGCTAGAGCTGCTCGGGACACGGAGCTCTCGGGTTGGCTGTGAATTAATGGAAACATTCATTAATTAGCATAGAAAAGGACCTATCTCTGTCATAGTTTAGGCTAACAGAGAGAGAGAGAGAGAGAGAGAGACTTTCTACTGCGCAGAATGGATGAAGACAAACCTCTATCAAATGGAAATTAGTAACATTTCGTCATGTCACATGTGGAGCGTACATTCTTGGACAAACCTATTTCTCTGCAACACTCCAAATCTGCCAGAGAGATGCCCTAGATGTTCCTGAGGATTCTTTGAACTTTATCAGGGATTTTTTTTCAACATCGTTCCTGGGGGGACATCGGAAAAATACTAAACTGGGTTTGCGCATTGCGTACTTGGCAGGGAAATGCGCTTGTCCGTTACATAGACCCCCATAATGTTGGGACTAATCTCTGCTGGAAGGCGTTTATCGCACCATGTATGTTGTAAACACAGCAGGAACGAGGATGAGAGTGTTTAGTATGCTTGGCAAAGGTCGACATCAGCTGCTGGCGGCGCTCTGTTGGCTGGTTTTGGTTGTGACGAGGAGCGGAGCAGGTGAGGTGCATCATCATCATCATCATCATCACCACCATCTCTGTGACTGTTGATGCTGTTTCTCTGACATCAGTTGCGTCATTGTGGCCAAACTTGCCATGTCGTTTCCCCCCCTTGTGGTTAGGATTTGATTGATTGGGCAGACACTGCGTTAAATGTCCCTGAAACTGATGATGTGCTTAGTTTTTGCTGCCCTAAAAGTAAAGGCCATACCTCATAAATTTGATAGCGGGGCCGCCTTGTGTCTTGCCATTACATGTAACCTGAGAGCAAATGCTGTCCAATGGGGAAAGAGCAGGATTCGGTGTCACATCAGAGCAGCCGCACTGGCACAGCGGTCAAGCAAATTAAATATTCATGGCAAACACAATGAAGTGGACTTTGGTTTTGTCCATGATGACAGTGCTGCAAAGTGCTTGTTGTTATTTTGAAGGGTTTTCTGTCACCAGATACAGAGTAGAAGCACTGATCTGAATACCTCTATTATCTTAGCACCTGGTGAATGCATTCTATGTTGTGAGACTCTAACTGACTTTCCATCACCCTTTGTGTCAGTCTCCAGATGTGTGGACCATGCCTGTAGTCCACCCATAGGGAACCTGGCTAGTGGCAGGACCCTCCTCACCCTCTCAAGCTGCTGTGGGAACAGCCCTTGCCACCATTCACCTGTGAACCCTCACCTATGCCCCGAGGATACTCACCCATCTGCTCGCATGACTGATGACCCTTTCTTGCATCCAGACACCTGGTGGGCATCAGGTGCAGGTACCGCCATGCAGGATGAGATCAGGTTGGACCTGGAGACACACTTCTGTTTGTCCCATGTGGTTTTGGTATTCAGGTCACCCCGACCTGCTGCCATGGTCATCGAACGTTCAGCTGACTTTGGAAAAACCTGGGAAGCGCTTAAGCTCTTTGCGTATAACTGCACCGTGGAGTTTGGTTTGCTTGATGATTTCACACAGCCAGGCTCTTTGTGTACATCCCGTTACAGCAGTGCTACACCCTGCAGTAAGGGGGAGGTAAGAGAATATGCAGAAAGATGCAGCGTATTATCTTCTAGCTGATCCACAATGTTTAATTCTGTGCTGATTCACACTCTGTTTCTCCTCGCAGGTAATATTACGGACACTAGACCCCAGCAGTGCTAAAACACTGGACCCTTACAGTCCAGAGGTCCTTGCACGCCTCACCCTCACCAACCTCCGCATCAGACTGCTAAAAGCTCAGAGCTGTCCGGCACCTCTAAATCCCCCTGCAGAACACACAAGCCCCACAGCCTCATCTCTGACCTCCACACCCACCACAGAAAGCCCAGCCTCAGCACCTTATGCTATTTATACTTTACTGGCCAGAGGGACCTGCCTGTGCCATGGACATGCTGAGCATTGTGTACCACACAACAGCAGCCACCAAGACACAAGACAGGACAGTAACAAGGTGAGTGGCTATGCAGCTATGAGAAACAGTGGGTCTGTCAGTTTTTGGTTTGACTTGTGTTCTGTTACAGCCCTGTATAACACATGTGTCAGGATGTTAGGTCCAGATGTAAAATGTACTCACTGATGGAAAAAGGGTTTTAAATAGCTTAATTTACTCTTCACACCACCTGCCTGGCTCTATTTTAGATTTATAGATCTAGACAACAGGTGTTTGTAATGTCTGCTAATGTAGGTGAGGTAACTGAGCAGCCCCAGATGTGTCTTCCAGGTGCCTGGTAGGTGTCTATGTACTCACCACACAGCAGGGGATCACTGTGAGAAGTGTGCCCCGCTCTACAATGATCGTCCCTGGAGGCCTGCCAACAGCAGCAGTGGGGATTCCAACCCGTGCCAGAGTAAGTGACCACCAACAGGATGGCCGACTGTTAGATCAGTGGATAAGCCTGAGAAAAATGTAGAGGGAGTATCAGAGGAGATATATTTGGACTATATTACCAGCAGTGTGTCCGGACTTTTTTGAGTAGGGTGGCATGAGGTTTTTGCCTCAGCTTTCCAGTCATTCCTGATTTATATAATTCAAATACTGTTTAGGGACCTAACCCATAAAGTGGGTGTCTGCAAAGGGGACCCATAGAACCCATTTTCATTCAGATATATGTCAGGGATCTCTTTGAAAATGGCCATTCCAGTTTTTGCATCACCAAAATGTTTTCAAAAACTTTATTTAGCCCCTTTCCCGTCATGCTATTGTGACATGGTTGGTACCAATGGATGCATTAGGTCATCTAGTTTCATTTGATACCGTATATTTACTTACTTGCTTTAAAATGAAGCCCACTACTGCTTCTGAAAGACAGTGCGAGTGGAAGAGGTAACGGGATAAAGGGGTGGCACTTGGGGTGGCCAATTAGGTTTTTGGGGCTGGGGGCAGTGTCACCCCAGGCCCGTGCTCTGGACACGCCCCTGTATATCACACACATAGACTACATAGACGGAACAAAAGTCTAGCACAGACTTATGATTCCATGCTCCTTGTTTGCTTTCTCTCTCCCACCCCTTCACCTGCCTCTCTATGATCTCTCTGATGGCTGATGACTTCACACACCTCTGTGACTTCAGAGTGCCAGTGCCACGGTCACGCAGATAGCTGCCACTTCTCTCAGCGGGCATGGCTTTCCTCCGGTGGCACCAGTGGGGGCATTTGTGATGACTGCAGACACAACACTGTCGGGCGCAGGTGCCAGCGCTGTCGCCGGGGCTACCACCGCCACCCATCCCTGCCCCTCACCTCCGCTCACGCCTGCACACGTAAGAGACACAGAACAGGGGGCAGAGGGGGCACTGACTCTGGCATGGGAGGTTGTATGGATGATTTGATTTGACAAATGTTTTTTGGATAAAATGAAACAGATCAATAATGTCTTATAGCTCCATCTGCTGGAAAATTACCCATTAGAAGAGGAGAAAAATTAAATGTTTCAGCAGCTTCATAAAGAACTGTAACTGTGTCTCTGTTTCTCAGGCTGCTGGTGTGATCCACAGGGCACTTTGCCTACTCCTCCTGGAGAGGAGGGACCCTGGTGCCACCCTAGAAATGGGCAGTGCCACTGCAAATCTGGTGTAGGGAGCACAAGCTGCAGTCACTGCCTGCCTGGCTATTGGGGTTTTGGAGACGAGGGCTGTAAACCCTGCGCGTGCCCTCACAGCTGCGATCCAACCACTGGGCAGTGTTTGGACAGGTTAGCCATAAGCTTAATCCATGGCCAAAATCTTAACACATCAACTATGTGGTTGATTGCTAACAATTAACACTGATGCAATGGATTAAATTCCACTTTTGCAGCTACTCAAATAACCAGGTGTTCAATGTGCCCATTGGTGGAAAAATCCCTGATCTGGATCACATGTTCACAGTTGAAGAAGAGGTACAGTGGTCGAAGGAGCTTGCGGTTTCTGCTCTGCATTATACAGGTGAGTGCTGTAACAGCTGACTATGAAGTACTGCTGTGTTGCTCATTAACTGTGGCGTCCATCTGCATAGTAAGACTTAAAATTGTGGGATTGTAGTGTTTCATACGGTGTAATTGTGGAGGTAAAAGTGTATAACTCAGTGTCTGTGCACAGGAAAGTGTAGCTGTAAGGAGAAAAAGCTGAGAAGTGTGTCTGACCTCTGTAAGACCAAACATGATTATGGTAAGACAAATGCATAAATTGTGATCTATACTTTGGCTGATGTTTCAGAAGATGCCCTCTCAGTCTTTTTTTCTGTGTTGCTCCTGACAGTGATCAAGGCCAGTGTGCTCTCTGCGCATGACAAAGGCAGCCACGCAGAAGTGCAGGTCAAGGTTCGTAAGGTCCTTCAATCAGGCCAAGTGGCGCTCTACTTGGGGACCATCAGCATATATCCTCTGTCCTGGACCAGCCGCGGCTGCACCTGTCCTGTTCTAAACCCAGGTAAGACAAGTTCCAGAGAAGGAGAGACTTTTAGAAGTAAAGGATGATTCAAAAGTTAGAAAATATCAGGCTAACACCACAGTAATATAAATCAATTTACCGTGTTTTTCATTAGGTATGGAGTACCTGCTAGCCGGCCCAGAGGAAGCCAAGACAGGCCGTCTGCTGGTCACCATGCAAAGTGTGGTGGTCCCATGGACACCTAGACTAGGTCTACTTATATCAGAGGGCCTGAGGAATGGATGTCCATGAACCATATGATCCAAAAAGGCAGGACACTCTTCAGAGGATTTCACAAGGATGTTTATGAACCAATGGACCATTCAGAAAAGAGACTGAAAATCACTGGATCACTGATAAACATCAGGGGGAAGTTATTACTCACAATGTGTGGGTGTGCTACACAAAATAAAGACTGACATGAATTGATGATTGAATGATTGCGTGTTCACATTTAATAAACTGTACCTGACATTAAAGGTCTTATGCAAACAAATGTTGTTTTTCACCTCAATTAAAGCTGATAACCAAATGCATTTTGGATCCAGTTAAAACTTGGGAAAATACCTGGATTTGTTAAGATTTGAGTGTAACAAATTTATTATTCAATGTTTTATCACCTCTTTTTTACTAGCAAAGCCATGTAAGAAAGTTTAAACTCCCATTTCACACAAAAATCAGTTTTTCTTCTTGGTTGCCTGTTCCTACAGTTGGATGTTTTTTAGTTTGACACTAGAAGGATGTTTTCACATTCATCTGCAGAAAGTGGAAAGTTCATCTGATGGAAAAGCCAGATTTTAATGAGCATGATTAGTCTGGAGGTCAACCCTGGTCCAGTATGCAACTTGTACAGTGTGATGTAAAAACTTGAAGCCACCAGTGCACACACACTGACAATGGACTTTAGTTTGTTTTGAATGTCACATATAACTGGATAAAACTTGTTATAAATAGTAATTATAATACATTTTGAAAGCTAAACCTATATAATTTGGATTCACTAAATGCTATGACACTAAAAATTATAGAAAAGCTATATATGAAGTAAAGGCTGTAAAAAAGTGTAGTTCTGTCTTATTCAGTCACACCTTTTCCTCAACATGTCACTCAAAAAGGCAATTTTAGTAAGTAAAGCTCACATGACTTTCAACGTGTGAGCAGAAAGACCACTGACGTAAGAAGGTGTTGTGCTCCGACTTTAGAGGGACAAAGGGAAAAATAAAAATTGAGGTTGTCAGATTGTTCAATGACCATTTTAATCTGGACATTGTTGGACATTGGTTTGAGAAAAAAAAAACCCATCAAGTCTTTTAAGGCCTGAATGACACTGAATGGTGACCACAGCATCAAACCAGAGACAGTGTTAAGACAACAAAAACATTTATGCAACGACAAACAAGACAAACCACTTTGGTCTAGGCCAGATACAGCATCGATTAATTAAAATGACAACCACTGTTCATACGGCAACAGATGTGGATAGAGACCCTGTAGTTTTACGTGATGTTAACAAATGGTTAAAAACGTGTTACTGTCAATGTTCAATGAGCTGAAGCTGTAACATTAGCCTTGTGTTCTTACCAGTGACCTGTATTTTTTGGTCTTTTCAAGTGATGGACAGCAAAGGGATTCAACTGTTAAGCTGTGGTAAGAGTCAAAACTTTGCTAATAAAAAAAGATATATAGTAGTGACAAATCAGTGCTGAGTGATAATCCTGACCAGCTGAGATTAACAGAAAAACACACATAATGATTGCCAACAAGCTCTTCTGACTGACATGAGAACAACACAGCAAATGAAATCCCTACAGCATATAAAGTGTCTTTCAGCTAATGTCCCTGCAGTGAATAACTTTGCCCGTTGTCATTAAATCATATTATTCAATGATTTCACCAAACAAAGCAGCCTAAAGGTTTGTACTATATTTCTCCGCATTCACAAAGTCCTGGCCCGTGAGCGTCAAAGCTATGTCAGTATGTCAGCCCTCTCTGTAGGCTTAAAACAGGGGAAGAGACCAATCAGAGGTCGTCATGGAGCGTCATTTATGCTGGGCAGAGAACAGGAGCCTGCATAACAAATGACTGAGCTTAGCTGGCAATCTGGTTGTCTGTAGGTGACGTGCTGTCAGATGAGACGGTGGACTCGGATGTTGAAGTGCCTGCGGTAGAGTCAGTTTCAGGAGGTAAGGCAGAGCCCTCAGTCGGCGTGGCAGAGACAGAACCAGAGTTGGACTCTGCTTGCGAGGAACTCTCTTTCTCTTCCTCCTGAGGATAGAGCTCAGGGTACCTCTGCATGCACTCTTGCATGTTACGGAAGTTGTCGATGCACTCGGAGCCCTTTACCTCTTCCTTACTGTAGTGGAAGCAGGAAAAGGCCTCTTTGAACTGAGAGCCACAAGGTCCGCTGGCCATGCCGCCCAGGCACGGGCAGTTCCAGTTTATGTCTCCACTTGGCAGAATCAGGCCTAAAGGAACCAGACAGAAGCAAGTTAACAAAGACCTTTATGAAGAAAGGAATAGTTTGAAGTCAGGTCTACCTCTTTCCACACAGACTAAGTGACTAACCCTGTTCCTCATAAGGATCATCGGGGTCCTCTGGAATGAGCTCAGCGTTGCTGGGTGTCTCATGATCTTCTTTGGTCACAAAGATGATGCGATCTTTACCTTAAAAGACAAAAAACAAACAAGAACAACATGGATTACAATCAATTACTAAAATCCATTTCCACTCAAAAATCTGTTTTTCCTTCTTGTCCCTACGGTGCGATGTTTGAATGATGTCTGTGCAGCTGTTTCCACGTTCATCTGCTGAATGTGGAAAGTTTCTCTGAGCTCACTGAAAATCTGATTGTATGATTTATGAAATTACAAATCATTTGCAAGTTAATCCTGGTGTAGTTTGCAACTTATTAAAATGTGCTGTAGAGACTTGAAGCCACCAGTTCACATACACTGAGAATGGACTTTACAGTAAAACAGGTAACAGCTGGTGTACGGCAGGAAAACTTCAGAAACTAACAAAATGTGAATATTCATAGACATTCAAATGATATAATAATTTATTGAGCAGAAGGAGTTTTCTGGATTTGAATGTGGAATATCAGACACACATTATAGCTGACTATGTGTATAAGTGCCTTAATACATGTCTGGATGTGATGTTTAAAGTATAAAACCCTGGTCCTGGATCATGTATATAATACATAAAGCCCTTTCCATTACTACTAGTATCGTATAGCTGTAGTGTTATATCGGCAGTGACCTCTGGGGGCGCACTGTGGCAGTAGCTCTAACTTGAGTTGACCCGCTGTGCTGTTTGATAACCGTACATCACCATCAGGGCGACTCATTTGACAGCTCGTCCAATTACTGACCGACCTGTTCAATTCCTGCAGCGTCCTGTGTATTAATTATACGTCCTCCTTTACTATCGCTACAGTCTGTCCCCCCCCCCGCAGTCAGCCAGGTAGCTGACCGGCTGTAAGTGAACGCTGTCTCCAGACAGTTAGCCTAGCATGGTGTCTGTCTCTTTGACATTGCTCTCTCTGTCTGTCTGTCTCTCTGTCTGTCTGTCTGTCTGTCTCTCTACCTTCTTGTCTGCAGTACGACATGTCTGCCGCTGTCTCTGTCCGTCGAGCGTCGTCCTCTGTGGCGGTAAAAGATGACCAGCGTGAGAGAAATTACTCAACAACTGCGAGGATTTCATTTGATAAGTTACCCGGCGTCCAACAGCCCCGTCGCCCCCTCTGACCTGTCCACATGTGGGCGCAGGATATTGACGTCACACGTTTTTTTTTTTTTTTTTAAATAAATAAATACCACCGATAAATAACTTATATATACCGTCAATGGTAAATATGGAATAAATAATTAATAAATAAGAAATGTTTATATGTCTAAAGCTGTTGAAGAATTATTTTTTTCCTTTGTCTTTATTATTTCACCTTTTGACAACTAGATACTAGATATTAGTTTCTTGGTTTGTTTTTTTTTTATATTCATTAAGTGGTATGACCTCTATGTTCTCACAAATAAAAAAAATAAAAAGAAGACAGTTTAATAAATTAAAAAAGAAATCAAAAGAAATATGCCCGCCATTAATAAATGGAAAGTGAAATAAAAAAATATAGTCTTGTGTTTGTAAATAATTTTAAATAGACTGCACTGCCGTGTATGATAAAGTACAGTTAATAACTAGACCCTAGATTTTTATTTAAAGAGCTAGCAGATGGAAAATTGGCTTTGGGACAAAATGCAAGTTGAGAAATAAATAAACGTTATGTATTGCTGTGCATCAATGTATTTAATGTACTGCTATTGATCACCAAATTTATATAAACCGTAACTGTAATGTGAAAAGGTTGGTGTTTATATAGTATGAATAACATAACCTCAAAATGTACTGTTAAACAATGTGAACAGGTTTATCTTTACATTCAGTGACCTCTAGTGGAAGTGATCAGTACAATGTACAGCAACTGAATGAAACCACAGCAGACACGAACATGTCTCAACTCTAGAGGCTAACGTCAGCTCAACAGCTCTTATACGTTAATAACAGTTTGTTTTAGTGTTACTGCTCCTATAGTGTCAAATCCAGCTTTAACTATCAACTGTAACCATTTAGTTGTTATGCTTCATTGTTTGCCCCTTAAATAGTCCTAGACACAGACCCTGCCAGTAAGATGCACAAGGAGACAATAGGAATCAAAACACAATATCCAAGTGTGTTGGAAAAAAAATCCTGTTTTTTTAATAACACAATTATGTCTGTTACATAAAGTAAAAACCAAAATGAAACCCCTTTTCGTCCCTATCAAACCCACCCTCATCCCGACCATCTCGGCAGTATTGTGCAGCGATTCAGTCTGGGAATAAAAGAGCATGATGACAGACAAACAGTTTCCTTTGAGGACCCAGAGACAGAGGACAAACAATGTGCCCTACATAAGACCAGAGTGAATATAAACACAGTCCATCTTTTAAAATATCAAAATAAAGGTAAATAAACACCACCAACAGCTTGTCTGAGATTACCAGAACGCTTATCAGGAGCACAAGCATGTTTTATTCATACTTTTCACATCCTGCTATAGGCCCCTAAAAACCTCAAGCATGATCGCTACGTGATGAACATGACAGGACTTTCTTTGAATCCCCCCCCAAAAAAAGAAATGTCCAGGCACAGTGCTTTCAGCTTGAAATAAGCACTAGCAGGTTGTTGCTGTCTTTGTGTTCCTTGAACATGCTGCGATGAAAAACGCCTGAGGTAAGTCAAAGACGGCACCTCACACTTGTGTGCTTTAGGCATTCTTCAGCTGATAAGACAGTCATTGGGGACTTAGGCAGCCTGCAAAGAGATGTGTGATAGCTATTGGAGTAAAAGGACTGAAGAGACACAATATGATGCGCAACCCTTGGAGGAACTGCAAGAGTTTTCTCAGCACTGACATGCTAGAGATGTATGGTGGAAAACAAAGATGGTAAAAAAAAAACATGATGGGGGTGGATGCTTTGTGTCTTGATTTGTGTCAGAAGGATGGCATTTTCTAGAAGAGCAGTGCTCCCATGCTGCCCATTTCGCTCTGCTCCTTCACAAAGATTTCAAAGTACTGGTAGATGATGGTCACAGCCAAGAGGATTCCTGTACCCGAACCAATGGCACCCAGGAAGTCAGCCATGACAGACAGCCCTCCTATACAGAGGCCACCAAAGGCAGCAGCTGTGGGGATGTACCTGCGAACAGAAAAAAGTAATTATAGATACATAAATATTCTGGAAGACAACTTTCCATATAGCGCAAGTAGAAAACATGAAGCCTGAGACTGTCTGCAAGGTCGCTTTGTACCTGTTGAGCTCATGCACCATAGAGGTCTCTCTGTGTCCCCTCATTACCATCTGCTGCTCCTTCAGCTGCTTCGCCACCTGAGACACACAAAGATATACACGCAAGTTAATTTCATGTGGGACAGACACAAGGCAAATTGCAAATGTGTGTACAAACACAGACTTACATCTTTGGCTGAGGATCCTGAGACCTCAATCCAGGTCTTGGAGAAGAAGGCACAGGAGCCGAGCATGAAGACAATGTAGATAACGGCGTGCACCGGGTCATCCAGAACAGAACCAAATGACTCTGGAGGAGAAAGGTAGTAGCAGAGGCCGCCCACTGGGTAGGCTCGAGCTGGTCCACCACTCGTAGCGTCCTAAACAAAACAAAGAGTAGTGAGACGCAGCATATCCGAGCCAGAACCTGACTGTGCCTTCTTTATGAAAATAACAAAGACTCCTTAATATAATCTCATGGTCTTGTCATATCACAAAGACTGAAACTAGATGTGCTGGAGTCGAAGAACTCCTCATATACTTACAGACCAGGTTCCCAGGAGGTTGACGAGGAAATTGCCGCTAAAACGTGTTGAGAGCATCTGAGAAATGACGTAGAGATTGGACACCAGGGCCGACTGCAGGATGATGGGGATGTTGGAGGTGTAGAAGAGTTTGATGGGGTAGGTGTTGTACTGACCACGGTAGCGTGCTGACTTGATGGGCAGGTCCACCCTGAAGCCCTGGTGAGATAACAAAGTGTGCCAATCAGTAAGCTGAGATTTGTTTCAAAACCTGCAGTCCATTAATTCCTTCTGTGCTGCAAAAGCAGGTAAGGCACTGGATTGTATTTAGATTGTGTTAGCTCACCTGAAAGTATATGACCACTGCAAACACAAAGACGGTGGCGATGAGGTTCATGAGGTTAGGCAGGTTTTGTCTGTAGAACGCCTCTCTCAGGGCGCGCACCTTGTCGGTGCGGGTGGCAATAAGATGGAAGAGAGCAATGATGGCTCCCTCAAACTCAGTACCTGGATAAACAAACAGGAGTCACAAGGTTAGTCACTGTAATGAAGATGAAGCTCCTTTATGATCCTCTCAGCTTTAAAATGTGTTTGTTCCTAGTACCCATACCTCTGCCAGTGTTGACAGTGGTGGGGCTGAAGGCCTTCCAGACGATCGTCTCACAGATGTTGGTTGCAATGAAGAGAGAGATACCGGAGCCCAGACCATAGCCCTTCTGGAGCAGCTCATCCAGCAGCAAGACAATCAGACCTGCAACAAACAGCTGTAGAAACAGACGGGAGGTTTGTATTGAGCTGATTCAGGTGGACAACCAGCAGTTCAGAACAACAAAACATTACAACAGTCACAATGAATCAGTCGGGGTTTGAATTTTCTGATTTCTGCCTATCCCACGAAGGGAAATCATTACAATTTAATCTTCATTTGTAAAATAAACTAAGATAAATGAAAATATATTACATAAGCTAATATGTTTTATATTCAAAGTACCTGACTCTATGCATGACATACCATTACAACCAGGCTGGATTACATACTACAATACTGTATGTATAAGACTACAAAAATGCTACTTTCAAGGCACCGTTTCCAAAGTTTGGGAGAACAGCAGTGAGAGTTTTTATTAACCTGGATGATGATGAGCAAGCATATCCCAGCACCCATCTCTGAAGGGTCTCCATACATGCCAGTCATAACATATACAATGGCCTGTCCAATGGTGATGATCATTCCAAACACTGTAAAAAGACAGAAAAAATGATTTATAATAGACAATCTTGCAGGGGCAAAGACTTATGATGTTACTGACAAGTGAACAGTGTATTGTGTCTGCTTATCTTCAAAGCAAATAATCTTCACAGTTTTTCACAGGTTTTAAAAATAGCAAATGCAGTGAGCAGTGGACCTACATTTCTGAGCTCCATTGAAGAGGGCTCTGTCCTTGGGAGTGTCTCCCACCTCAATGATCTTGGCACCAGCCAGCAGCTGCATGATAAGGCCTGAGGTGACAATGGGTGAGATGCCCAGCTCCATCAGAGTACCTGAAGGACAAAGTGAACCGCATTAGTGTCACTGTAAGCCTTAGTACAACAATAGCAGCAGTGCCAGATACAATGCATGAGGACCTACAACAGTTGACCTTTGACTTCTCACATGAGATAATGAGATTATGTCAGGCCTGATAACAACACAGAAATTAGATTGCTTCTCCTTGTTGGAGCTGCACAAGACATAAAAGAACTGTGATTAGGCCTGTTTAACATAGACAATTGAAGCACCTCTGTTGGAAGCCAGGATCACTCTCATCCAGTAGAAGGGATCTGCTGAATCTGACGACATGATGCCGAAGAGAGGAATCTGAATAAGAAAGAGAGACAGAAAAAAAATGTCACCAACCACTATCACCAAAAACAGAACCGGTAGGTTGGTTGTCTTTAAGGTTTCTCCATCAATAGATACTAACCTGGCAGCACACCAGAAAGATGAATAGCGTGATGGCGGTCCATAGTACTTTTTCTCTAAACTGAATCTGTGAGGATTAAAACAAAAGCAGATGTAATTCATATCCATTCACAAGTGCACAGTGCGGAAACATTGCAACCTAATAATGATGTTCAAAGACATGAGCTTACCTTTCTTTCTGGTTTCTGAATTTCTGGCAAGACCGCACAGAACGGCTTGATGACTTCCAAAAATTTAACTGCAGACAGAGATCAGCAGGTTAAAACACAAAGGTAAGATTGCATTTACACACACACACACACACAGCTGTCCTCTGCAATACTCCTGTTATCTCGGTCTTCTTAAAGCAGATTAGCTTGATGATACGTCATCACTAACCACCAGCTAAACAGCTGCCAGCGGTCAACTGAGTATTTTAATACAATATCTGGACATACAAACATAAAGTTCAACACCCCTGAGATAACTACTACCTGTGTGCAGTTATTTTACACCGCTGGCGGCCTCGCTAATGAGTGTTTGTCTGGATGGTGATCAGCTCTGTCAATCACTGGAAGTGACTTTGACAGCAAGAGATTTAACGTTGTGCCACCTCAGTTATTTTTCTAGTCCTCGACTAAGTTAATGTTAGTCCATTTGAGGAACTGCACATCTATGAATGTACTCACACAGAAAGCGCAAAGACACAAGTTTAACTGAGTTCAAACTCCCCCAGATGAACAGCGTTAACCACCGTTAGCGTGATGCTAACTAGCCTTCAATCACAAAACGAGTGAGCAATCACTCAGAGACAGGAAGCTTTGACGAGTATTTAAAAGACACAGACGAGCTGTTAGAAATGGTCTCAGACTGGAACAGATATCCTCACCGTCAGATAATCCCACACAGACAGAAAATAATCAGAATAGAAACTTCAAATTAGCCTCCTCTGTACGCTAGCGTCAACTTGCCACCTAACCTAACCAAGGTTAGCTAATTAGCTTGTCGACGGACGCTTCATGTCCATTATTGTCCGAGATTTTTACAAAACAGACAGACAGCGGGTATTTTAGACCACCCTAAACACGTGTGAAGAAGAGAAGATTGTCACGTACTCCCCATGGTGTCCTTAGGCCGACTCCTGCCGTGTTACTGGTACCAGTTTGAGTGCTCAGTGGAGTCGGTGTGGCTCCATCCAGCCGCTCCGTAAGAAAAGGGAGAGCAGTAGAGACACGTCACCAGACAAGCCGCTAACCCACGTCACTTCTCTGAGACACACACACACACACACACACACACACACACACACACACACAGAGGGCTCACACTGCTCACTGCAGCCCGGTGCTCTGTCCGATCAATCAATACTCTTATTGAAGGTCGTTAACACATCATCTTCATTCTGGAAAGGCAGAGGTTTTAATTTATTAACACTTACAGTGTAATCCACTGTAACACAGGGCTCTCCCATCCTCCAGAGGGCGCCCTACTCCAGACTCATCGGTAGCTCTTAGCTGAGGTTACACACTTCTCTGACTCCTCCCTCCCTCTGAGACAGATGTATGCATTTAAGGCAGGAGTGTATTGGTATTACTGTATGAAGAGAAGTGACTTAGGTCCATACTGAAAAACTTGCAGAAGAGATGATATGATCAATTTATAGCTTTAATCTCATTATGCAAGTGATTTAAATAAGTAGACGTGGTATTATTGGATCTATCAGTAACAGCCTTATCTCAGCACTCCGATTATGTGCACTGCAAGGGTGTTAAAACATCATTTTAAATTTTATAAACTTTTTTTTCCTTATGATTTCTGTGGAACAATGCAGCTACACAACCAGACACTCTCCAGTTATTACCCTTATGTATGTGGAGTCACCTGATAGTACAGTTTAACTGCAGTGGTGTGGTTATAAGAGAAGAACTGGGTATGATTATTGCAAAATAACTTCCTGCACACACGCAGTGGTGGAATGTAACTAAGTACATGTATTCAGGTACTGTAAGGAAAGTCTTGAGTTATTTGTATTTTACTTGAATATTGCCATTGCTTCTACTTCTACTTTAAGATACCTATAAGCAAAAAATATATATATTTACTGTACTTTTTTAAATACAGGACCTTTACATTCATTAATTGTAGAAAACAAACTCAATACTTCTTCCATCACATGCAAGAAAGCCACAAAACAAACCAACACTGTCTGCACTGACTGGTGTCAGCAGTGGAAACTAGCACACAGGATGCACTACTAACTGTTGACTGTGCAGTTAAAGAGCTCCAGTAATGCAGTTTCCTGTTTATTTCTCTAAATTGGGTTTCCTTTTCTTCTAGGAGGCCAGCAGGTATGGGCTGCACCAGGTGTCACGATGTATTATCACGTATAAATGAAAAATATTCACTGTAAAGTTTCAGCAGTGCAGTGTTAAGTTTAAAGGTGACCGAAATTTTTAGTGGACTTTTCCAAGTGTTGTGCAACATTTCAAAATTCAATTTGATAATAATAATAATTCAAGTTTTTTTCACGCTATCATCTCACCACTAGAGCTCAGTGTTGTTACAGTGGTGATATTCAACCAGGCTCTATCTGTGTGTGTGTGTGTGTGTGTGTGTGTGTGTGTGTGTGTGTGTGTAGTGGGTTTCTGTGGTTTTCTGTCGGTGTGGATAAATGATGTATCAGATGAAAACAAACATAGACTCAGTGAAGAGAGGCTCATTCAAAGTGTTTGTGTGTGTAATGAGAAGATTTCATCGCTCCGTTGTAGTTTTCTAAATTCTGGGTCAGTGATTGTGGTATCGAACTGTTGGCTGGTCTGTGCTGGTGGCACACTTAGCCACTGACCCATAATAATCAAACAACACCATGATGGGAGCTTTCAGCCATCTGTACAGTACATCTGATCCGTCTAAACTATCACTTGATTTGTTTTTCAGCAGAAAACACACACAAACACACACATAAAGAGGCAGTGGAGGATGGCTGAGTCCCTGCTCATCTGCCCTCAGATAAAGAGATATGTGTTCATGTGGTTATATAATGAACACAATGCTGTGAGCTAACACAGAGGTGAGGACAAGCAAATACCACACAGGCCCCCTCCAGTCGCTGCCTTTCACACAGTTTTGAATAGCCGGTTATATTGAAGATCTAGTAATTTCTCTGCCAGTCATCAGGAGACTGTGTTCGACTTTGGCTTTGATATGTTAATCAGATGTTATTATTAGTTGGAGGGTTTTATTTCTGAATGACTCATGTTTTAATGAAAACTAAGCAATCCAGAAATTATTGTTTAATCTTCCAAAAAAGATAACACATGTGCAATTGGTCCCTCAGCGCCAGATAATGCAAATAGTGGCAAGGCACAAACAAATATCTATTATCTTTTTATACAGAAGGAAAATACATGCCAATAAAACATGAATGCTGATCTAATTTTTGGATAATTTCGTAACGTTTTCCCTCCAGTATGTCTGTTCCTGTGTGTACCTGTGGAGGACATTGTGTCTGTCTGCAACCTTCAGTTATGTAAACTCAACAATGTATCAGAGTACACCTGATACAAGGAGCCCCAGGCCATCACAACAGACCCAGGACTGCACTATTTACAGCACATTTGCATAGAGAGTAACAAACGTAAGAGGACATTTTGTGCCTCAGGCTCAGCTGCTCAAAGACAAAACTACCCTGGATTACCTGCTCTGTACCCCAGAATCAGCAGCAAATTAAATTAAATTAAATGTAATAAAGTTTCCTCTTTAGCTAACTCTAAGAGACCCCATTAGTCTAAATCATCTTGATCACAGTTGTTCACATGGGATCAACCATTTACTGATTTCTTTATGCTAAAAGAGAAAGATGACAAGGATTCAGTGGAGTTACAGTAGCATAATGTCAAATTGCTGTGAGATTACGTTTGTCAGTTCACAGTAAGACACTCTGCGTCTGTCTGTGAATGTGATGGAACTGAACCAATGAAACAATCCAGACCCGAGTTATTGATCATTACATCTAATTAAACCAAGATAAATTTTACATGGCTTATTAGTGGTAAAAAAGCAACTAGTGTGAAACATGAGTATGAATCTTAAAATGTCTTTATTTTTATACATGGACCAGGACAGGTTTTATTTTTCTGTGTTGTGTGTTGTGTTAAGTTATAATTAGACCATTTATTAACAGTATATTGGGATATGACTGTTTTAAAGCTGCAACAAATTTTTACTGTCATGATAGATTAATCCGTCATTATTTTGCAGATTGATCGATTGGTCTATCAAATGTCAAAAATATATAAGATGCCCATCTTATGTTTCTATAAACAAAGATTTAAGAAGTATAACTCATTTGATGTATTAATTGACTTGTGCCACTTCTCCCCACATACTACTGCTGTCATAAAATACATCACATATCGTTATATCCAACCAAATGTCTCACCTTATTATTAGGAAAGAAATTGCTCACTGCACTCATCTTCACCTACACCAGACACATATGCCTCCACATAGTGATGGGCCGAGTGACACAGACGTGGAGTCTGCCTGAGGTGTGGGAAGCTGAACGCGAACAGGAACACAGATGTCAGTACGGCTGGTCTGCTAATTTGCATCTCTTCCAGATGAGTCAGACTCTTTCTTCCTTATTTATAGAGCTGAGAAAATGTAAACAGTGAAGTGCTCCTGTGGGTGTGGAGGCATGAGTTTTAGTCAGTCAGTGGGCCGTTTTATCAGCAGATAATGGATGATATAAATTATAATATGAATCTATTGTACATATTGTTCATCTATACATTCAGCCATACTTATCAAAAACAAAATTACATATCTGCCTTGATCACCATAATAAATGGTCTTTCAGTGGATACCAATCTATTAGCAGCGGGTACTTACCTACAGTATGCATATAGGTGTGTATGTATATATGTGTTTGTGTATTAAAACTTACAGATAATCATGTCTCATCCGTGTCCATCAATTCTGAGTTGTTCAGCAGCTGGGAATGATCATTAACACACATTGTACACACATGTAAAAACACACATACACACAAATACTATTTCTGTATAGGGAGGGCTTATGTAAACCCTTAGAGGCTTGTACACTGCAGTAGGGGAAGGGGACAGAGATGTCAGTGGGTAAAGAGAATGCCTGGCTCGTTGGAACGATAGAGAGAGCTACATTATAATCCTTGGCTGTACTATCTGAATTTCATAATGGATTTGTCACCATGTCTGGCACTCTGTCTATCACTGAAACCACATCAGACTGTGGACAGCAGAGGATCTGTTTGGAGGACACACAGCCAAACTGTTTCACAATGGTTTTATGTTTTCGCTGTGTTTATCTATTTTTCAACCCTAAACCCAAACTGCTGTAATCCTAACTAATCCAATTGAGGCCTGGAAGTGTAACACGAGCCAGAGTAACACCCGTGGACCGAGTCAAGAGGGCAGAAAGTCTTACGTCATTTGACCTTCATGGATGAGCTTGAATAAATTGAGTGTGTTTAGTGTTAATCTGTGCCTCTGATGGTTCATTATAGTAATTAAGAGGTCAGTGTAAATGAGTTTGACAGAGTGGACTGGCGCGCCGTGGGAACGACAGGAGCCTCAGGCCAGCTTGAGGCCCTGTGCCTGGTTGACAGCGTCACTGCTGCCGTTATGTAACACTAATCACATCTTGGCTCAATTTTTTGCTTTTTGCTTTTCTTCTCTTGCTTTTGCTGTTCTTGATGTGTTTCTGCGACTGGGCGAGCAGACCGCACCTCCATTTACCGTGTTGTCATTTGATCTTCCCATAAACAGTAAATTCTATTCTATTTAGTGTTAAACCTTCTATGTGTGGGTTCTGTTAGTATTAATGTGGTTTAACTACAGAGCCCGCAGCCTGTACGTGAGAGGAGGATCAAGCGTAATAGAGGGGATTTTAAGAATTGAATCATTTAGATTGGAATGGGGTTATGGCAGGATTTTATCTTCCATTGATAAATAAACATTGGTCTCTGTTACCTCATGCTGTAATATTGGCTTATTTAATTCATAAATCATTCCTGGAAGCGTTGTGGGTCTCTAATCATTCAGATTTTTTAAAATAACTTCTAGAAATTCTTTAATAGGCTGTGTATTTTATATTTTATGCCTGACTTAAAGTTTGAGTTTGAAAGTTCATACTTAGCCATCGGAACAGAAGAATACCTTCTCTTTCAGTGCAGGTGCCCTCTGGTCCGTTATCCAGCTTTAAAACGTCTGACAAAACAGTCTTAATTCAAGGTCCTCTTGCACAGCTCTCAACCACATTTCATAGTCTTCATAAGCAAATGCAGTTTGCTCAGTTGTCATGGAGTCAGTTCGCCAATGAAGGTGATAGATGCCTCTGTAAGCTCCACAAAACGCTAGTAGGTGGACTTTAAATTATAATTGCTTTTGGCCAAGCTAGCAGTGTGGCTACAATGACATCAGTTGGTCTGTCCACCACTTTGGTCCAGACTGAAATATTTCTTCTGGTTAAATTGCCATGAGATTTAGTACAGATATGTTCCCCTCAAGATGAATTGTATAATTTAAATTATACCTAAGTACAGTGCCACAGATCCAGTAGTATGACTAGCCTTGTTTCATATTTATAAATCATGTCTTTGTGACATGTTGGCCTGATTAGAAGAACTTGAGTGGCAATTTAATCAGGTCAACAAATGAGAGCTGAACTTAAAAACAGATCCTACATTGTCTTTATTAAATGCTTTTGATCATACTGCATTTGCATGGAAGAGGAAGGAAAACTTGATTTCCCATGATAGGCAGACTTAGATCTCAGGAAGTGTCTTTTGGATGAGGATGAAGTCATGAAAGCCAATTAGAATTAAATTCAAATTCCTTCATTTGTATCTGGTCCAACTTTTGTTGAGCCAGTATTGTGGCACCATGAAGTGACATAGACACTCTGCAACAGTTGATTTGTTGTTACCTGAGAATGAGCCATTTTTATCTACAGAGGGAGGAGGTCTTATTCCATGTACACCACGTTGAACCGTAGCCCAGAATGGATAAACCAAACACTGGCTCTAGATAAGGCCTTCTGAGTTTCGCCTTTCGCGGCCACTGTAGTTTCTCCTACACGCTTGGAAAGCTAAGCTGTATTCAAATGTTGCAATGTACAACTTCCCTGCTAGATGGCACTAAGTCCTACATACTGGTCCTTTAAGAAATGGAAAGTGTATGGCACAGCTGTGGTGAATACCAGAAATCTGATTTGACTTTGACATGAAAGCATCTTATTCTGTTGATCAGTCTTACAAAGCCATCCTTTTTGGGTCAATGTTGTAAGACAATAAAACATGAAATCTTACAGTGGGATGAACACTTTTTAAAGGCTGTGTACATCAAACCACACACACAAAGAAACGCCGTGACAAACAGGTAGTAACAAAGCCAGCAGTGCTCACACATAGCCGTCACTCAGACGCAGCATCATGGAGGAGTGCTGTGTGGATGATAGCATGAGTGGGTGCACACATACACACTTCACTTGTGGCTGAACTCTAATCAAATCATACACATTTTTAAGCAGGTCAGGAGATTAATACCCACAACCATCATCTTAATCACGTGAGATTTATTTTTTCCTGAATAATCTTCATGAGCTAGAACTGCACTTTCTGTGTTTCTGTCTTTCATCGCTCGCATTACATTATTGACCAGTTTATGTAACTGCCTGTGAAGAGCTTCACACCAGTGTGTAAACTCAATTTAACACCTGTCAAAACAGGCTTGGCGATATACCCGATTCATGCAGTTCTCGCTTTCTGTCTTTATTTTGGTGCCAATCTACCAAATTTGACAGTTTCCCTTTTTATAACTAAATATAAACACCATGTACAACAGTGTCTCTATGTCTGCAGTACGCTGCTCATTTTGGCTCATATTCTACTCAATTAACAATTCTTCTGAAATCTCACTAATAGGATTTAAGTGCAGCATGCAGCAGGATTTTTAGAAAATGCTTTTAAGGCTATTCGTGTTTTAATGAAAATATTGCACAAAGATGTTTTCGTATGACCGATTGGTATTCTATAAATAGGGAAAACTGAATAGCACCATGTTCCTTGGCCACAACAGTGCCGACTGGTTTCAGCCCCCACTCTGTTTTCACAGCCTGAGGCAGCAGCATCCACTGCATGCTTGTACGCTAAATTGTGTGACAGACAATGGAGCAATTCTCAGAGGGCAGTGAGACATGGTGCTGGGGATCACATGTAGGAGGCATGGGACAGTTGGCCTGCAAAAGTACACAGACTGGTGGTGTTCACTTATTTCACTTCTTAACCAAAGAACCGTTAAGAAGAGAAGATCTATGTGATATTCTAGGCCATTCTGTGTGTGTGTCTATAAGCATATAAAAAAAAGAGATGATGTGGGCGAGATTATGCAAGAAGAATTCAGCTTAAACTATGTGTGATTGAAGCCTATAGTGTTTTTATAATGTTCATGTAGCAGAAATTCTGCCATCAAAATGTATACATAATGTGATTCTGTTGGTTTGTTCTTTAGACTATATCTATGTCTTTCTGTGGCTCATTTCTTCCATTTTCAGATACAGATACAGATTGTAAAGCCCCCCTGAGACAAACTGTTTGTGAGTATAGAAATGAAATTTAACTTGACTTGACTTGACATAACTTTGACTTAAATAACAAGATCCAAGCATGTAGAAGGTGGAAAAATGAAAAATATTCAATTCAAGCTTTTACATAACACACACACAACACACAACCTAACCTGCAAACACTCACATAAAAACAGAAAGCTCTGCATTGGTTTTTGTGAGTCATGTCATATCTCAACATGAGAGGCAGTCAAGGACAAGTCCTTGATACACATAATAAGAGAAGAGTGGAGCTGTGGTAGTGAAACACAAACGTGGTCTGGACTGTCATCCATATGCGGAAGAGCAAGACAGGAGCTGTAGTAGTTGGCTCCCTTTCAACAGTGCAATAACAATAACTGCTGAGAGAGAAGGAAATGAGCTGATGGTAGTAAACAAAAAGACAAATGAATTTTGCATCATGCATGACCTTGAACTTCAGCTGGTATAGGATGAATTTTGTGATGCAAAGTAATGAAATTAATGTTTTTGGAGGCGACACATATGTCAATCAAAGACTGTGTGCTTTGAATGAAAGTGTTCACCAGTATTGAAGCCTGTACAAAGACTAAATGTCCACAAGGTGATGGAGCACATTTGATGAATGAACACAGAAGTAGTGACAGAGTGCATTAATATTTTGATGAAGGGGGATGTGACTCTCGACTCACTATGATACTATTTCATTCCCAGTAAAGGCTGCTGTTGCCATAGTGATTTTAACCGCTGTTATGCAACTGCTCCACTTGCGATGGCAACCTTCACAAAGCAACGGGCTACGAGGACGTACATGCACACATGTGTTATACAGTGGCATGCAATGTGCATGTGGTATAATATACATATGCATACACACAGTATGATGACAGAATGGGATCATTCTGATGGTTGAAAGCAGCCAACTGACCTGAGGCTGTTACGCAACATCGGCTACCACCTCACCATCCCCCTCTCCCAGTAGAGTGAAGATTGAAGAGCTTATCTTCTCTGTCTTTCCATTCCATCTATCAGCCTTTCTATCCCTGTGCAATTGCTTAGCACAAAAAGGTCACATGCATGTCCTGATTCAGGACTGACTGTGGCTCTGCAGCTCATCTCTGGCAGTCTGTTAAACATGGCAAATACTGGGGCCTGAATGTGGCGTGTAAATACAGTATGTGCTTATAAACCCCCTTGACCCTGCCCTTACCCACGCTCTTAAAGATTAAAGTGTCTGTCTTCCTGGTCAGACCCTTTACTGGGTTACAGTTTGACCTTTCATTGTGCTGTCCTATGCCACCACAGGATTAAGGAAGGCCGGAGACAGAGAACAACATACAGTATATAAAGAGCGATGTGTTCCAGAGTTATTATACTTTTGAAGTTTTGATTAGTTTTTATTTTCATTTCATTATAAATGTTTGTTTAGTTTAAGTTAGTTTCCAGTGTGGTGGGTGGTTTTGCTTGTTTCAGTTTAGTTTTTATTCCTCAAAAATGTTTAGCTTTAATTCAGTTTTTATTAGTTTTGGTGTTAGTTTTTATTTTTTTATAATATGGGGGTATTTGTCAGGGACAATATTTAAGAAGTTCAGAATATGTATCACAACACTTGACTCAGTCATGTAGACATCCCAATCTCAATAAACATATGTACCTCATCATGCTTACTGTGTTGACAAAGTTGGTCAAATTGACAGAAAAAAATATATTTCCTTTTCCATTTTAAAAATGTTGTGATTACCCATATGTAATGTGTTGTTTGTTTAAATAGAGCTACTCATTATAAGCAGTATGAGTCTGTATATGCCAGACCTCATGGGACGACCTATTGACGTCCAAAACCCAGCAAGCATGTGACAGATGGTCATTTGCAGGAGGTCACTATTTTCAGCATTTACTGAAACAAGCATACAGCCTCCATATGATGTACTCTAACCAATGTGTGACAACAAAATCAGGATAAGACAGCCTTAAAGTGTGTCAGATATTTGTGATATGTGATATTTAGGTTATAAATTAACAAAATAATGGAGTCTGTAGCTGTCAGTGACTACAGCATTGCACTGAAATTGAAATGTCCAACATTAAAATGTGTCTTTATTACCCTGAACATAAAACTTTATATTTCAGATTGATTCGAGGATGGATGTCTGTGCCAGCGGTACAGTCCATTCTTGAGAGAGACAGTGAAGTGTTAATGGCTCGTGCTCTCTGTTGACACAAGCCTGTGTCTGCTTAATAGTTTCTCTCTCTCTCTCTCTCTCTCTTGCTGTCTCTCACGCAAACCACCGGTACTCCTCACATCACACAGAGCCCGTGACTGAGCGCAGATTGTTCAGCTCCGCTCCATCTGCCTCAGACTGGTTGGAGATGACCAGGACTGGCTGAGGCAGCTCAGGGTGCCGTCATCCTCCCCCAACCCCCGTCTCTATTTCACATCTCTGCAACAGATAAATACTTCTAGACTGCAGCAAAGTCTACATCTACAACAGGCCTCACACTCTGGGTATTTACATGACATTTGTTTGCTGTGAGATTTAAATTTCACATAAGTAGGAAGTCCGTGGTTTCCTTCTTTAACCCAATAATAAAAAAGCTAAATGAGCGTCTACCAGAAACACCAAATATTAAAGAGGACACAGATGTTAGCACAAACCCAAGTCTTTAATTTCCCCCCAACAAACTGTGGACAAAACATACATACAAGATAGAGGTATCCAAACATGTCAAATAACAATATTAATTCATATCATTATTATAACATTAATAACATGGAATGTAGTACTCTCCATTCACATTCTTTTTTGAACTTTTAGTTTATTTTATGAAACATGTCAAATAAAGAAATAACTCTACGTCATCTGTGTCTGGTACTTTTATGAATATAGTCTCTTTGAGTGAGGATGAACAGGGAAAGGACGGCAGAATGAACCGGAAAAAGAGAAGAATGGAGGGTGTGAGCACACTAACTCTCCTCCCACCGACTCTGTCCTCATACACATTACAGCTCCTGCTCTCTCACATAGCCCTCAGTGTAAACACACACTTCTTCAACAGAATGTGTTTCAGTGCATGTTTGTGTGTGCAAAACGCTGATACTTTCTTTGGAATCGGACACAAGGAAAACATTTCTACTATCTCGAGCCTTCAACACTGCTTTTATTGGCTGCCTTCCTCTATTTTGTCCTCACGGTGAACTGGGTTAAACAGAATGATGACAATGGGTAAATCACTGCATCAGTCACACAGATGGCTCTTCTATATTACGCGATAGTCTGATTCATATCCTGAAGACGGAAACACACAACAGGAACATCGAGAAGCACCAATGGCAGAAACAGGAACGGGGTCCAATGAAAGGCCAGCTACAACAAGATCAGATTTTGAAGATGGGAGAGATCTCTCTCCCCTTCTGTAGTCCAGTCCTCTTTTCTTCCAAAGGTCAGAGGGGGTCAGCCTTCAGTCTGTGCTGTGGTTCTCCAGCTCAGAGATGATGGTGATCAGGTTCTGGAGACCAAAGATGTAGCCGCTGTCCAGACCCTCATACACCACACTCTCTCCCTGGAAATGTCTGCAGGTGGTGTGGGCAAAATCTATCATCCTCACGTCCACTGCGGGGCTGCTGCTGGAGTCTGAGCAGGACAAGCGAGCCTGGCTGACACCTGAGCTCCCGCCACTGCCATCGCTCGACGTGGAGGGGCTGTGAGGAAAACTGAGTGCACCCGCTACTTCACCCCCATCCCCCTCCTCCTCCTCCTCTTCCTCCTCCATTTCTGGTTCAGCTTCCACCCCCTCGTCGTCCTCCTCCTCCTCCTCCTCATCCTCATCTTCTTCTTCTTCTTCTTCTTCTTCTTCAGAGAGGCTGTCCTCAGTGTGTTGGCGTGTGTGTTTTCGGTGGGAAGCCCCATCGTAGATGATGAGCAGCGAGCTGGAGTAGAAGCGGTAGGATTCACAGGCTTCCAAGGCTGCTAGCATTTCTCTGAGCCTGCGCAGCACCGGGGACAAGAGTTCACGTCGTAGACGCCGTCCGCTGTGGAAGAACTGGAACAAAGCCTCCTTGAAGTCCGGCAGGGTCAGCCTGCGGCCATGGAACTTGCTCATGAACATTAGCTGGCCCGTGTCAGACCGGTACACCTGAAGGGATGGAGAAACATGGTTGGAAAAAGAAAAATAGTTTTACAATCAATTTACAGTTAATTGTACAACAAAAGTTTTGCGTCTTAGTCATAACTCTTTTAAATAATCCAGGCAAGGAAAAAGGGACAAGTATTCCAAACTGGACAGTCACTAATCTGATAAACAGATCACAGTCAGTCAGTCGGTCTTCTGTTGTTCTCAAATAGTCACTAACCAGTGGGTCACCTTTACTGATTTAACAGCAAGAGGCAAATTGTGTTTGACAGGTGCTAATTCCAGACCTTTGTAGCAGGGCAGACTCCTAAACAATACAAGGTAGTCAGGTCACTAAAGGAATCGTTCCTAAATGAGACAAATGAGATGTAATGTGTTCATTTTTAGAGGTACTAATAGGTGGATGCTGTAAGAGTTGGACAGAACCAAGCTTGCCGTTTCTTGCAGTTTCCAGTCTTTGTGCAAAGCTACGCTAACCAGCTGCTCGCTGTAGCCTTATATTTAACAGACAGATAGGAGTGGTATAGATTTCTCTCTGGCCAGAAAGTGAATAAATGTATTTCTCAAAACTATTCCTTCAAGACAGAGGCATGAAAACTGAGGTCAGTCTTGGCTCGAAGCCCACCTGCATGCCTGAGAGGCAGACTCCTATAGAGGATGCTGTACTCTGTTGGCACTTTCGGATCTTTACGGCCTTCTTCTCCTCCGAGGCGTCGTCTCCATGCTGTTGAGTGCCCATCTTCAGGTCCAACACACACGGCATGGTGTGCCGCCACGTCAGGTTTTCCAGCAGGATGAATTCTGGGGAAACTGAGTCAAGGAGGCAAAAGACCATGTCCTTCTTCTATACTTCAGCTTTTAACTTTAAACTGCTTGACAAGGTTAGAGAAAAAACTATGTAGATCTAAGATAATCCCTCCAGAATGTTTCAAAGCATTCATATAAATGCTATTATCATTATAAAGGAACCGGTAAGTCACAGCAATATCAAGTAACTAATGGAAGTGCTTTGGAAGCACAACTCCACAGGACAAAGACATTGATAGCTAGACATTGTATTAGATAACAGGCCTCAGGTACATGCTGAACCACTGATAATGATGTATAGGTTTCAATTGCTTGTAAATAGGCAGGTGTTGAGGTGTCCTGGTGGCTCAGATGGCCGGGACACATGCCGTGTTCTGTGGCCTGGAACCTCTGAACAATTAATTCTCTTTCCACTGTGATATTGAATGTTGGCAAAACAGGAATCTAAGAAAGCTGTGCAGTCCTCAGTCAATGAAAGGATACTGTACTGGTTGCGGTGCTTTGCGTTCTCCTTCATCTTCTGCAGGTGCTGCTGTTGACACTTGAGGCTCCAGGGGTTGTGCTTGAGCTGCGGTACAGCGTTGCTGTGACTGTGGTCCAGTCTGTAATAAAGCACCTCGGCCTGCCGCAGCCACTCCAGCTCCACATCCTCCTGGACCTTGTGTACACTGAACGGCAGAGGGAGAGAGAGCCTCATTAGTTTTAGACACAATAAAGAACAAAAGACTCAGTATCGGCTTGTGTATGTGGTTAAAGTCTGTCTATGGATGGTAGAGGATAATGGAGTACTCCTCATACATTTTGTGTTTGTGTGTACTATATGCAGCAACATGCATCTATTGCAGTTATGTAACCCCCCGAGGCTATGACCCTCTCTCTGCCTGCCAAGGCCAAGGATCAGCCTCTCACAGTATTTCGAGCCAGTTTCGCCTTAGGTTGTATGTGTAAGTCAATGCGCGCGTCATCAGTCGATTAATGTGAGTCTTCAGAATACAGCTTGACCATTCATGGAAAACAAAAGATTGCTTTAAATATATCATGGTTGTGTAATGGTTCTGAAGTGATCAATGCATCATCTTCACTTTCATTTACAGGAGCCTCAATATGTAAGTGTGAAAGTGACTCACTTTGCCCCCGCTTATTGATGCATCAACTATACCTTGTACTTTAATGTGAGTCACAAAGTTCCTCAGTGTACTGCTGTCTTTGTTGGAACGTTTTCTTTGTCTCACCTTCTGTCCTTGTCTTTACGAGAGTGGCGGCTTCGGCCATCTTTGCTGTAATTTTCACTGTCCACAAGCAGCGAAGACGCCATCCCCCACTTGAGCATCTCGTTTTTGGGCTCGCAGTCGGCCATGGGGTCCTTGTTCTCCAGATCTGCTGCAGGGTCACTCTTGAGGGGGTAAGCGATGAGGCAAAGGTTCCCTTCTTCATCCTCTTCAAAGCTTACTGACACAACACCTGAGAGCAGGACATAGAGAGACAGAAAGACCTTGTTAGGCATTTCTGTCATGGAGCAGTGAAGAGATGAGATAAATATTTAAAGCACAATAAAGCTGACAAGATAACACTAGTTCTTAAGTGCTAAGATTCTCTCATCCCTATCTTGCTGTATTTTGCAGCAGTTACACTCACAGATTATTTGTGACTACACACGTGTTAACAATCCCTGGACAAAACTATGACAGACAAGAGAGGATGGGACAGAGATAATGAGCTCTCAAAGCAACAGAGAAACGGCCATAATGAAAGAACAATCAAAATCAATATGCAGGCAGTGGGTTTTAATTGTGTAAACCCATACACACAAAAACAGACCATGCTCTTAGGTAGGTTTAATGCTAAAATGCATATAGCAAAATAGAGAAAATATCAGCCCAAACACAAATGACACAAGGCTACAAAACATAAGTCAGTTCAGTTTATTACCAAAAATTTCATCTCACACAAAATGATGAGCAATATACATATATAGTATACAGACAGCATCACTGCACACATACACAGAGAAATACATATGATGCTAGTCTTCAGGCTTGACTGATTTAAGATCATCACATGATCACACAAGTTTTCATTTAGTTTTAGTTTTTCATTTAGGCTCAGTAGAAAAGTGGATGTTATGTAACCCCGATCACAGATGACAAAAAACCTGAAGAGTCTATTGGAAGATGTGTAAGGACATGCTCAGTCAGAGGTTTATCCTACTGACTGTGCTTAGTTTCTTAAAGGGTGTAGTGGAGTGCTGCCTATTGACTATTGATTATGACCTTTTAAGATGACCTCATGGTCTCTGTTCAGCAGTGACTTCGATTTCTGGATCTGAATGAGGAAGAATCTCAGTTTGCACCCTTCCCACTGTATTGGCTGTGTGCCAGAAAAAGACATTGGGGCAAACAGGACATCATATGCAGGTGGCCTGTTTGTAGGAAGCCCACTTGCAGACTCAGCTGCAGCACCCTCCTGTGGCACAGTTTGGTACATGCTGCTGGAAGAGACCTAGAAACAACACTTGAGCAAAACCGGGACCTCCGTTTCCTAATATTCTCAAAATGTACACAACCAAAGGCATGTCTGCAAAAAAAAATCAATTCTCACCTAACTTGCCCATTTGCACATTGAGCAGTGAAATAAAGAAAGAGAGATGCATAACAACACAACACAGCACAACAACACAGACACAACACAGGTTAGAAAAGGCTGGTTTACATTACCTCTATACTGGGGGGTAAACTTCCTCATTGCAGCAGGCAGACTCTTGTAGAACTGATGTTCGCGGGGGATGAGGGGCTTACAGATGGTCTGTTCCCCGAAGCGCAGGACGCAGCAATGTCCTCCCACCTGATGTACGAAGGGCTCAAGCATCACGCCTTTCTGCATGTAGCACTGCTGGTGCTGCAGCTGGTGCTGCAGCTGCTGCTTTTGCTCTGCATCCATGGCCTTTTGGGCCTGAGCCTCCACAGCCGGACCCATCCTCCTCTGGCCCTGACCACACTACCGTGGGCATTAGCCTCCACACGCACGCACACACAATGTGGTGGGGGCCCTATATGGCAGGGATCCGCACACACTCACTCACGCACTGCAGATCCACAGAGGACTAGTCGTGGTATTTTGCATTAAGGTTGCAGGTTTTTTTTTTAAGTTATTCCCACGATGTCCTCAGAAGCTGTTGTTGTGATGATGCTCTGCTTTGTCTGTGCTGTTGGAGATTCTGCTGGTCGAAAACAAAGAACAGGAAGGAGGAAACAGAAGAGAAACAGAATAAAAAGCTGAGTTTTAGTGGTTATTTAATTCCTTTTTAACTCCTTGTCTGGCAGTTCTTGTAGCTGAGAAGAAACCAGAAGCCACAGAAAGTCCTTTAAACGTTGATGTTTAGACTAGTGCTGCAGCACACAGAGACAGATCCTGCTTGTGCCTCCACTGCAGACTGAATGCTCTCTGACAGCTGAGAGCTGGCTCACCACTGGTAAAGCTCCCACAAGCCTGACACTAGCACCGCCCTCATCACAAGCAAACCACCAATCAGAAGCATCGAAAGCAGGTTGTTGGGTGGTAACCCTTCCCGGGAAAGGAGCAAGCAAACAAAGACAGTGGTGGGAGGGGGGAGCCTGGGGGAAGGGAGAGAGAGAGAGAGAGAGAGAGAGAGAGAGAGAGAGAGAGAGAGAGAGAGAGAGAGAGAGAGAGCAAAAGAGAATAAAAACAAGGAGGGAGGCTGAAGCTAACCCAGCTGTTTTTCTCTCGTGTTTCAGCAGGGTTTTAACAACCTGACAGAATAAGCAGCTCTATTTCCTCACTTAAAGTAAGGTGTAGGTAATGAAACAACAGAACAAGTGGGAGACAGAGACACAGAAACTGGCATGCAGTAAAAAAACACACTGACAGTAGTCATATATAAACAAAATGACTTACTAACTATACAGTAAACAAAAGAGCCAACAGCTTTGGTATGATTGACACTTTTGCCATACTGCCAGTTTTTCTACAAAAATATTCCACTAAACATGTAAAATACTATCTGCTTACCGTCTCATAAGGAACCAACTTTACAAAAACTTTATTTAAAAAAAAAAAAGCCGCTAATTTAGAGTCTATAAATGTATAAATACAAATAAACATGTCTTACAACTTTGATAATTTCCATATTTTGAATTTTACTTCCCCCCCACCGACGCCCTGAACTATAGTGGTCCAGCAACACTATGTTAGCAAAGTGATTAGATATTATATATAAGAGTTGTTTGGACCCCTAGATTTGTTTTACAGTCCAGAGTGAGTGAAATTCTTACAGACCACAGTGTGAACAAAAATGATTATAAAAAGAGAAGAAGATGGAAATGTAAATAGCAACAGAGGTCAGCATGTTGTGTTATGAAGATAAGGTTGGGTGAGGAGGTGAGGCGACTGGAGGGAGTTGCTGAGAGCTTGTGCTTAAGCCAGAGTGGAAACTTTTAATCCTCATCTCGCACCCTCCAAATCCTTCTTCAGACAGACTATCATAGCAGGCAGAATAATATCTGAATAAACCAGTCAC
Organism: Dicentrarchus labrax; assembly: GCF_905237075.1. NCBI lineage: Eukaryota > Metazoa > Chordata > Actinopteri > Moronidae > Dicentrarchus > Dicentrarchus labrax. The sequence continues at coordinate 12,371,433 of NW_026136711.1, forward strand.
TCACCATTGTCTCCTTTCACGTAAGTCCACCTTTAAATTACTGCTGGGAAAACCCAACACAGGTGAGTGCATGGTGTATTGTCACCAAAAGCAATGGTCCTCAGTGGGCTCTAAATTATCTTGTGACGTTTTGTTTTTTTTTGCGTACATGCAAAGGCGTGCTTGTGTGCGTTCACGTGTGTGCGCTGTACATTACAGTTGGATACTGGTTGGTTGTGCAGGGAACAGAGTCAGAAAGCCCAGTACTAATCTCTCTAATCCTGCCTCTTGGAACATGAGAGGAAAATAGGCCATGACAAACAAGTAGAAAATAGCCACAGATTCACTTAAACACACATACTCTATGTGTTGTGCACATCCATGCGAACACATCTAAAGCTGTTTCTTTCTGACGGTGGACAGAGACGGGGCATGGCCCTTGCAACTTCTGGGTACCCCCAAAAACACCCCTGCTCCCACCCCTGACAGACCACTCTGACAAACAAGGTCTGCTTGGTCTCAGCAGGGAAAGTTTCAAATTGATCCTGCTTATGATCATGACCTTGTTTTGCAGTGTAAACTTACAGCTATGTAACGCCAACACCTGTACTGCATACAATATTAAATCACTATCAGATAGGGAGTTGGAAATAACAGTTGGCTATATCAACATAAAAAAATCGGGATAACACATAATAAGACATCAAAGTGATAAAGTTCCTCATACAGATGATGAAACTGCTCAGAGCAGAACGAGCACTATGGGGTGTCATTCACATCCACATTTGAAGGAAATATGACACATGCTATTTGAAGCTCAAAGGGTTCAGGCACTCATCTGATTGACATCGGCAAGCTCACAGACCAGCTGGCACAAACACAAACAATGATGAATGTTTGTAAATCAAACAAATGTTTAAGTGATTTATTGTATCAGCAATAAACCTTTAAATGTTCGCAGAGGAATTTAACAGCTGCATGATAGAACATTAACGCCCAAAGTGGAAAATTACTAAGAACTGTGAGGTGGAAATGAAATGCTGTAGAGAGCAACCGAAATAAAAAGGAGAGACAGGGAAGTGAAAGCGATGACCTTGAGAGAAATGGGCCATGTGCAGCATGGGGCAGTTAGCAGGGGCTTTTCACAGTCCTGATGAGGAGCATGCCAACTGCAAACAGGGACACTATATGCAGCCAACAGGAAGTTGAAATCCAGCCCCTCACTCAGACGCAGACTACAACAGGAGAACACCTCCTGACAAGATCAGAGCTTTTCTAGCCTTGACAAAAGGGAGACGACAGATTTGAATCAGTCTAACATGGTTCATCAAGGAATCAGCTTTGCAAATGGCTTAGAAAGTCTGAGGATTGTGACCACTCTTTTCTTCAGCCTGATGATTGTAGGTCAGTCAATGACAATTTTAGTTTATTCTGTGACAGCAAGCAAGATTTAGACTCTGGAACTGAGCTGGCTTTGGTGATCTGACACTCCAGAAATGTTCCCATTAAAATCAACCTGAATCCCCATAAAACACACAGGATATATGGCTATATAGAAGGTCACAGAGGGAAGTAAGTTGATACACTTAGTCAAGATCACCAGTCTATCACAGGAATAACAAAGACAGACAGACGGTCACATTTTCATTGAAAGCCATTTGCAAAGCGGAGGTTCAAAGTTCATTCTTACATACCAGCGTCTCGATTGCAGGTATTCAACACTCTTTGGTAGCTGTTGCCATGGAAATGATATGAACTGCCAAAGATACAGCAGCTTTAGCTCAATATTAAGCCAACAAGCATTTTTACAGTTTCTCTTATTCTTATCCATTTGCTTCGAGTGAGTGATTTTGCTACTTGCTTTAGCACTGAGATGTTTCACACTGAAACACAAACTATTGCACTGATAATTGGCAGTGTAGAAAGATTAAGGTCTCTTGCCCCGTTCACTACACATGCATGTCTTTGGTTTGTAGGGGCAAACTGCAGCCCCTTGAGGACACCAACTCTGGTGCAAAAAGATCCAGCACTAACCTCACAGAAAGAACCAGAAATCTAACCTGAATCCATCTCCCTTGCTCTAAAGCTGACTGCGTATGCTACACACCAACTTGAAGCCACCATGTCACCTCCACAGAGTCACAGTCATGCAGGCAACTGTCTCAACATCCTCATCGTGATCAACACGTTTACGGAGATCAAAGGACTCACTTAGCAAATTTAATCTGTGAGCTTTTATCTATCAACAACAGGGCAGCAAACGGGACAGACCGAGAGCAGGTATGTCACTGTGGTTATCAAGTGGGTGGATGTTCCATTGCTGTGGCAGCTCCAGAATGCTTTACAGCACGTTCAGGCATCCTAGAAATGTGATTGGCAGATGTGTCTGTATTAGAGAAGGATGGTTGGTGGGGGAGAGGGAGGTCTGTCTTTTTGCCCTTGTGTGGCAATGGTCCTTGGAGGAGGAGGCTAATATGGAGGCGCTGAGTGAATTTTGATATAAAACAAATGCAAGCTATAAAGGCATTAGAGGGGAACGTGAAGGGCAAAGTAACAAAGAGCACACGGACACACACACACACACACACACACACACACACATCAGGATATTTAATATACATTAAAGTCTTAGTATTAATAGTAATACGTATTTTTCATGGTACTTATAACTAGTTTGTTGTGTGTTTTTGTACTCCTGACCTTATCAACTTCAAGAGCCTTAAAAGATTTAGGATGAGACAAATAATCTGAATGAGGTGGCATGAATCTGGATTTACCTGGTCCGATTTACGCAGTGGCCAAGGGGAGACGTGCATAGACACACTGACTCATATTCATGTGCACATAACACTCAGAAGCCATGAAGATCAGACACGCAGACAGGCAGAAACAGAGTAAATCATCCGCAAAAATCACACAAACAGCAACTCTCCACACAAACATGTAAATACAAACACACACACACACACACACACACACACACACACACACACACACACATGCTCTACCTCTGCTGGCCTGGCACAGGTGTAGTGGAAAAAGACTGATCTTTGGTGATTTACAGGGTCAATTTCCAGACAGATCACCTCACATGACATCACACCAGATAAACCCACTAACCAAATCCTCATGGGTCACCAAACACCTAAGCCCCCACTAAAAATACCACATGCTGTAAGCAATTCAGGCTGCGGGCTAGCTATTAATAAACAAAGTCTGGTCCATGTCAAACTCAAGAGACAAATAAACACAGGGATCACACAGAAGGGAAATAATTCCCTGGCTGCCATGGCAGGTCAACAGGGCAGACATTGAAATCATAGCTGCACACACTGGTAAAGTCCTGGTGACAGTTCCTGCCTATGCCTGCAACAACATCCTGATTGTACAGACGTGTCAACCATGTCCATCTACATTTGATGCAGATGTCACTATTATGTGTGTAAATATACCTGAATATGATACAACAATGCTGACAAGAAGATGATAAGTAAGCAAGTAACAAAGCGTAGCCTCACTAGTCAAAACAGCTATTCAGAGTCATCTCTTGCTTATGTTCTAATTTTTTTCCCCTCTCTACTTAGTCTATTCTTAGGACTGTACGGTAATGCTTACAATAATGTCTGTGACAACTGTAAACATGAATGCATGCGTATGTGTGAGCTATGGGTGGAGGGTGTCAGTAATGAGGTCATCCCACCCATCCTGGACCAGTTTCCTGCCTGATATCTTGAGCCTCTTCCTGAACAGGGAGATAAAAGATGCTAAAAATGGCAGGGCTAAAAAAGGGGAGACTGAGTGAGATTATGATGAAAGGAGTACACCAGGTCTTTGGCTTATTGATTCAACTAATTAACGCAACAAGTACAAGAGAAAAAAAATACTCTAATGTTCTCAATGAACCATTCACTCCTGTGTTCTTTTACATCAACTATGGTGAATGACAATGGTGACCTATCACTACTATTATACTTATTATAATTAGTATTATAGAATACAGCTAATGAAGCCTGGTCATTCCAGGAGCTGTATTAATGTATTTATCCACAGTGGAGTGACGTTTTGATTTAACTTGGAAACAACAGAGGTAGTTAATTGTAGTATCTGACAGAATTGAGTTTTTACATCATATGTAATATAAATGTTTACCTTGAACTACACGGAACTGTCCTTACAGAAGGTCTGAGATAACGGTCATCTACTCAATGTGGTACATCTTTTAATTTTAGCATAGAAAAGCACCCTGGAACTATGAACAGGTGGATGTTTTTGGAGTGTATGCATACATTGAGCAAAAGACCTTTCTCACAGCAGACGTTTGACATGCCAAACACAGATATATGTGGCTAGTAGCATTAATAATGGCTGCATTCTATTACGGTGTGCCAGCTCCTTGGCCCTGGTAATATGCATGCACAACACACTGGCATGGTTTACTGGCACACTGAAATGAAACGGGGGCAGCATTAATGTTGATGTACCCTTGCTTTTCTTGCTATCACAGCAACATTTCAACCTACGAAATGTTAGAGATACTGGAGATGTCATACTGAAGGTAGAGTTTAGACTGGGAGGACAGTGAAGTTTATGATTGTCTATAAGGAAGATTGGTTTGGAATTGAGAGAAGTCTAACTGGAGCAAGCACAAAGTTGGAAGGCGGGCAGGATTAAAGCTGTGGGTACTTAGAGGAAAGGGGGACAGAAAGAACTTGTTCTGTAAGGCACCAATCTCCTGCCAGTGGTAAGCTATCTCACATTAATTATCCAATGATATTGACTCACAATCCCGCCAAGAGCAATCCCAAAGAAGGAAATTATGGAAAAACCCTGCCTGTGTTTTAAACACTTTAGTACAGTACAGGACTGACAAACAATAGGATTGGCAATGTCTCTCTTACAGACTGTATAAGGAAGTCTTCCTAGTATCTGATCACCCAGTAGTACTGCCAACGATTGTAACTAACAGTGAGTCACTGAATTAAGGGAGTACTTAAAAAAGCTGTAAAGCCCAGCAACACTGGACAGGATGTGGACATCACTTCCTGGATTGAGGCATAAACTGTCCACACTTCTTAGAATCATTAGACAGAGACTAAGCTGGCTTTAGTCCATTGACACAACGCAGTTACACCAGCTCTAGTCTGGCAGGGAACTGCTAATGGCTGCTTACACTACTGAATGCCTCATGCACACTGTGGTTCTGTTACTGGAACAAGATTTGCCATTCACTGACAGCAAAGCAAGGCACAACGTAACTAATGAATTTATCAGCAAGCAATAATGAAATTATTCTGAATTCCTTAAATATCCCCTTGGTGTCAAGATGTTGTGTTCTGTTCTGTGTTAATTGACATATTTTATGGCTATCATATTTAGACAAACTGGAAAAGGGGCCTTTTACAGTTTGTGAAACCCTTCACTAAATTGTTTTGGTTCTGGCATTCTGCTCCAACAGGCCTGGCCTGGACTATTTCCATGGCCTTTTGGCTGTATTCCTCCTCTGCAGCTGAGGAAGGCCAAAGGGCACTGGCTCACCCCCACTCTTTAGTTCAGTTTCTAGGAAGCTTTATAGACAGAACAGTAGAGCAGAATCTTCTGTCCCCAACAGCACTATGGCTTGGTTGGACAAAACCTCTGTCTCTCATACAGACCACGCTCAAACACAAATCTGTGATTCTACTCAGAGGAAAACAACAACAATTATTCTCATCACACAATTTGGCCAACAGTTGTGGAGCCAATGAGAATTGGAGTGAGTGGTCCTTTTCACAAAAACCAAGAAAACAAGAGATGTTTCAGGACTGGAAACAATGTGACGTAATAATTTCTATACTAAGTACAGCCAATATTTCTCTACAAATTACGTGAGACAGATACATGGTAATACGTGGTCATCTTAATGTCAGACTGGCCTGGACTGTGCAGGGCTGCGGGCAGGTAAACATCAGGTCAAACCAAGATATCCATTATAGTCCCTGTGTGTTTGGCACGGACCTTCGAGTTGGGTTACATCGTGGGAGCAAGTGATACCTGTCGACATATCAGTATCACAAGCATCTAGTCAGGCTCCTAACTCTGTTGTATTGAGGCTGAAACCTGTGTTTGGTTAATGCTATGGATAGGGCCCTTAACATAGTTGTATGTCAACAACACTCAACACGCCATCCATGGCTGTACATGCAGCACCGCCACAGTGTGGACACTTGATGGCCTGCCAAGACAGACGAAACACAACATACAGCAGTTCCAACAGTACGGACCAGGGGTGAATCAGTTTGTGTTTCGAATGCAGTGTCAGGGGCACTTCCATCCAGTAGTTATCTCTAAAGAGACTTCAGCATTGAAATGCAGGCTTGAGTTGCTGTTGACACTGGCACCATAGCTTCACGCATTTCAAATGCACAAGCACTTGCTTTATATGACTACTACTGGCAAGGTCAGCATGTTTGAATTACATGCACAGTATCTGTCCGAATAACAAACACATGTGCTCTGATGGTTGAAATATCATTCACACGTGATTTGATATTTAATAGCAAACTATAATACTTGTGCTGCCCCATCAGGTCCAGAAGAACTGCATCACTTATTTTACTTTGATGAGTATACCCATTAATAGTACCTTGTCAATTCTGAATCTAAGCAATTTTAAAAACATTAAATTTTGTTGAAATTCTTTTCTTATGGTAAAGTTATATCTTGTTTCAACTGTTCTCATACATGTCGCCCTGGTAGCCCACCTAGGCTGGGTGCCATAGGTTTGAGTTTAACCTGTGTGTCTCTCTCTCTCTCTCTCTCTCTCTCTCCTGTCCATCTCCCAAGCTGTCCTGTCTAATAAAAGTGGAAAAAGCTCCCCAAAAAACATATACAAAAAAGAGGTCCCTGTAGAACAAACAGTCAACACAATAAAACACTGCTGGAGTCCAATCCTAAATCCAATAAGCAATAAGCATAGTTTGAAAGACAGGATGAGTACATAAGATGGTGTGGAGGTGAACTGGTTAAGGAGGCAGAATAATCAAAGCAGCTGGCTCTTTCTGGTCAACTTGACACCACCAGCATCACATGCTTCACATCGGAAGTTCTCATTGAGCCACTTAGGATGTGGTGTGTGTGTGCGCGTGTGTGTGCCTGCATATTTGTGTCAATACAATGTGTGAATCCTTGACATTTCCTCACGTCCAAAGTGTGTCAACTCCCGCAATCCATCACCTCAGGTGAGTGGACGGGATGGAGGGCTGCACATATCCTTTAGCACGTTGGCACGTCTCTCACACCAAATATAAAAACATGCACCTCTCTTACCATAAATAACAGCACTCACACATCTTATCGCACGCTCGTAAAAGCTGGACACTGACATAAACACAATAGCATGCCCTCAGTGTAACTCTCCAGACCAAAGTCTTTTCCAGACACTCACATTGTTGTGTATAGCCAAATTGAATCTGGATGCAGCTATGTCTTACCCAAAAAGGGCAGACCCTTGCAATGATGACAGCACACTGTCAGATCACGCGTATCTATGATATTATGTCTTTAAAAGGATGCAACAGAGCCATACTCATAAAATAGCTAGTCCTTTCAGATAACAAGCAAATATGAAGGAAATATGAGAAGAAAATTGGATGAGGTAAGACTGGGACACTGACGGAAAAGATGAAGGAACAAGGAAGAATAGGATTGCAGTGACAGGAGAATAAGAGGAGCCTAATACAGGGAATGAAAAGAAATGTGATCATTGCAGTGAAAAGACAAGCTACTGCTTCATCCAGGACATCTAATACTGTAAATCAACTTAGTATGCAAAAGGCACACAGTCTCAGGCCCTGCTGACTACTAGCCAGATTAATCCTTAGAAAAAGCCCCCACACGAGCAAAAACACAATACGATAATATAAGGCTCTAAGACAGACTAGTTACAGCAACTCAGAAGCTTGGTACAGTGTGACCCGAAATACATGCACATACTGATACGACACATGCACAAACAAATGCAGGCGAGACAGAATACACACACGTCACACACCTGAAAGTTAGTACTTCTATTTATTTTGACAGAAACGAGTCTTGGATGCTACTGTGATGCTGGATGGTGAACTGAAGCTGAACTCATCTCAACACAAGGAACATAAAACAGTCCTATAACCAGGACAGGATATAATCTGTTTCCCCTGAAATGCTTGTTTCTTTAGTCTTTATTGGACCAACTTAACTCAAATTCAATCTGATGGTGCACAGCAAGCTATTTTCTGGCTACTAAACTTTAAACTCCTAAAATATTCCCACAGTAATGGATGCACTATAAAAGGCCTTTACACACTAGGGGGCATTTTTTCTGCAATTCATTTATTTGCATGTCAATATATTTTTTTTGAAGTGTTGTTTTTATCATGAGTGCTTTCACACAGAATGTGAAGATTACGCAGCAAAAAAGCAATGTAATTTTTTTCTTGATCAAGGTCAATTTTCGGAGCTCTTGCACTGCGAATTAAGGCATCAACCAATCACATTGTGCGGAATAAACCTCATATCACAAGTCATGGCAGACTAGTTGATTGTTTATGTTTTTCCTCACCCTGCATTATATGACAAAGAACACAAAAATAATGAAGACTATGTGAATGTGTAATTGGATGGAAATTGCTCTACACAGACTGCTATGTGGGATTTACTGATGGGGAACTGAAGATGTTATCTATGCTATGTCATTTTACCTCGCAGAACATGGGAGTTGCTGGTCTACTGCCGCTTCGATTAGTTTGTCTGTCTGTCTTGTCTGACTTAGTTGTTTTATCGTATTAATACATCTTAATGGACCGGACCAGACTGGAGCCCCAGGACAGAGAGCTGAGATGAACCCGGTGAGGACAAGACCCCAAGGAGCTTTGCAAGCTGATGCCGTTTTTCCACCAGTCCTGGTAAGTGTGTGTTCGCTGGCGAGTATGTTGCATCTTTGTATTATTTATTTATTCATCACATCCCAAGTGTGTAAAGGCATAAACACATCAGTAAGACACAAAAAATATATCCATTATGCTTATCTAAGGCAAACACATATAGAGCTATTACTACTGAAAAGTAGGTCAAGAAGCTAATCATTATTCCCATTTATGGCCACCCACTGCTTTCAAAATGTGAGAAAAAAGGCACCATTTAGTGTGGTATATATATATATAGAGGCTTATGTGGTATTTGACTGGGAAGAGCCATAAAGCTTTACTATAGCACAGGTGAGAAAACACTAGGGGCATTTAGAGTGAGGTCTGTGTTGAAATGCATAGTGTGTTTACAGACTGTGTGGGTAGGGACGTTGGCTGTTGATACAAAGCAGTGTGGGCTGCAGCGTTGGCAGCAGTGCAGCGAGTTTCTGTGCCACAGACAGCTCTGCACTGCAGTGCTTGTGTGTGCACGTGAGGAAGAGCGCACATGTCAGAGGATTACAGAAGAGCCCATCCACATCCCTCTCTCAAGACCCCCCCCCTCCCCCTTCAGACAAGATCTACACCCCTTTGCCCTAATGCAGGCCTCATTTGTATCCCTTTGTTAAGTAAACATCCAGTCCACAATCTTCCCCCAAATCGCAGCATTTATCCACCGGAATAAGCGCTTCATGTCCTCAAACCAGCAGACTGCCCAGCCATCTGACATAATGTAGACAACATTCAATCTGCTGCAGGTTGGACAAAATATTGGCTTGCACACTTTTTTCCCCCACAGTGTTCCCCATCACCTGCAGTCCACTGTAGGATTCCCCTTTAACATCTCAAACATCAATTATGTTCAAACTTAGATACCTTTCTGACTCGTCTTGTCACTCTCTCCCTTTCTCTCTTACCTGGATAGTGAGCAGTGCTTATGATACACAGGCAGGGTGGGGGAGAGGGCGCTGAGACTCCTGGGGTTTGGGGTGCTGGGCCTGATGATGGTTTCTGAGTGGGTGCTGATGGGAAAAGCTTGGCCTTGTTTCAATAATAGGCTGACTGAAGAACACCTGAGGCCCACAGAGAGACAGAAAGAAAGGACAGTTAAAAGATGTACAGTGGAAAAGTACAGCAGACTCTTCTACACAACACTGCTGTATGCAAAACTAATCATACACCTGCAAGCAGAACACATAGACACACTCCATCCCTTAGTCAGTCATTGTAATCCACACTGTATTTGCCCAAAGTAACAAAAACAGATAACTACTGTGGAGGTGCAAACAAGCTAAAATGTGGAATGTTTATGACAGGCTGAGCGAACTGGGATCATTTGCAGATTATTTGTCCCTTTTTCTACTATGGTTAAAGTTTGACAAATAAATAAGATTTACTTATTAGTACAGCAACTGGAGGCAGAATTACCCCTATCAAACACCTCAGCTATGATGTAACACGTATGTTATGAGACCTGGACATGCTGGTGAAACTCTAACAGAAGGTCACATTGCTGTAGTTTCTAAATCAGATCCGGAGTCTATCCCACTGATGACTTCCTTGTGAAGCATTTATATCAGTCTTAAAACAGGCCGTACCGACTTTCTGTCCAAGTCCATCAACAATGTCCAACCCTCACTTATCTCTACTCAGAGCCAGGACAATATTTGGCATCCACATGGACTTTCCCCACTGACTGGTGTTTAGTTACAATATGGTGAACCATAAAGGACCAGCTTATTTTTATCCCCTGGTGAGGACATTTGCATCCACAGCACTGCATAGGATACACTAACCTATATATGTGATGTGTGTCTGAACCTCCTCGTCTAAACTAGACTTACATAACACTAAGATGACCTGGCATATTAACACCACACCTGAGACATGGTCAGGTTCATATGGGAAGGTAGAGAGGTCCTTGCCTACCTAAAGCTCAAACACCTTTGGACTGGCTTTGTGTCCTCGAAGGACAACTCCTGCTAGGTCCTTTCTACCTGAAAAACACACAAACACACAAACACCACTTCAGAGTTATGACTATGCCTATGTCGCTAAACAAAAAGGTCAAGCGGGTTAAACACACACAAGCACAAACAAAATCCAACCCCAAAAATAGAGCTGTTGTTTCCATGCCACTGACCCCTTCTACCCTCACAGTGGTTTCGCCATGAAGGAGTTGCTTAAGTGCATTTCTCCAGCGGCCAAACCCAACAACTGAACTGAATGAGTCAATGACAAATTAGAATTCACTCTGCCTAACTCTCTTATGCCCAGTAGGAAGGGAACAGTATGTTCCTCAAACACAGCGCCCACACACACACACACACACACACACACACACACACACACACACACACACACACACACACAAACACACGTGAGTAGTGTCAAACAAGGCATGAAAAGTATATGTGTGAGTGCAGACACACACACACAGACACACACACACACTGAGTGCAGTCAGGCAGACACATTTCTGAAAAAAAGTGATGTCTGACTGATCATATGAGGGACAATGATGTAAACACTGAGGTGGTAATTCTGGATGTTCAGGTCCTTCACATGAACTGCAGCTGAAGACTCCACAGGGAGAAACTAGGTCTTGCACTGGCAAAAAAAGATTAAAGAATGTCTTATTAGGCAGAGAGCTGAAAATGTGGAGCGAGACACTGAAGGGAGTCAGACGCCAGACAGACACAGATATGGATTCTAAATGAGCTGGCAGTGCCAACAACTGCTTCGACAGTCCAGGGATAGTCCGAACAGAGGTTAAATATAAACCCAGTAATCCCTCAACAAAAGGGCACTTAATGAGGGTCTGCCTGGATGGTAGGATGTGAGCTAGAGGGAGTGAGGTGGAGGGAGGAATGTAGCTGGCAAAGGCCCAGGTGCCAAAGCTACTCAGAGCAGGTCGGCCACTCATCAAATGCAACGGCTTCATGCTCAGTGTCCTCTCAATGACAAATACCAGGCTCTCCTTCTCCAGCCAACTTGTTTCCCTGGCACAGGCGAGCCATCCCCCTCAAAGCTGAAAGTTACAGAACCTTACTTCACCTTTCAAACTGCAGGCTCTGGGCTCGCAGGTACTCATCAGAAAAAATTAAGCTGGTTAGGAGATAATCATATGCAGTCAGGATTAAAACTCATCACACTTTCCATGACTGTGAGATGGTGACTAACTAGTAAGTCCAGTCATGAAGGAGAACGTAAGTACTGGCAGTCACCCTGGTGGATTGGGGTAAGTACCTAAATTATTCAGAAAGGTCAAAGAAGCGATGCTGGCTCCAGGCCTAGGCCACACTTTGATACCTCAATTGAGGTGCCGGCACAGTGTTACTTTCTCTCCACAACACAACCCTGATATGGTTTCATCTCATCCATATCCAGTGTCAAGTGTCTATTTCTCCCTACCTTTTGATCTGAGAGGGAAGCTCTTCTGTCCGGCTGTGGAGATATGGACCAGTCTTTGGTCTAACAACCACCTTCTTTAAGCAAACAGAGTGGGAGAGACATTAGGGAATCTATTCTAAGGTTTTCTGGACACAGCACATTTGTGTTATGCTATGACCCCCATCATCAAAGAATGTTTCCGTCACTAATCCAACGCTTGCTGGCCAGTTACTCATCTCAGTGTGACCTCATATGCCAGAAAGTCAAGATAAAAGTATGTGACTACGTCTCTGTGACAACGTTGAGTGTATAGACCTATACATAGGAGCACTGAGAAATGCCCTAAAAAGGTAAATCAGTTCCGATTGAATACATACACATAAAAAACATACCCATCTTGTTAAAGGCACCCTGGTTAGTTACCCAGCTAAAGCCTCTAAATCCCAGTTAGCATAATGCCAGTAGATATAGCAGCGTGCAAGAGTATGTGTAATAAGAGCTCTCAGATCAGAGGTTCAGGAGATTAGCAGGGGCTGAATGATTGACTGCAAGAAGCTGGATGCCTAAAGGGGGGCCCAGAGAGTCAGATGCTCGTCGCTCTGTGGCTCAAGAGTTGCAGATAACTGAATGAGATGCGGCCCCACAAAGGCAAGATCTGTGGCAGTGCCTGTTACTTTATGTGAAAGGGGCACTTAGGTAGGTTAAAAGAAAATACAAATTTGCCATAATTTTAAATATTTGAAAGAAACAACATGTACACCAGTGCATTCAAGGAGTAAATTCTACTTAACCTGTTACTAGGGTTGGGAAATGACAAGATTTTATTGATACCAATGCCAGTCAGCCAGTACGATTCTTTATCGATGCCCTTATTGATTCTTGATCAGTTTTATGTGTTGGGAGAAAAAGTAGGCCTACACAGGTTCCCAGCATCAACACAAACAGCGTAGAAACAGAGTAGAAAAAAAGCATGCATGTGACTCAGGTGCGCAAAAGCTCTACTTTTTAACTGCTGTTTATTTTAAAGCCGGTTCCCGATTCCCATCCCAAATATTTGTAAAGAATTAATTTTCACTTAGTCAAAGAAAAAATCTGCTAAGCTTGCCTGTGTGGCGCTAATGAAACGGTATATTAGTAATAATATATGTAAGTATGTTTTTTGATGTACTTTACTAGCAAAATTAATGCACATGAAGAGTCATAATCGTTATATTACAATAGTGACTTCAGTTAGATTTGGTTAGACTATAACATCATCCATCTTTACTCAATACATCAGTATCAGTGTGTGATATGATGAATGGATAGTAAGTATATGCTTTGTAACTAAACATGTTGGTGTCAGTGTCAGTGTGCACATGCACTATCGGAGATCGTGTGACAGAAAATGAGAAGTGCCTGTGAAATATGTGGTGCTAAAATGTATCTTCAGCGAGAAGGCAGCTTGTCATCATCACCTGGCTTCGGTTTTCAATGACACTGAATACTATCACAGCATGGGGGAAGCCAGCCAAGCCACTCAGAGCCCTTTTGTGTGTGGGGGAATCCTCACCCTAACTTGTGTCATGTCCGTGCTAAAGAAAAGCCCAATCCATCTCGGGAGATCCCCGAGGTTTCTAATGGACTCCTGTGAAAAAGGGCATGTTCACTGGCTGGACTGAATTTTAATTAAAACTGCAGGATGCCAATTCAACTTCTGAAATAATCACATCAGTCAAACCACATATGGTTTATTATTAGAAAGATAAGTTACCAAATGGAATGCAGTGTAGTAAAGACGGGCAAATGAAATAAATGCCAGTCTAGAGCGGAAACAATTAGATATTATTCCTATTTTGAACTATGCGATGAATCATTGAAGTAGTTTTACAAGCAGAGATTCCAAAGATTCTCTGCTTCCAGCTTCTCCCATGTGAAGATCTGCTCTGTAAGTGGAATAGTGATACACCTTGTGACACACATTTCCCCATTCTTTTCTGTAATATAATAGAAAACATGAATTGTTTCATCAAGTAAATAATTGGCAGATGAATCATAAAATAATAAATAACTGTATTAGTTGCAGCCCTATGACGGGACAGCAGGTACTGATGTTTAATCCAGGTTATGTGATGTAAGTTAGATACTAGCGTCTCAGGTAAGGTCCAGCAAAGCTAAAAATGTTTGCACCTTTAAAAGATACAACCAAAGATACTCTATGCTTGATACAACAGCCACAAATAGTAAACAGTCAAACACTGGCACTAACCTAATGTGAAACAGTCTTTTCTCAGTGTTTCCATAACTTTAATTCACGTTAAATAAGTAATTTTTTGGCAAACTCTAACCATACCTTACTGATTATTTTCTCTTCTTTGCCCTTCTTCCATACCATACATGATATTACTCAGACTGCAACAACCAGCTCTTTAAAAGGCTCCCTGTTAAACCTAACGGTACACAAAGCACCGCTGAGTTAGCTTAATATAACGTTACCAAACACCTGCTGGCCAACCGTAACCTTGGTGACGGACTAACGTTAGTGTCGGTTAGTCAGAGTACAGTGTTAATGGTAAATGAGCCCAAACTGGTTCTGTTCTTCTTTTATCTTACGTTAACGTTACCCGTCACTCAATAACTCAGTTGCGTTACAGTATCCAAGCAGTTTAATTTCTGGTAACTGTGCGAAAATTAAAAATTACCTCTTCATCCACAATCGCTTTACGTGGCCCCGTTCGTTTTCAAGTGTGCATTTTCCGGTTTTGGCCGATGACTCTGATTGGCTCACTACTCCGGAAGTAGCTTTTTGGATGCCATGGTAACAAGGGGGATTTTGTAGCGGCCACCAATTTGAATGCGAATAGTGAAAGCAGAAGAAGAAATGAAATGAATTACTGGGTACTTGAATACTTGTAGGCCTGCCTTTTTTATTTAACTACATTTAACTATGTAGTGAGGACTCTGATTAAACATTCAAAATGTGGGACAAGCTTTTGAAATATGGCGCATTTACGTCAGATATTAAGATAAAGTAATAAGTCTCAGCTCCACCTGGACCATTTCAACATTAACATTGTCTTTAGACTAATGATTAACAGTAATATTATAAGTAAAGTTTTAAATGCAGTCCTCTCCATTGTGGTGCTTTTGCACAGTGCAAAATTTCTGGTTAAGGTGATAACAGTGGTGATACCATCTTTTATAAGGAAAAGTAAAAAACGACATATTTTTAAGGTCCAACATCTAGTACAATGGTTGAGGATCTGAGTTACATAACAGGTCATGAACTTGAGTCTACAAAGAGAGAGTGGGGGGAGACAAGCTGCCAGGCTCCAGACAGATATCAATAGACAAATGCTTTAGAGGGACACTCAAGCCTGCCAGTAGGTTTTGCAATTTGTGTGTGTGCCTGTGTGTGTATGCTGCTGAGAGAGTGAGACAGAGACTGGTGTGTTTGCTTTCGGGACCCTACCGAATCTCAGTTTCTCTCCTCGATGTATTTCTCAGCTTCTATTTTAAATTTCCTCATTTACTCTCCCTTTGACAGATGGTGGGAAAACCACAGATGCACCACCCATGTGAGGAAACAAACACACACGCTCAAACACACACTTGACAATGATGCTTACATTCGCACCAGAGAAGGAAAGAACCAGCATGGTGAACACAGCAGTACTGTCACTGCAAAGTGTGACTGTGCTGCTGACACATTGGTATGGTGCATTAGATAACCTCAGGTATATAACTACTGACTCAGCTTCTTTACTAAAGTAAAAGTGGGGAAAGTTCGGCCTCTGAAAACTACTTAAAGTATAAAAGTAAAAGGTATAGGCTCTTTTCTCTGAAGGACATTTCAGCTCTATCTGTGCAACGCTAACTGAGACTTCTCCCCTCCTGTTTTTAAATCTTTCTCCTGATCTTACATCTGTCATGCATTGTGACGTGATAGTGAATGTGGCTACGTGTAAGTTTTCCGACTGTGGAAATCCACAGACTGAGCACGTAAACTGGACTGGTGCACCTGGTAGTGTCAGTCTCCAGTAGATGATGTCAATGATCTTCATTTGGCCTGGAATATGCAGAACGGGGTCAGTAGACTGCTCATACCCCGTCTGGACTCCTACCCTGTGGGATCCTCCAGATCTACATTGCAGTGGGAGTGAAGGTTTAGGCTACTAAATATTGACAACAACTCTGGGAAACTTGCACTTATTTTTTCATGCTATTTTTCTATTACTTTCTCTCGTACTTCTTAATAAAATGCATTTTTCCAAATACATTTATCAGCATGATGAGTTTAGTACAGCAGAAAGTCAGACATCTCATTTTAACTTCTTGTCTAGATTTCTTTACACTCTGCCACATGAGCAACATTGTTGGGTGCAGAGAACAAAGACTGTAAAACTCTCAACTGCAGCTTTGATTGTGATGACGTAGATCACCACTCAGGCATTTGCAAAGGTCAGTACAGTGCAGAGAAAGAACAACACCAATCTAAATGACATCTACACAGATTACACAGAGAAACAAGCCTCCCCACTGTCCTTGGAGCTTGTTCAAGGAACAGTGAGTGGGTTCGTTACTTTCTACTCAGTCTGTCTGAGAAGACAATGCCTCCTTTTTGTCTCCAAGGACAAAAGCGAGGTCATTCTCTGTCCCCTTAGACAACCTTCTCTTGTCAGATTCGGACTATAGGCATCATGGTGGGTTATGTCACAAGAGCTCCACAATAAGACCATCTTAGAAAAACACTCTTCTGTAGACCAGATCTCTCCAGTTTAGGGACACATTTCTTTGAGTTATGCAACAGCTGATAAATATCAATTGCTCTGTTTCTATTATCTTACTCTCTATATTTTGACTGTTATCTACCACAACACAGAGGAAAATCCCTTGTTTTTGAAAGACTACTTGGCAATAATCCTGTTTCTGTTCCTGTGATATACTATTTTCTTATCAACTACTGAACTCATTCATCAACATGTTTGGCAACTTGGTGATGGCCTCCAACAATAGTGGATTCATACTTTTGTGGGCTCTCTAGACTGTTTATAGCACCCGAAATGTAAGAATTGTTTGCAGGACCAGAGCATGTTAAACCCTGCTTGAACTGCTTCCACATGCTACAGGCAGGTGTTTTCAGATAAACTCCCTTTACAGTATACCTGACCAGAGGCAAACAGCAGAGTTAGACATTAGGTGATGTACATGGTGAAGCATTTAGAAACCGATATTTCCCTGAGAAGTTGATGGAGACCAAAACAGAGCTAAAAGAAGAGTGAATATTGGACTCATATCTCCCAGGTTACCAGAAACACGACTAAATATACATGCTAACATTGCTCTATGTCTGCTAAATGTGTGAAAAGGGAACTTTTTGCTACCATATGATCATATAACTGTAACCACTTAATATAAATACCTGCAATCATATTGTGCTATTATCCAAAGCCTCTCCTTCACCAATCCACACACACTCACACACACAACTTAAGAGTTTCAATGCAAGGTGCTGGCCTGACTATCTGGGGCATGTTGGGGTTAAGCAACACTTCAATATGTGTCCAGGAGGAGCTGGGGATCGGACTGCCAACCCTGTGATCAGTACACGAGCCACTCTACCTCCTGAGCCACAGCTGCCACAAGGTATGAGTTCAGAATATGTCAATTTTGTGTTTACAGCTTGTTCTGCTACCCCCAAGTCATAAAAAATGGATGCAGCTTTAAATATATTTGTGGGAATTTGGGTCTGTGTCTCTCCACCACTCAGTATCATTGCAGCTATAACTACCTCACAACATTGTTCATCTTTCTACTGTACAAAATATATTTATAGGTTGAAATGAGGCCCTGGCACCACCAACTCTACCACTTAGGGCTCAACCTATTATGCAAGTAAAACACAAACAGGGGGAAGTCACTGCTCCTCCAGTTATGCAAGCCTTCAGCCAATGCCAAATTGACTGGGACGTCTGTGGGAGCTGCTTGGAAGAGGAACTAAACTGAATAGAGTTTTGATTAATTAGAGCAAAAACATCCTCTCCCCACAACCGTCCATCCGCTCGGCTCTCTGGACGGTTCTCCACCTGTGGATTTCATTCAAACACCTAATTGAATTGGTTTGGGGCTTGACTGGCATCTTCGGGCATTCTTTGTAGCTCTCCAAGAGCAGTGGGAACAAAGCCGCCAGGAAACTGCAGCAGTGGAAACACACAGTGCAAGGCACAATCAAAAGGGAGCGAGACGGAGAAAGAGAGATCTTGCATAACCAAGAGCACAGGATATTACACGGCAACAAATTACATAGCAACAAACGAGAAAGCAGAACATCCATTAGAAAAGAGATACGTAATTAGTTTGTAATCTCTGTCAACCTGAGGTGAGTTGAAGTACAAAAGAGCATATTATAACCCCAGCAAAACACAATTACACATATGTTTCCAAATCAGCCATAACTACTTTGTTATATTACTGCATTAAAAAAACAATCTTATTTACAGGAAAAAATATATTTATGTTGCTGTGGGAGGAATTTGGAGAATAGAGATCATATATCCTGGATTATAGCTCCCCTTTAGATAACTACATTGACTGTATGATTGATCATAAACAAGGACTCAGGTTTATATAAGAAACATATTAGTTAAAATAACCAATAAAGTCAAGTGGGTAATGTGACGTTTCTCATTTATGACACATCTGGACACAAAAGGAAGGAGTGCGATTGACGGACAGATCCATATCCTCTGCCACAGACTTGTAACAATCAGGTGGTTTTTGGTGTTTGGTTTTACGTGTTTTCTGTATTTTCAACCACCAGCTGGTATATGGTGTAAATGGCTTTCTAACTTATTTGTATATTTGTTACTGTTTATCTGGATCGTGTTCCTACCTACCTCTCCTGTCTGTTCCTTGTGCTTCTGTAATACTGATAATAACACTAAAACTCAAATGTTAACCTGTCTTATTATAGCTACTTTTAAAACATTCACTTTGAAAGCAAACAAGTACAAGAACAAGGTGAACTATGAGTCTCAGTATTAGTGCAGGTTTCTATCAGACCTAAACTGTGTGGCCAAGTTAACCCCATTAACATTTCTCAGCTCCCTCCATACTTGTATTACGCTTACTACTCTTCCTAACATTGTTGGTTTTTTAAGTATATGTGAGTCTGACACACACACAGACACACACACACACACACACACACACACACACACACACACACACACACTTTCTTCACAAGAACATTTTGTACCCTTTCTGTCTCCTCCCGCCAATCTCCTGTGTGGTTTTTTTTTCCGAATCACTGTCTGTCTGTTCATTGGGATGCTGGAAAACTGTCTGTAAGGGGCTGGAAGCTAAAGTTTAACATTAGTGGTACCAGTGCCAGTGAATAAAGAGGCGGCATAGACACAATTCATTCGTTAGCACCTTCTCTAGCTTGTAGGTGGTCTTTCCTGCTAGACAGGGAAAGACAATAACAAAAACATAAAAATGATGAGTGTATAGCAGCTGAGGGTATATAAAATAACTTTTGTTTTTGTCAGTGGAATGGAGGTGGAGGCACTTTGGAATTGTGGATTTTCATCTGGATGTGGTTGAGAAGAGATGTTTCCCCTACACTTGATGAACTGGATGCTGACTCGTAGAGGGGATTTTTGATCCCAATTTGACCTTCTCAGTCCAAATCTGGTTTGTGTTCCTGGAAAAACTTTTGAACCTGGATGTATTAGTGTGTCACGGGGGAAGAAACTTTGAAACCAGAGCTCTAAAGATAATCCAGACATTATTAATTTCATCAATGTTGGTTATCAACACGGAAAATTGATCAATAATAACAAAAGTCATTCAGTGCTGGGTTTATCTTTTTATTGTACAGTCTCCTAAAAGATACTACATTGCAAACCATTATTCATTCTCCTTCAGCTGCTTCTTCATATAAATTTAAACCAGCGATGCAGTTTAGCATCAACCTTTCAGCTGCCAGCATTTCTGTAGTTATCAATGCACTGCTGATTAGCACATCACCACAGAGAGCCGGGTGGCCATTCATTCAGGTTTCAATGGGAATGACGCAAATCCCTGACCTGTTCGGTGTCCCGTGGCCTGGACCTGCTCTCTTGGACTGGCTCTTATGCCTCTACACGCCTCGGTTGGCACAGACAGGTTAGAACAGCTGAGAGACGGCCAGAACCTCCAAGTGTACCACAGGAGGGCCCATAAACCTGCTGCAGTCCTGCTGAGGCTCTTCTGGCATGATCGGATGTTGATGTGAACGTCACCGTAACACAAGCAGTGTTTGGTTGCATAATTGCTCCTTTTGCACCAGTGTGTTTCAGCTAGATCTGACAGAAACCTACTGAATGATACTATCAATGTTTGTGTTTTCAGTTATTCATGTATATTCATGACAATAACAGCCTGTTTTCTACAACATAAATATCATTATCATTACTTTACACAAATCAGATGCACACAAACCCTTTGCTCTTTCTATCCAATACCCTGTGTATATATGTATATATACAGTATATATGTATTCTATATAATTCATTGTTATTATATTATTCATCATTGTAACAAAAACTAACCAAATCATAACCTTTGTTTGTTATGTCTTACTGGTTTGTGTTATTGTCTGTATATTGTGTTACACCTGTATGATGTCCATTTGCACTAATAAAGGGGGGGAAATCTTCCTAGTCATGGGGATTAACTAATACTTTTTTACAAATATCCTTGGAATGGAGAAGTCAGTTTTTATTTTGTTTAAGGATTACAGTTTGTTGGTCAGGTGATAATCTATATGTGTCAGTTATCATTGCAGAAAAACAGATTATTTCGGTTTGCTCTGTTGCAATAATCCATCGGCGCTTCAGCTGAACACTGCTGAAACTCTTTACAAGTCCTGCCACCTACTGGCTGTTAAATGTACTACTGCTGTGTGTCATCCTCCAAACGTTTCCTTCGAAGAAAAATAATCCAGTAATACATCAATAACCGGTTAAAACTCTTCAGGGAAGCAGTATTTTCATGTCCTTTACAAACCTAAACGTATGAATGAATGCTGCAAATCCTTCAAGCTACATTCACAAAAAGAGCAATTTCACTATAGTGTAAATCATTCTGCAGGCTAACATCACCAAGTAACTGCACATTTTGTGTGTTACGGGTAGTTTGCTTCCATCTCAGTTATCTATTAAGTGTAGTACAACAGAATACGTTTCTCAGTAAACCTAGCCAGTTTACAGTGGATATTCTTCTAACCAACCACGAAGTACTTTCATTCCATTTATTTCCCAAAGCATCACATACGTTGTCCGTGAACTCAAAAGCTGCCCGTCCACTGCCGAAACCCGGGATCGAACCAGGGACCTTTAGATCTTCAGTCTAACGCTCTCCCAACTGAGCTATTTCGGCTTGCGTATAGGTGTCACTATAATGTCGAGCTATAACGGCAGATGTCTCTCTTGTATTTGTCTCAGCATTTTGTCGGTGTGCCCACCAGAGGGCAGGCTAGCATAGAACATCACAGGCACTATTGAGAGATTTAAAGGGAATGCTTTCATTATTTCCCCTCATTAATAATTAACAGTGTCTAAAGAATTGTTTCATAGAAGATGCAAATGGCCTATGCCTATAATATACCTAAAAAACCTATAATATATAACCTATAGTGTGGTGTAGGCCAAACATGCTGATAGTAGCCTACTGTTACTTTTAAAGTTAAGGTTTTTACAAAATACATATGAATGTACATTCACACACACACTTTACCTTATAGATTTAGGTTGGCTTTCATGAGGAGTAGTGTGTTTAAAATGCAGCAATACAGAACCTAGTGTGCTGCACACAAATTCACACATGATGATGATGAACTCTTGGTCGAGGTTTCAGTTAATTTAATTGTCATTTAATTCATTAAATACAACAACTAACACTTAAATCAGGACGGGGGTTACCAAAGGTTTAAATTAAAAACAGGTTGGCTAAAATGTGGTAAATGTTTACAATCAGGATCAGATCATTATTGTCCCTCGAAGGGAAATTTGATTTAGAGAAGAGGGAGGGTAAGAACACAAACAAGAAATAGGTCATTAATCACAACAGTTACAGCAAACAACCAAATAAAAAAAGATGTATCAGTTTGTTAAAATCTGAAACCATTTGGTAGCCATGATAAAGTGCTGCTGGGCAGTGCAGCCAGGGTTCAGTGCAAATTAAGCACATTTATTACTAAGAAGAGAAAAAGCTGTAAAAATCTGATGTGACAACAGAGACAATAAAGTATACTCACACTGACACATAAAGGACATCATGTAGTCACAAAAGCTAAAACAGAGAAGAGAGTCATCTGTCTATCATTTGGGTGATATTCACCAGCTTCACTGCTGAGATATTAGCACACAGTGACACTACAGCTTTATAATGGAGTCCAAGAAACAGCAGCATTGGTTTTAAACAGGTACATGTGTTTAAGAATAACAATTAACAATAAAACCCATTTGGAAGTGAAAATGAAGGTGACCTTTATATGTTATGACCTAAAACATCTATTGTAAACATCCATTAGATTTAGCCTTGAGCCCTACTGGTGCAAGTTAGGATGCTCAAAACTTAAAGTTAAAACCTCGGGGTGTCGTCTGGTTGAGAAAAGACTGGCAGAAACTGGACAGAATATGTCGCAGATGCTGCCAGTACATTTGGCCAGATGGCAGTGGAGCAGGGAGCCCGGGATGGAAGAGGTCAGATGATGCTACAGCATGAGTGGCAGATGTTGAACTGCAGGCAGAGACCCTATATTTGTGGACATTTTCACTAACTACTGAAATGTGTAGCAGTCTGAGCTGATGAAATTCCAACAGTGATACAATTTATCATAACAATGTCTGGTTGTTTGGCAGAGCGCTGAGAGTTCACATCCGCAGCTGGATGTGAATCATCATATGAGCTCCTACAGTACTGTACATTATCAGCATGCTGTTTGCCTCACGCTGGGTGTTTCCCGCTTCTTTTCAATACATGTATTCTTCTACCATTTCACTTTTAAACGTATTATTGTCCTAAAATCAGCATACTACTATACATACATAAGCCATACAAAGAATGCAAACAGAGTATTTGTATTTTAATATATATTCATGGCAACAACACAATGTTTAAAGTTTATCTGAAGTTGTTTATTGCATTTTAATCAAATTGTAAAAAAGTTATTACTTACAGAATGTAAACTTTATCTCTGATAGACTTATAACATTTCTTCAGACTCAATAACATTTACAAAGGGAGGGGGTTAGGGGGTCTTCTCTGGTAACCTCCACATGGTTCTTCATCTTCTTCCTGACTGATTAGTCAGTTTTTCTATTGATAGTGAGTCAACAATCAAATCTTGGCACCAGCATGCAAGTTTTTCGGGCTCAAGGTTAGGCCCACACGTAGCTCTGTGTCTAAATGTGCTTTCTGCTTCAGGTCTTCACTGACTTCTAGTTTTGAACATCAGGTGAGATTTTGACCAGAGGCTGCAAATCACTGAGTTGGTAGTTGTGTGTGTGTGTGTCTGTGTGTGTGTGTGTGTGTGTGTGTGTGTGTGTGTGTGTGTGTGTGTGTGTTTGCCTGAGTGATATTCAGCCGTAAAACATTTTTGCTTACTACATCAGTTCTTCAAACTCATGTAAAACCAGTTCTTTCAGCAAATACCTCACATGAACTCACTCACCCAGTGCATCTTGTACTTATCTCGTAATGCTTGTGGCAGGATGCTGGTTCCACGGTTTCGTCAATAACACTGACTCTGCACGTGTGTCCTTCCAGCTTAGTGCTCTATATTCTCTTTCCATTTAGTTCACTGTATGTTCATTTACAGTCTTGACTGGTTTTATATAAACCGGAATGCTATGGAACAAAATACCTTGATGTTATCCACGTTTTGCTGACGTTAAGCATAAAGTGTCACTTGTCAGTTAAATCTTTGATAAATACGCTGCACAGAGACGACGTAAACCTCTTTTAAAGTTGTGTTCGCTTATCTTTAAACTTGTCTGTCATTTCTCAAATTTAAGCACTGGTGTGTTTCCTCAGAAAGAAAGGACGATTTAAAAAACACAAACCTCACTTAGAAGTATCATGAAAAGAAGAAGCCCGTTTCCTGCCGAAACCCGGGATCGAACCAGGGACCTTTAGATCTTCAGTCTAACGCTCTCCCAACTGAGCTATTTCGGCTGCTATGCAAAAAGAGACGTAATGTCACATGATAACCGCAGAGGGCCCCCTTGTGCTCACATATATCGTAAAAGTATAATTTTTTTTTTTTTTTTTTTTTACTAAATGAAAACAATAATAAATCAATAGCCAGTTAAAACTCTTACGGGAAGTAGTATTTTCCAATAATATTTAATGTCCCTAAAGATATGAATGAATGCTGCAAATCCTTCAGGCTACATTCACAAAAAGAACAATTTCACTATAGTGTAAAACATTAGGCAAACTAACATCACATGAGTAGACATTTTTTGTTTTTTCCTGAATATGTGGGTAGTTTGCCTCCACCTGAGTTATTTAAGTGTAATAATAATATAATATAATTCTCAGTAAATTCATACGAAAAGACAAAAGACAAGCACTTTATGTCTCTGTCTTACTTCCTTTTGTATCCTAAAGCATGTCAGTCACTTATGTTGCCTAAACATTAAACAACAGCCCTTTCACTGCCGGAACCCGGGCTCGAACCTCACACTCAGTCTAGGCTGGCGTAAAGTGTAATGTCACATTATAACAGCAGAGGTTCCCCTTCAAATAAATGATATATCATATCATCATATGTTTTTTTTACGAAAACTGCGATTGGTATTTAAATGTCATTTGATCCTGACAAGAAATATATTAAAATGTACACATAATCAAAAGTAGAAGAGGCTGTTTTCGCTAGGCTTGAGTTGCAGAATTACTTTGTCCTGCAGGCTTCATCCCACATAGATGACCTTCTTTTTCCCATACTGCAGAGGTCTGTTGCGCCTCCCTCCCACGCAACACAAAGCCCACGCAAAGTTTTTAAACAGCGTGCTGGCAGCTTTTCACCTAGTGGTACAGTATAGCTCACTGGGAGGAGCATGATACATAAACAGTGCCAGGTAGGCTACTGTAGGTGCTCTGTGCCTACTGAGGGCACCCATACTGAACATGGGTGCACCCACTGAAACAGCAGAGGATGTGTTCTCATCAGCAAGCAGTGAAGTTTGTTTTACCATACCAACAGTGACAAGACAATGCTAAAATTAACACATAAAAATTGCACCACCTACTCACTATATTATTGGCTGCTTTCTGATTGTTCTAAGTGCACAAACAGTACATCATATGCAAAATGCAGTCTCTGTTCAACACAAACCACAAACCCAATAACTGTTTATTCAATGCAACAATGTGTGGTTGTGTCCAGGAGGACTTGCTGTTCTTTAGCTCAGCAGTGTATCACTATATGTCCCTTCAAGTACAGAGGGAATTATCATGTGAGCTATATGGACAGTGCTGTACATTGTCCTCTTGTTGTTCCCCTCACAGCAGGTTTCATCGCAAGTCAAATACTTCATGAGGAAAAATGCAATTATCACAGCTAAACCTGAGGCCAGGGCTTTTTAGTCAGATAAAGCCTGGGAACCCCTGGCCTCAGGCTTTTTGCTCAGAAATATTATTGCAGCCTTTATACTTTGTATTTTTCTGTATATGATATAGCCTACAGAACTTCTTTTTCATTCAACACACTCACAGCAGACAGCTTGCAGGAATGCATGCAGACAAGAGCACAGAACAAAGGCAGCAAATACATACCTCAGCATTTCATATTTATTGATATAATTCAACATTGCAAAGTGACACATTCACATAAAAACAACACCATGAAGAAAACCTTTAAAGACAGCATATCCTTGGTGTAATTACAGTATAATTCATATCTTTTTTTCACATGTTTACATTCAAGAACACATCGACTGTGTGTGTGAGAAAACACATGGCCTCTGAAATGAGTCCCAGTGTGAGTGCAGCATCAGATCAGTGAACAAACAAGGAAGTACAAAGTCAACAGCAAACTCTAGTTTTGTTAATAGTCCCACCAATGTGTAGTCACAATTACTCCCTTGTGTTTGCCTGTTGAGTTGACCCACGGGACCAGATGTCTGGGTGCTGACACCACGAGCCAGCTGCAACTGAAACATTCCTCTAAAAGTCAGTCTATAATCACATACAGACCAAGTGACTTTTACTGTAGAGAATCTGGTCAGTATTTACAGTATGTACACAGATGTTATTTCAAAAGAGAACCGCATGCTTTTAACATACCAAAATCCCAAACTGAATGTCAGGGACGTCTTAAATATAATGCAGTCCAAAAACAGTAGACCTGCAGTGAATACTATATTTCATGAGGCTGCAGGTTTTTTGTTGAGAAACTGTCAGAGAGGCGTTGATTGAACATGACGATTATTTTTGAGATTGTAGTTATTATGTGATGTAGTGTACTGGACTGCATTATATTGAAAGGTGTTCTCGTTATTTTGTCTGTCACTTCCATTTTACAGTGTCATCCAAATTAGCTGCTTCAGCATAGCCAGTTATAATAGTTTTAAGATATTTTGAGAAAGAGACTGATTTACTTACTTGCGAGAGTTAGATAATAATAATTGAGCTACCACTCACATCTCCATTCGCTAAATATATAGTCAAGAGTCCGGTAAGCTTATCTTAGCATAGCATTGTTTAGCATCTTAGTTGTAAAATATTGTCAAACATTCTTGAGTTAGGGCCAAAAACATGTTTTGTGAGGTCACAATGTCAAATCAGGATCAATCTTTACATAAAATTATCTGAAAGAAAGCAAATGAGTCTTTTCCTTAGTCAAACTACACCTTTAAACAATGCGCTCACCTTCTCCCAGCAGTATATGCAAAACATCAATAAGATATTACACCATTTTATACAAATTGGGGAGCAAGAGAGTTGCATTTATATGAAGGAGTTTTGCAAGATTTTATAAACACTGTAACGTAGACGTTTAATAACTACTTAAGCTAAAGCAAAACTGCATTTAATATTTCACACTAGCCTTTAATTGTGCTCTGACTTGTTCCTTGCTCTGTGGACCTTCCCTCCAAAACCCGGACACATCTACATCTCACCATCATACAAGTGTCCGACATATTCCCCTTTTTGTTCAAAATACAATCTAGCAGAACTTTCAGAGCAGAATTAAGGCAGAGACGATATTAAATACATTTAAGGAGGTTTTGAGAAGTTATTGTGTCTGTTGGAAGTCTATCAACATTTCTTTAAAGCTGCCTTGGAGCAATTGAGCGGGTGGCAGATCAGATTATCTGCTTGCTAAACACATTCTTGAGAGCAGTTAAGTAAGCACCCCTATGAGAACGCTCAATCATACAACTCCATATGTAAACAGACATCACTATTTAACAGAGTGCAAATTACACTTGTATGTTGTCGTATGATTTTCTTCAGCTCCAGAGGCTGTGCACACCACAGTGACGACAGCATCCTGCTCCCACTGCTGCCTGAGGTGAACATTAGATGTGTTTAGCAATGGCATGGTTACGTTAAACATCTCCCAGAGGAGGAAATGTGTTTTTCACATTTCATACACCGGCTTCACACACCACTGAGTCTTATAATGGAACACACCTGTGTCTGTATTCCCGTTTTTAATTATACTAGGAGGGCCCACGTGTGTCAGTCTCACAGGACCTCTGCCAGGCAGCGGTCAGTACCTTCGCTTGCTTCCAGCCGCACCTGCCGGCTGGTTTTTCTGTTCTCCACCCAGGAGTTGTGTATGACGGTGCCCCCCGGAGAGGGGTCTACCTGGAGCAGAGACACCACCCTCTTCTTAACCTTGGCCCGAAGGGCACGGCGCAGCTTCTGTCTGGTGAAGGCATAAAGCAGAGGGTGGGAGACGGTGGTACCGTAGGCCAGAGCTAAGAACCAGAGGCGCAGGCTGACCAGGGTGTCGCTGGGGCCTAGGCCCAGGATTAGCAAGTTGGTCACAGAGAGGGGAGCCCAACAGCCCAAGAAGGTGGTGATAATGATGAGGGACATCCTGAACACCCGCCTCTGTCGCTCTCGCCGATCCCTGTGTCGTCGCACTGCCCTCCTCAGAGCAATGATGGCCGATACGGAGGCCTGGACGCCCATGGTAGCGGGCATGGGGGTTGCAGCGCCCGTGTCAGAGGTGACGAGTGGGGCGGAAGAGGACAGGGCAGGGGGGGAGGTAGCTGTGGGGGTAGGGGTTGGGGAAGGGATGAGAGGAGGGTGGCTGAGCTGTTTGGTACCATCTGTGGTGCATTGCTCCCCTCCTCCCTCCCCACCATCATTTATTCTGACACCTGCCTTCTTTTTTTTCTGTTTCTTGTGGCGCCCCCTGCAGGAGGGGCCCCTGAACCGCTGGCTCTTCTTTATGTGGGAGCCAATGCGGATGTTTAAAGCCCTCAGTATTCTGGAGTAGGTAAATAGCATGACAGCCACAGTGGTGAAGAAGATCGGTACCTGCAGGATAAGATGGTAATACATACCAAGGCCTGTGTGGTAGCCCTGTCCGCCAACACAGAGCAGTGTCCGGTTACGCCATGCTGGCACCACTGTTGCACTGTTACCACGTGAGGACAAGGGTGTCACCTGCCCCCTCTCCTCTGCTCCTTCTCCACTGAACCACTGCACCTCCAAGAATGGGATAAAAAACACAGCCACCGAGGTGACCCAAACAGCAGCCAGGAGCAGCGACGCTCTACGTGTGGTCAGCAGTCTGTTGGCCGGCCGTACTGAGATATCATATCGGTCCAAGCTGATAACTAGGATGTTGATGGCTGTGGCTATGCTGGCAAAGGTGACACAGGCCTCATGGAAGCAGCAGAGCAGGGCCAGATTTGGTCCTGGAGGCAGCAGCACAACCACCAGAGTGAGGGGCAGACACAGCACACACACCACCACATCCAGCACATGCAGATTGACAGTCACCATATTGCTCACCGAGTCCACTAAATTGGATTGAGAGCAGTAGAGCACCAGCACCGTCAGGTTGCTGCTGAAACCCAACACCAGCTCCAGCATGAGGAAGGCAGTGAGCGACACCTGGAAACCCAGTGAGTATGGCATGTACCAGGATGCCGGGTCCACTCCTCCCTCCTCCTGAAGGACTCCCATTCCCTCCAGGCCGGCCACCGTCCCAGCCCAGTCTGTGGTGTCTGGGCCTGGGGTGTAGCTGTCAGTCTCCATGACGACCTCTCAGCCCTCATATATTGTATCTGTCACGCCATTGATGAACTCCCATGATGCACCAGGCTGAGCCTCCATGATGCAGGGACAAATAACAGCTTGTTGACAGCGCTGTGGAGACAAGAACACAATCCAGACAGATAAGAAATTAAGTGTGGAGGAGAAAATCAAAACACATCTCTCAGAGCACGTCAGACATTTTAATATAACTTTGAATGAGAAGTCACAAAAAAAATCTATCTATCTCTCTATCTCTCTATCTATCTATCTCTAAATATGCATATATCAACCCAGCGTCTGCAGATTGAACAGGTGCTGCATTATGCATCAATCCAGCTTTCAATCTGTCTCTGTTCAGTGTCTCTGATTACGATTTTGGCTCAGCACAGAGAGAGACCTGCACACAAGCTGTCAGAACCACAGGCCACCACAAAAGGCCATCACTAATGTGTACTGGAGCTCAGGGGAATGGAAGCTAAGTAATCAGACCCACAGGCAATCAACTGCCCTCTCATTGGATCAGTAAAAACAACACATTCAGCAACTTACACAAAATTGGTTATGATCTCCGCTCTGCCAGCTGTAGCAGACCACATAATTTATTTAAAATACCCCAACTGCCATAGAAGTATATTTATTAAGTGTTGAAAGGTTAAAGTGATGACTACTTAAGTTAATTAACTTTAACTTTTAATTAACTCACATCTGAAGAGTTATTTCACTTAAATATACCATGGAAGCACTTCAAGGAATAGCTGCAGAATGAACCAAAGGTGTAAATTAATCATAATGCAGATTTCAGGGAGATTCAGGTGAAAATAGATACATCAAACTGGCATTTTTAAATAAAACAACTTAAAAAACAACCAAAACAATTTAAAGTCCAACTTCCAAGTGTGATGGAGAAACAAGCGAACAGCCCAATTAGAGCCAGTGTTTGG
Source organism: Dicentrarchus labrax (assembly GCF_905237075.1). NCBI lineage: Eukaryota > Metazoa > Chordata > Actinopteri > Moronidae > Dicentrarchus > Dicentrarchus labrax. The sequence goes on from NW_026136711.1 coordinate 12,401,920, forward strand.
TTTATCCATTATGAACTACGGTAGAAACATACCGTTCATCATGACAGCCTCCATGGAAGAGAAATATCTCATTCTACGGTAACAAAAACATTCTTATTTCCAGGTGATTAATAAATACATGTCTACCAGCACTTCTAATGCTCAAATAAAAATACAAACACCAACAAAAAACACAATGTGACAGCCCCTTGACTAGGTGTTTGGGCTGTCTTTCCCTTTTAGGAAGGAATAATTAGCACCTGCTGCTCCTCCGATATATACGCTGGAGGAGTCAGTCAGTGTCTCTCTCTTCCTGGGTATATGGTTTGTTGTTTGGGTTCGTCTTTTCTTGGTGTGCATTTTCTTTGTTACCACACGTCATGGTCATGTGTGGTCCTCTCCTCTTTGTCCTACCCTCAAGCTGTGCTGTGACAAAGATCACTGGTGGTTTTAGGGGGAGTTACTGTACATGCTGTAAGTATTTCTTTATCTCTCTGCCCCACATACATGCACCTCTCCACTGCTTGACCATAAACTTCACTATAACATCAGTGTTGTTGGTCAAGAAATAGTTACTCTACACGCCTCCTTGTTAAACCACAAATTTGCATTTTCATATCTGTTTGTGTGCTGATAAAACAATGAATACTGTGTATATTGGTGATATTTAGAGGTTATGGTTGGCATATTTTTGAAGTTTGGAACCTTTGAACCTCCAAGCTCTCTAGTTAAAGGCATAATTCTTGCATATATAATAGAAACTGTAGTTTAAAACAACATTATGTCACTTTTCAGTTGTAGAGTTGTAATAGGCTGAATGGTGCATACGACTGTTCTCGCACTATGTGACTGTTGGCTCCAGGTCGGAGAGCGTGACACTTTTCGATAGTTGATCCAGTTTCACCAACTACACCACCAACTATGGAACAGGAAAGGTCGATAGACAGCAGCGCCAGCGTCGTGCCAGAACCAGAGCCAGGTAAGCGGGCAATGTAACTGGGCTCAGCAGCTTTGACATAGCAAACAGCAGAGACAAAGACACCAAAGACGACAATGGAGGAAGTAAAGAAGAAAAAAGGAGAGAGTGAACGAGCAGGAGGCCGCCAGACAAGAGTAAATCTGGGACTGCCTTTTAGTTGTTGTCGAGAGCCTTGTGAAATAAAAGGCTGCAGGCAGACGGTGAGCTGCAGACGGTGAGCTGCAGACGGTCATCTAGTCTGTAATATTAACTGGCTTGCTATGTCTCGTGTTGCTGCGCTGCTTGATGTTTGGCTGTGTTAACAAAGTTGTTGATTTGATAGTTTTTAATCATAAACAATGTGATCATAACACATGCATGTGTACTGCTGTCTATATTTACGACATCACATCTCTTACACATGTTGCTTTAATTCACATAAAATCTTGAAGAACTGTTGATCAGTTATTCAGTGCTGCAGCTGCAGGTCACTGATAACTTTTACTATAGTTGTCAGTTGTAGCTATGAGAGTCAGCCTGTGGGTACTCATGTGGACACAGATAGCATCTCACTGTTTTATTGACAACCACAAGATTAAAGGCAGTGTGTTAAACACAGTCGCTCGTCATTGATTAGAAGGTGGTGGCTACTGATTGCACCTGCGGGAAATCAATTGAATGATTAAAATCACAGCTTCCTTTCCTTTACATTCATCACAAGGTGAAACTCCCAGCACCAGCGTCATGTTTAAAACATTTGATGACGACCCTGCAAGTCAAAAGCACAGGAAACAAACAACACAACAAATCAACTCTCAACTATCAACCTCTGCACAACTCCACTCTGGCAACAAGGCATCCAGTTGAGTGATGGACTCATTTTCTCCCGGGTTTCTGTTGCCACGGCAACGACAGTACGAGGGTCTAGATTAATGAGGACACAGGTGCCATAGTATTAAAGTGTGTGTCAGCGAGCTCTTTGGTGACACCATGCAGTGAGAAGGTAGAGTTAAAACTCCCCTTAACTACAAAACAGAGAGCTTGAAATGTGTTCCCATGGAAAAAAAATCACATACTGCTGCACATCAATGGTCTGTTGAGTTGTGAGTCAAACGTCAAAATGAAAGTGCAATGATACAACCTTCTACTACTAATGTATTGAATATTACGTCTAACAATCTTTACTTTAATGTCTGCCCGTCTGTTGACTTTCTTGTGTTCCTGTTCTCCCTGAGCACTGTAAACAGCAGGATGTGGGAGGAAATGGAAGTCCCCCAAGATCAACAGCACTCTTCTTTAAACTATTTCCAGTAACATAAGCAAATTACACAATTTATGGAAACAAGTTCCTACAGCACTGCCTAAGTTAGTGAGGAAGCAGTTGGCAGATGTAGATGTATGGTTTAGTTTGAAACTGTAAGAGACAATCTCACGGGAATGTAAGGAGACACTGGGGAAAGCAAAGTGGAAAAAAACAGAGGGTCAGAAAAACAGCCAGTGAAGAATTGAAGGTGTGCTTGAGTGCAGCCCTGCAGCCACTTTGTTCGACTCACGTTGGAGGTTTCCAGCTGGTCTGATTGTGAGGAGACTGTGTGATTGCAACCAGAGGCTGGAAGGGGTGAAGATAAAGCTACAAAGAGGGGGTTTGAGGAGAAATGGAAAAGTAGAAAAGTAGTGGATTCTTATTTAAAAAAGGGGACTGCATCACCTCGAAGTGGGATATCTGAAACGCCTGCTGGAGAGCTGAAACAGATTAAAGAAATTGTGAGGGAAGGAAGTAGAAAAGAACAGCGAGCCAGCAGCACTGGTAAACAAGATGTCCCAGGGAGCAGAGGTGGCAAATCTTTTTTTTTTTAAAACATCAGCATTACATCAGCCTTCCCCTAACTGCTGCTGGTTTCCTGGTTTCCTCCAGTTCCCAACAGACAGCTTCAGTCCCAAAAGACTGCTCATGATTGCCTGAGTGAAAAGCTGCATGATGACTGCACAGGTTAGATGCTTAGCACGTGGACAGATATTGCCAATCTTAAAATCACAGTGGAAAAGCAATCTGGTCGTAGAGTGGCACAGCAGCTGATGGAGAATGGAGCTCTGGTTGAAACACAGGTTTTTCCCATAATATACAGATTTGTGGTTTGGCTGTATTGAGTTTGTGTGCTCTACTTTCAGGGTGTTATGGTTTTTATACAGTACAATCTTTGTAAGGGTCACTTTTCTACGAGGAACAATTACTTGGTTTTCTGAATGTACCTCTCTTTAAATAAAGGTCATGCTTTGACTACACACACACTTTATTAATCACTATTTGTTTTAAACACACAGGCCTAAAATACAATCATGCACATGCACGGACTTATAGATATGCAAATGTCGAGAGACAGTGGAGTGATGCGCTGCCAGGTAGCGGCACTCTGGGAGAAGTTAGCTGCCTTACTCAAGGGCCACAGGAGGTGGACCTGGCACCTCTCTAGCTACCAGTCCACACTCCATATTGTGGTCCATGCTGGACTTGAACCAGTGACCCTCCGGTGCCCAGCCAAGTCCCTACAGACTGAGCTACTGCTGGCCACTGACCTTGCACTGTATCACATTTCTCTCTCTTTACACAGCCTGAATTTGTGTGACCTCAAGGTCTTTTCAGGTTAGTTGTAAGGCACTGTTCATGTCTGAATCCAGATAAAACCTGGTCAGAGAGCAGCAGCACTATTCCAGATAACTAGCTGTGAGTCAGAGGCAGGGGAGTGTGAAGCCAGGTGCATTTCTTAAGATGGCTTCCTAATTAAGTCGCCTGCGAGTGGAAGATGCTCACCAGGGAGTGCTCTCTGTGACTGTGTGTGTGACCATTTGCAGAAGGCAATAATCTCACTTAGACCCTGACATGCTGAGAGCCAGCAAAAAGTCACATTGAGGTGAAGCATTTAATCAGTGGTAACACCGTCTCAGCAATACCTTTTCCCTTTACCCTCTGACTATAATGAGTCTGAATGTGAGAGCAATATCACATTTTCATTGAAAACTGAATATCAAGTTGTGTCAGGTGAATTGACCTGGGATCTTATGTTTCCAGTTTGAATCCTTAAGTCAGAGCCTTCTTTGAGCCTGAGGTTAAATAAATACTTTGACAGTTAAACACACTTATTTGCTTTATTTAAGGGAGTTAGCTGAAAGAACTGACGGCACTCTCTTAAGTGGTAAGCTCTGGCAAGCATCCAGTTAGCTCAGCTTAGCCATAATACTGGAACTTGAACATGATATAACGTGGTGATTATTTAGCTTTACAGGTAGGTGGATTTTCCTACCTTTGTACAGAGCCAGGTAGCTGTTTCCCCCGATTCAAGCCTTTATGCTAAGCTAAGCTAAGAGTCTGCTGGCTCCAGCTTCATATTTATATTTTTTAAGACATGAGAGTGTTTTCTAATCTAACTTTTGGCTAAAAGGCAAATAATAGTATTTCCCAAAATTACAAATTGCTGCTTTAACCAGGAAGTATACTGTGAACCCTGCAACACAAGCATTATATCTGCTGTAGGTCTACCTTTCGCTTCTGAGCACATTTTGTTGTTTGATAATAAACTGATTTGATTCTTGGTCACGGAAAAATGCAAAAATGTACACATCATCATATGCAACTTGTAAATGTATTCATTTGATTCTGCACAGCACTTGACATCACATCTTGGTCCAAATCATAATCCTTTGTTTTTGATTGAGCTGGGATGAGCTGTCTATTGTCTGATCTCACTTTGCTCTATTTATATGTGGAATAGGTTTCTTCTTATGCCACCTGTTTACGGATGAGTGTTTTGTTGTTTTGTGATCTTGTTTAATGCCAACGTTCCTCAGATAATTAAGTTGAAAACCTTTCAGCAATTTAGAGGCTAAATATGTTTTGATAACAGACATAACAAGCAAAAATTTGCATTTTACACCAGTGTTCAACGTCCACACAAGGAGAAATCCTTTACAATAAAGAAGAGCAATTTCTACCTAACACTATTGGCTTCTTGAATGCAACAATTTAGGTCTTGTCCCTGAGGGTTGAGGAAGGTGATTCTAAGGAACGTAAAAAATCAATGCAGGTTGAGGAAAAGTGCAATAAACATTTTAATTACAACACTTCATCACGAAACAACTCCTGAACACCAGGGACAAATCTAAGAATAAAATGGATAATTTTTCACTTTCAGGTGCATCAAAGACTCAGCAAGAGGGTACACCACATCGAGAGCTACCACTTTCCACACAGATCTAAGTGATGCTCCATAACCTTTTCCCCTCCCGTGTAGGAAGCCAGAAAATATGTGACAAGAGACTGTAGAGCATGTATAATTGAACAGCTATAGTCACATCAGCTTTTCCCAGAAGCAGCAGCACAAAGATTAAAAAGAAGAACAGCACTGAAGATAATCTTGCTTTTCCTGTGAGACAAACTGATGTAACAGGTTGTCAAAATGATACATAGTGAGAAGACAGGAATGCAGAATAAAAGTACATGAATATTAATGGTAAATGCATTTGAATGTAGGGTGATTTGTATGAAAAATTTAATTTTTTATCAACCACACTACAAAAAGATCATGATTAATTCAAATCAACATGTGTTGGATTTACTCTTTTGCTTCAAGTGTCAACATAAACAGAACCAGACGCCACTGACTGAAAACCAGATCACTGTAATGTAAAAAAGTAATAAATGATGTAACAAAACTAACAGCCATGCTAGCATCTCTGAGATTGTACTTAGGCACGGCAATGCTTTAAGCAGGTATAAAGTTTACCATGTTCAGCATCTTAGTTTAGCATGTTAGCATGCTAACATTTGCTTATGAGCACTAAATTACAGCTGAGGCTGATGGGAAATGTAATTAGTTCTGCAGTTAAACCAAAGTATTGGACGAAATAAAAATAGGAGCTGATGATGCCGCTAGTTAAAAAGACAGGTTACTTCCAGTAAAGTTATTACAGTATATTCATAAGGTGATATGAATACCTGTACCAAATGCTTCAGTCGATCCAATAGTTGGTTAAATATTTCAGCCTGGACCAAAGTGATGGAACAACCTACATCCCTGGAGCCCCACCGCTAACAATGCAACTAGTCTAGACAACAACACGTCCTTCAATAATGTTAGGTTTAGATTAAAATAAGGTTTTATATGGATTTTCCATTATTTTTATCTCCACTTATCAGGATGTTAGTCTCTATTAATTTACATTCTCACTGTAATATTAATAAGTCTTATTAGCTAACAACAAATTTATCAGCAAGCATATCCACATATTTGTCTTCACATAACACATGGCTATTGACATGAACTCATATTTTAAAGCTTCACAGGGTTATAGCAGTTTGAAGTGAATCAGTTTTTCTTCATTAAGATGCAAAGTTATAAATCAAGGTGCCTGAAAATCTAATCAGACCGTCAACTCAACAGAGGGAAGCTACGAGGAAAGTATGAAGCTGTTGACAGAGTCAGACATCACTGTGGTGGCAGGACAGAAAAAAAGCGAATGATCCATGCGGGCATTTAATAATCATATTTTATTCTAATATACACGCAAAAAGATGGTAATCACATTACAGACACTTTTGGGGGGTTTTTGCAATCACTACAGTAGGAGAGTTATAAAAAAAGATCTTCCTTTAGTGTCTGGTGTTGTCTGATCATTCCCCCTTTTGGCCTAAAATACAGCTTCAATCACTTGTCATGACAGTGTCACCTCAAAGTTTGAAAGTGCATTGACTCACATGAACAACACATTACTTAGGACAAAGCAGTGCACAATAATAGAAACAACAGCTTTCAAGTCTGGGAGTGTCTGCAGTGTGAGTAACGACAGGACAGAAAGGCTGGAGTCAACAAGAGGACACAGAGCATGTATACTCCCTCTATACAATAAACACCCACCAGCATGTGTGCGTGTAAATAGACTCCCTATTGAGACATCAAGCTGTGATTTGAACGCTCTCTCCAGTCACCGCGCCATGATGGAGACAAAATGTCATGTCAGAGCAAAACACTTGCAGGCCATTGCTCATCCTCAGCACAGTCGGCCCGGGAGAACGAGACACACACATCTACATTGTTACACAAACACACACACAGTTGTACAACAGGGCACCTGCTGAGTCTAAGTGGTCTTGTAGCTTTAGATGAATACAGAGAGGATGAAAGTCAGGAGTGTATTACAGGGTTGTACATGTTAGGGATTATTTTCTCTGCAAAACAAATACAAATTGAATACAGAATTCTCCACTGAATCGGATTTCCAGCTGGTTGTCTGGCTTTAACACGCCAACTCGGGGCATGACTTTGACCTTCAAATGTACAGACAACCACTACAGTGACGTTATGTTTACCATGTTCAAGATTGGTATGATCATGTTAAGTGTTACGGACATTGTAAATGTAAATAAATGGCAATATAATGCCAGTATGCCAATTTTATACATGATTACATGTACACAAAAACAGTGAAATGTGATTGCACGTACATACAGTTATAAGTTTACTCAATGTAGAAATGTAAGCTGATCCCTTATTGGCAGACACAATAATATGCATACACTATCATTGATTTGGATTTAACATTGTAATAATCTATGGGGTCATCTGATTGGATCATAGTTTGTGGTGCTGGATTGCATTGCAGTGTAAGATCATGTAAGCCTCGGGTTGCAGACCGTTTCATTATTACGATGAACTGAGGTATTGTGTTCTTGTGTCCATAATCTGGTCATCCCGTTGTGTTTATTAGAGGCATATCACTGTGATATGTGGAGCATTTTATTTTTCTGGTGGCTTTAAGACAAACTGAAATGAAAATTCAGGCAGGTGTTGACATAAAAAGTAAAGTCTACTGGGAATCAGTGCGAATGTTAGCAACCTTGCTTCCACTTTGAGGAGTGAAATGCAAAACAAATACCACAATGTGTCCTCCCAATGCTGAATGTTGTAAAAGGACAGATGTCTTAAATATACATGTAGAAAAAACTTGATCCTAAATGTCAGCTGCTGCCACGGGAAGCGCCCACCCAGAGGTTTGAAGCTTAGATGCTGTTTCCACAAATATGTCCAAAAATGGCTTTATCCTCTTTTGAAAAATAGAAAAATTTGCACAACAGCTGCACTGTCATTATAGTTTATATTTCTTCACAAGAAAAGTGAAGAGAAATCACATGTCTGCTTGACTTTAACTGCTCATGTCCACCAAAATATTGGATGCAATTCAAAACTTTGTTCAATGAGAAGAGAAGTTGTACATGTACAATATTGTATGTCACATTATCAACACAATCAAATACACAGACACAGCATCCACACACTGTCTCAGGCCTCAACGCTGTGTTAACACTACAAGGGCACGAGCAGGGTCAGGGTTCTGCTTCACCCTGATTGGTTTATTGAGGCTCTGTCCAGGATTTTTACAGCCCTTAATTGTGGCTATTGTTAAAGCTGTATCCATACTTTGTGTGCAGAAATCCAATTATCATTTCAGTCCAAGTCGTAAATATTTTGGCTCATTTCACAATGGAGCTGAGGGGCAGCTGCAAAAAGCAAGAAGGACGGCATGAAATATGGAGAAATACAGAGAGTGCTTTAAAGGAAAATATGAAGGAGAGCAAAATCAAGCAAAAAATCTTCAGGAGGTTCATCTTTAATATATGTTAAATGACTACCAAATAGAAATCTGAGAGATAACTTGCGCACACAGTGAGTGCACATCTCAGTCATTGAGCAGAATACACTTGGTATTGGGAAACAGATCCATTATTCAGACAGATTCTCCAAATGGTAGATGGGCAATTCAGGTTTGAGCAAAGCATCCAGGCTCTCACTGAGGGCCTTTGTGTTGTCCTGTTGCCTGAATTATTTATTGCTGAGCAGAAATATGGACCTGAAATAGCCAACCATTGGAAACCTAACCTTGAGGAAAAAGCAGAGAAAAGAAAAGAGAGTGGAAAAGAAAGAGATAGAGAGGTGTGCGTTGAAACTGACACATGCTGAACAGAAAGCCACTTAAAATGATGAGGTTACTTAACTGCAGAAAGAGGCAATTACAAGACAATATCTATTTGTGCGTGAGCTGGCAGCGGCAAGACAGAGAGGGGACTGTGATGTATTGACACACACACAGACACACGTCCTGCCTTCATGAGTCCAGCAGGATTTGGTTTCCCTCCTTCATGTTCACAATCAAAGCCGTCCACAGCAGAACACAGGGACAGCGTGGCAGAGACACAGCTCAGACCCAAACGCTTTTATCAAGACTTCTCCCTGTTTCTTTTTGCCTTCCTCCACCTCCACACTCTTGCAACCAAACCCCTCTTCTCTCTGTTACTCCTCATGTCGCCTGCAGGGTCTTACTGCATTTAGTTTCACTTTTACAGTGTGTACAGTGTTGTCCCCATGTACATCTCTCTCTTTAGCCTTTTTGTTCTTAAATGGAGAAAAAAAAATGTTGCTCGTGATGAAGAGCCAGAGAGAAACTGCGTGATACAGTGTGTGGATCGTGTGAGAATCTTAGCTATTCCATTCTGAGTGCAGGTCTGAAATGCTGAGCAGCATATTGCCCCATATGACAAAACTCTAATGGATACAGATTGTCTTATTGGCCTGTCTAACCCCCCCGAACTGTTTACAAAACACAACTCTGGCTTTGATACTCAGTGCACATTGTGTAACAATCATTTTCATTATCAATTTACCTGCCAATTATTTTCTAGATTAATAATTTGGTCTATTTGTACTACATTTCCCCTGCTGCTGTGCTTCTCCAGGGGATCAATTAAGGAACATCTTATCTTATCTTAAAAAAATAACAGAAGACAGTAAAAAAATTGCAATCACTAAACACTAAGAAGCCAGTAAACACAGCTGAGAAACTGGAACCAGATATTTCTTATCATTTCGCTTTTAACATTATTTAGATGATTCAAACACCTAAATCAAAAACAGACCTGCAGGGAACAAAATACAAAAAAATATTTCATATTAAGGTCCAATGTGTATAAAATAATTGAGTAATTGTTTAACAGATCAATGACAAGTCTTAAATATACTGACTTAAAGATTAAGGGGTTTAACTATTTAATTGAAGTTCTATTTAGGCTTGTTGATTTCTCCCTAAAATACTTCGGAGAGGGAGGTGGAACCATAATTAAGCAATAAGATGAGAATAACAGTACGAGTGGTTTATGACATTTTGAATATATTTAAAGGCATGTTTGCCCCCTTGGCTGTTGGCACACGCAACAAAACACAAATGCAAAACATGGCAAACACACACAGCATCCAAACAGACAACCACACTTTGATGTACAGTATGCAAGATTTTCAGCGGGCTGCAGTGAGGACTCCCTCAGGAGCGTGGGAGAAATACACAGCCTCAGAGCCCGTATAACTGTGTCAAGCACCTACTCCCACATGCAGCCCGTGGATTCTAATAAAACCCAGATTCCTCTGCTAAATCGATATTTCAGAACAGCACACGAAGCGGTGCGCTAGGCACTGCACGGGGGGAATGAAAGTGCCCAACCTCGTGCCAAATACACACATAAAGTTGGATGTAATATGCATTACCAACAGAGTTTGCTGTTCATAAAGATTTTTGTTAAATGTCCATACGAACGGTTACAACTGGATTAAAAAAAAAACGCTTTGTAAAAGTTCATTTTTCAAAAGTTAAAAAGGCATTTTAATGTGTGAAATGTAAGTGCCCGCTCTTGTCATACAGAATGAAAGAACTGCCTTTTTTAATTGGCAATTTATGTTATTGTTGGACAGGACTGGCTACATGCGTGCTTTCCAAGCGGCTGCACATTGTTACACTAAAATGCCTTTATCAGATAAACAGCTGCACACAATATATATATATATTACAGATTTTAAAATCCATTATTATTATTATTAATATATTGTTATTAATGAAGCAAACTGCACGCTTACCTCTTATGTCGGAGCAGTGCGCTCAGCGATCCATGCCCGCAGCCTGTGTGCTGATGGGAAGCGTCCCCTCTGTCCTGCTGAGCAGCAGACGAGCACATGCTCAGCAGCAGCAGCTCCACCAGGGGCCACTGACAACAACACAGCTCAGTGGGACGGACTGACGGACGGACGGACGGACTGCTGCAGTGCCCGCGGGCACAGATCAAGCTCCTGCTGGATGATTACAGTGACTGACTGAAGGAGGAGGGAGGGGCCACATCTACTATCAAGGTCATTCACATCGAAGGTTTAAGGATGGGGGTCTTTGTCTTTGAGGTGGAACTTTTTTTTTTGTGGGCTGAATGAATATTCGTATTATTAGAAGGTAGCTCTGTTTACAGGGCTTGGTTATATATAAAGGCCACTCCAGAGGGAGCTGCACACAATCTGATAAATTACCTCAAGTGATGTCACTTGAGTCTGCATCAGCTGGGTCTGGAGAAATCTGGGGAGTTGGAAAGAAATTAGTTTACCAGACGTCCGTAGCCCACTCCTCTGCTCGAGGCAAGCCTAACGCAAGGTACTTCAAGTTGCATCTTGGGAAATGTAGGCACAATGTTTTTGCAAGGAAGAAGAATGTGTGGAATAAAAAAAATATTATATCTGGTTCAGTTTTGATCTCTTAAAAAGTTAATCAAAATATTATCGAAATCGCATCATGGCCACGTGCAATATCCAAATCACAGAAGCTTAATTTTTTTACAATGTGCGACCAAACAGCATTATAATGAAGTACTGTTGTTCTGAAAAGATGCCCTGGGCTACAGACCTTGTTCCCCAGAACTCCAGTTTCAAGAAAACATGTTAGTTTGGTACAGACCCCAAAAAACATTTCATCATGATTATGGTTTTCACTGAAAATTAAATGTGTTGCAAAAGAGAAAATTGCCACACTATTTCCGTGTGTCAAATATTGTATTGGGATGTTTTCACCATATCGTGCAGCTCTAGACTCGACATGTTAGAGGAGTGTTATAGATGTACAGTGCTAAATCTGTAAAGTACTAGTAATAAGTAATAAAAATCTACATTTTGAATGTTTCTCAACTTTTCATCACTGTGATTAGGCCTATAGGTCTGTTTCCCTGCTGTGAGCAAACAAACCAATAACATCTCCGGTCAATACTTTTTGTGTTTCTGTTTAAAAAGAGCTGTCAATTCATTTGGGAGTGATAGCAGCTCCCAGTCTTGTGTCTAGTTTTGTTGGTGGTGTGGTGACCCTTCTGTTTACATTTGGACCAGACTGTGTGCCTTGTAATGACCACAGAATATACATACATACACACACACACACACACATATATATATATATATATATATATATATATATATATATATATATATATATATATATAAATAAATTTGAGCTCAAGCTTCTAGGTCAAGCGGGACAGCAGCAATGCCTAGTTTGATATTTTCAGTTGGAGCATCTACATGACATTATCAACAGATTGGCAATGAAGCAGACAATTCTATGTCTACAATTCAATACAGTCAAATAGTGCTATTTAGGAATACTGTGAACCATAACAAATGTAGTTTAAAGCGAGACAGTCAGCATGTACCTCATGACTCAATTCAGAGCAGTCAAAGAAATAGCACATGACCAGTGTTCACTTTTAAGTTGTGTTTGCATGTGGGTGTGCTACACAGATGTAATTTAATTGATGCAATGCCAATACAAAATAGCAAGATGTTGTAATTATCCAATGATTCATTACATTACATTTAAACACCCATATCCCACAACACTTCAGTAAACAATAACCAGCTGATATTATGTGGGGCATTTATTGTATTTCATGTAAGCATGGACTGATTTAGAAATGACCACTGTTACCCCTTCTATTTCTTCTGGTCATAATATTTTCTCTAGACAAAGAATTGAGACAAAAAGAGAAGAAACCAGCAAATGATAAAACAGGGAGAAGGACCACAGTTATTCTCTGACTCTTGACCCACTGAATCAATACCTCAGACATATCTTTTTCACGATATATCAGACAGCCAATTTGGTTCAAATCTGTCCCACCTTCCAAGAAAAGATGGCTAAAGTGGTACTTCTGCCACCAGCTGAAACCATCATCTCTCTCTCAGTATAATGGTTTGCTTCCGTCCCCTCGCCCCCTGCAGCTGCTTGCTCTTCCTTCGTTCTCTTCCTTTGGTTTTCTGAGGCAGAGGAGGCTGCAGCTGACAGGACAGCACAGGCCAGGGGACAATTAGGGAAGCGTAGGAGAGACAGCTGGACCTGTTGCCAATTACACTGACTATGACCATGAACACCACCCACCCAAATGGACTTTCAGGAATGGGAAAAGAGAGTGTTCATTTAATTTATTCATCTCAAAAGGACAAAGTTACATAGTAGTGAGTAAAAGTGCTTTCTGAGGAATAACACGTACATATGGGGCAAAAAAATGTAACAGAGCAACAGAGTGACTGTGAGAAGAGACTGTCTGAAATGTCCGCACAGGAAACTGAGACATGAACAGGTAGAGCTCACCTGTTTCATCTGTAACATCTACATTGTGTCCTAAATCTAAGACAATGTGTGTTTGCTCTTCCATCATCAGGCTCTAGTCCATCATCAGTGGGATGTCTTTCCAAGAAGCATGCTCTGCAGCTGCTTGATCCTGCTTTCCTGTGGCAGCGTTAGGCTGTTCTCAGCTCGCTCCTCTTCCTCCAGCAGCTGCTCGATGTAGCAGGAGGAGCCCAGCAGGATGTGGCCTGTGGCCTGCATGGAGAAGATGGTCCATCGCAGAGCCTCCCTGGAACAGCAGCGCAGAGAGTGAGAGTGGTTGTAGATGACAGACACATAAAAACACAGCGTTTTAGTAACTTGGCATATACACGTGTATGAGAATATCATGAACGTAATTTCTTGAATAATTGTTGTAGAAAATGAAATGGACAAGCGTGACAGACCAGCACCACCTGATGAGAAAACAACTGACAGGAAGTATCAGATCATTTCTCACATTAACTGCATCTCAGAAAAACCGACATCCAAGAAAGCAAACCTCTTGCGGTGCAATGCGAGCGCAAAAAGCCTTATATCTGACAAGTCTGCAAAATTTAATCCTCCAGGACAGAAGCTCTGTGCCAAAGCTGAAAACCAGCAAAACTCAGCAGCAATGACATAACTCCTCCAAAAATTAATCTCAGTATAATCTAGCCTTTGTTCTTCTGCAATCTGATCATTTCATCTCCACTGCCACCCACACAGCAATAAACAATGAAATATGAATTTAGACTTGACATGTTGGGGGTTGAGTGCAGACTACTGTAACTGGTGTTAATATCTTATAAAAACAGCTGATATACAGCAGATAATTGAATTATTAGTGGGTGGCTACATTGAATAAATTGATAATCCATTTGGTAATATATGGATTACAAACTCGTAAAAATGGGTCTGTAACCGCATTAAACTATTATTGTTACTATCCAAATAATGCCTCAGTAAAGTCAACAGAAAGATACTTTGACATGAAGATAAAATAGACGCATCAATTACATAATAAGTCAATACAAAAGCATGAAAATATCCAAAGGTTACAGGTATTTGGCAGGCTCTTTCACTCACTTCAGTATACTTTTGGCAGCGTAACAGCGCAGGTCATAGGACACAGAATAAGCACCGTACAGGGTCGCTTTCACATTCAGGCAGCCAATGAAATCCTTAGGGTTGCTCTTATATAGGTCAAAAGTCAGCTTGGCCACATCTGTCCGGTGCTGCAGCCTGCACTTACTGAGCTGATCTCTGGAGGGGCTGCTCTGCGAGGCGACAGAAGAGAAACATAAGTCAGGTCAAAAGGGTGCAGACACTTTCTGTTGGTGTGATTGCATCCACCAACAAAATGACAGCATCCAGCTCCACCAGCAGACAGTTGGTTTGCCAATAACGACGGGAAAGGTACATGACAATGGAGCAAGGTCAGAGTGAGGTCACTTGATTACACATTTAGGGAGGGGGATGAAATCACTCCATGCATACATTTCTATGGAAATGAATTGCTTTTGGGTGAACACCATTCAAATTTGACAATGCCTCCGAGTCTGATTCAGTCCAGCCTTTGATTCTTCTACAAAAATGATGAAGGAAGAAAATAATCGCCCAGTGTTCTGCCTTTGCGCAATAACTGACACATTACTCCCCTATTCAGTTTGAAAGAGCAAATATTTGCTGAATAAATTTCACTGAATAGTTAGTATATATCATTCCTCAGTCTATAGACCCATGCACCATCCATATTCATAGAGCTGCATTAAAGAAACAGATACTTCCCTATCTGTTCCGTCACTACATCAAAGAATCACTGGCATTACAAACACTGAATACAAGTAGATGATCCAATATATGTTAAACACCACACTGTGCAATTCGAAAGCCGAAGCAGCTGATCAACAGTGTCACCTAGTGGTTGATGTGAAAAGTGTCAAACACTATCGTACTGGATGTGGGGTCCACTTCTGGCCCTTCTCCAGGACCACGAGGACAGCGTTTTCAGGCAGCGTCTGGAAGAACTCCTCTGTGTCCACCCCTGTTCCATCTTCATCCAGCACCAGGTCACTGACACACTGTACACCCAAAGAGTCACTGGCCTGACAGAGCACACACATACACACATTAAATCAGCAGAAAAAAATTCAGATATGGTCCATTACACAGAGACAGAGCATTATAATAGTCAGATACACCTCGGTCTTGTGAACTTTTACCAGCATGAGTCTGGTGTGGCAATAAGTGAGTCACAGGTCAGTCAGTCTGTGGTCATTTTTAATCCTCGACACAGACCAGGATGTCTGCCTGCTTCCTCACTATATCATTAGTCTCAATGTTCATCCACTCTCCTCACCTTGTTCATCAGGTCTTCCAGTGTCTCTGCAATGATGCCCTTCTTCACACTGCGCTCACTGTTTGTGACCCTGAAGGGCCTCGGACGAGGAGCTCGACCCGACAGGAGCTGCTGGGTCATGGAAGCGCTGGCTGAGACGCTTGCTGACACACACCTGAGAAAAGATATAAGTTCATAATGTAAAACTATCCTATCCACTATCAACTGGTGACAATGTTGACCATCACATCCAACTGATGGAGCGGTGCTCTTACTTGGAGAGAGAAGACGGAGTCAGAAGGCTGAGGGACTTCATGGCGTAATCCATCTGAGAGCACCTTCACCTGCAATAGGAAGTAGCATCAGTTTAGACAACACATCACCAACAAAGAGTAACATTACTAACAGGCATCACAGAAGGAGCAAGTAGCAGCTTTGAGTTAAGTTCATTAATTTTACATTTCAGCTAAAAATGAGGAAAAATGTAAAAGTAAATTCTTCTTCACCTCCACGTGTGAACCATTATAACTAAATCTAATCTGTTAAAGAAAACCCTTTTCTTCAACTACTCTTACAATAATGTCAAGACAAAAATCTACAAGATAAATAGAAAGATGACACTTCAGCAGCTATTGCCTTACAGTGGTGTTCCTGAAGTGCTGCTCCGAGCTCTGTTGTCACCACTGAACCTCTCTGATAACACACACTCTTCTCTGGTGGCTGTTTCTTGCACCACTTGCTCACTGAACTTTGTGCTGATGACTGTTGAGCTAGTTGCAAGCTGTCAGCTTTATTGAGTAATTCTCTGTGAACACTCCCACTAACCCTCCCCTGTAGAAGCCCTGGATTCCAGTCTGTTATATACAGAAATAGTTACATTAAAATAAAAGCCAAATAGCTAAATCAGTTTCCACCTTAACTCTAGTGGTATGTAGCCCGCCAGATAGTTTTGGTTTAATGTGTCCATAGAGCAGCCGCTGTGGACAGTTTTCATTGGAACTACTTCCTATAGAAAAAATAGTCTCTGAAAACAAGGATTACCAAAATACATTGTTATTGGAAAGATTTTGAAGACATTAAAATGGTAATTTTTCTGGGCTTTGAGAAGTACAAACCAAATTCAAATCACCCCCACTGTATTGTATACATTTCTATCTGCATGGCTAAATAGCACTTGGAGTAAGTAGATGTTTTGTTTTAATTTGTATGAATAGACCCTTTAAAAGACAACACAAAAGGTATGTGAAATGATGAAATGATAAAACGATGAGGTCTTGGTTACTATAGATAGAGCTTGTGGTCAAATTGTTTGTTTTTCTTCATATAAATATGATTTCATATATATATATATATATATATATATATATATATATATATATATCTTGACACTAAAATTAGACAAAATTAAATACTTTAATGCAGTCAAAAAAAAAAAAATAGATAAATGCAGAAATACAGGTCTCTGGGTACTGCCTACATTTTAATTCCAATCATTTCAAAAGGCGGAAAAAAATTATTTTCTTTCATATAGACCTACTCAAACATCATCTTCTTAAACAATTTTGATAAATTTCCCAAATGAGCTCATCGTTCAATGTTCACCACGTTATCTTACGCATTTGTGTGTCAGCTCACAAGGAGTGTCAAGACCTCCCAGTGTAATCACATTGTGTTACACAATGCTGAGGTCTGAGATCACCTGTGTATACACAACAATTAAACCAAGGGATTGATTATGTGACAGATATCTTACCTAGGTACAATCCTAAAACCTGCTGTTTCAGGAGGAAAAATCAGAGCCAGAGCTACTATGATAGTTCAGGAGTATCAAAACATGTCAGACAATCATTGTTTCACTGTAAAAAAAAAAAAAACCTCTCAGAAGTGACCTGATAAGACCTCACTTGCACACTGCTGTAACACCAAGAGATATACTGCCACACTTAAATCAACTTTAGTTCAGATGAAAGACCAGAGAATAAAGACTCTAGTCACACTGCGGTTCTCTCCCTCAGCTCATATGCCTTTGCCAGTGGCTGTATTTCACACAGTCTGCGAGACTGAAAGTTTACACACAGCTGAGCAGCACATCATTCACTCAGTGGCCTCCTTTTTTTTTTTTTTTTTTTTACCGAAATTAGGAGAACCTGAAACCACCTTCATTACAAATAAAGATAACCCAATACCACCGTAGCACGAGGCTGTTTGTAGTAGTAGAAATGCTCTGGTTTCTGTAAAATATGTGCACCACCAGAACAAAATATGATTAAAAACCCAATTAAAAGACAAAAGTGGAACAGGGCAACAGTAAAATATTCAGACTTACTTTCACCCTGTCTGTTCCTGCAGTACAGTGCCTCCACATGAGCTAATTAACAACACCTGGGTCAGACTGATTAACGACCAGTCTGCGCCATTTTGGCTCCTTTCCCTGTTTGAGCACTACTATCCAGAGAGGAAATGGGCTCAATGTTTATATTTGACAGTATGAGGAGTTGTCTTTAGACAGACTGTAAGCTAATAGAGTGAATAGTTGAAGACCTGTAAACTGCAGTTTGTGGGTGGAAGAGAAACAACGAGGACATCATGTGGACAAACGACAAACTGCTTCAGTTTAAACTGCAGCAGGTAGGAAACACTTGCTGTCTCTGGGTTCATTTACTGCCCTGGACCTCCTATACTTGACTGAAAGTAGCCACAGTGTAACAAAATAACCTCTCCAGTGCAAGATAAAAAGTATTGTATTCAATAAATCACTTAAGGAGAAGTACAGAAGTAATAGCAACAAAATGTAGGCCATTAAAAGGCTACATATTATTCATAATTAACCCTTTCATAATGTGACCATTTTGCACAGCCCATTGTTTATTTATTAGTAATTAGTAATTAGTAAATAGTTTATCAGTAATTAAGATTTAATGTGTAAGTTGCATTTTAATGTTGAATTTGGTCGAGGTGGAGATTTCAAAAACGTTAAATGCATTTGGTAGTTGTAGTGCGGCAGCTTGGTTGTATATTAATACTAATAATAATATATAATAATATTGTGCAATTACAAACAGTATTTTGTTAAAGGAAGACAGCCATTAGTTAGCAAGTGTGAGTGTACAACCTGAGGCCTGACACTGTGGTTGTCATTGTAGCACAAAGAGAGTGAAGTTTGACCACCTACTCCTTTTATTTGGTTTTAGCTTTTCCTCAGTAAACATTTTAAAAAGCAGCCTTAAAAACATAAAGAGGAAAAAAAAACATCTGATCTAATCAGCTTGAACACAGCTTTACAATCAGGACTGCAGGGATATTTTTCACCTATTTGGCTGCGCCTGATATCTATAACTTTATAACATTTAACATATAAACCTACAACTGGGCCAAATGTGTTGCTTTTGATGTAAAATTCACAATTGATTTGCTTAATTGCCTCACTATTTAGTCTGTAACAAGGCATCACATTTAACAAGATAATCATATGTTAATAGAACAATTCTGTTTGTAACTGGTAACTATCAGATAAATGTTGTGGAATAAAAGGTAGAATACTTTTGAAATGTAGTGGAGTACAAGTATAAAGTAGAATAAAATGGAAATACTAGTACTTAAGTACAGTATCACTGGCATTTGAAACAGTTTGGGTTCAAGTTTATTTCATGTAATATTAGCAGCTGTAGCAGAAATACATTGTCAAAGCCGATCTGTGAGACCATTTAAACCCAAACTGATAAAGATTGTGGTTTCTCAGAGGACTGCACTCATTACATGAAAGTGTTTATTGTGATATCTGCCTAATGATGAAACCTTTTACTATTTTTAATTTAAACTGTAACATTTGTGCACATTTCTTCTCTAGACTACACAGCCATAGTGTGGTGGGAAAACCTTTGCTTCTCAAGAAACAGCAAAGAAGCTGGTTTCCTTTAGTTCATTGCCTTTAATAACTGCTGTAACAGAGGCCTGAGAAAACCATTTAGGCTTCCCTAAATAGATTATTGTTACAATATTTTCATTGCAATATAAACAACTCTGTGCTCCTTAACGCAGCTGGGGCAACAGTCAAATGCTAATGCTTACAGTGATAGCTGCGTCATATAATATAAATGTCTTGTAATATGTGCACTGCAGTGGCTTCAACTATTATGGAACTGAAGCTACCACAGCTTGAAGTGATATAAGAAATAATTCCAGCTCATAAGCTGACCAGCGTAAAAAACACACTCAAATGTAAATCAGATGAGCCGTTTATTTCACTCTGTTGATCACATTTCATGCTTACTGCAGGAGCACAGATGAATCACGCCACAGATATTAGTGTCGAGCAGATAAGGCATCAGACTTAAAATAGCTGTGACTTGTTTGCCAAATGTAGTATTTGTAAACAAAGGTTCTGTAGAAAGGGTCTGTTCTTCTTTCAGAGGTCAATATCCTGCCCATGTCTTTGTCCTGTTATCACACATCAGACCCTGCCGCGGGTGACGCAGGCTCTTTTGGCTCAGACACGTTCATTTGTGCTTTATGGGCTGCTGATGCTTGTAATTATACTAAGCGTGCCTGATATCAATGCAGAGTGAAATGAATTAGACTTGAGAAGAAAATATGATTATCATATTGGATTTAATTGAACAACCTTTTCTTTGAATTCAAGATTACACATGCACAACACAAGAAACAGATTTCAGAACCCGATCACAGTCTTTGGCCCATGGGTGAATAATCTTTGAGACAAAAGACCAGCCTCCTCTTACATTGTTTACATTGTCTTTTTATGTTTTACGTCATTCTTTCTAATTACTTCTGTTTCAAGAGTCAGTCCATGGAGTGGTTAGGTGTAGAATGAGGTAATATAATCATTTAAGTAAGTCTTAAGTATAAAAGTAAAGCAGATCTAAGCTCTAAAGGACAGATGCTGACCACAATGACTGATTTCACCTGAACTAACATTGTTTCTAACCAGGTGCCACAATGTAAGAAGTTAACTCTTCTTTTGAGGTGAGACTTTGTCCATCAAGCCCCTGACAGCTTCCAGGGGCCCCGCTTCTTACTTCCTCTTTCCTATTCGCGCCATCAGTTCTGCATTGGCTGCTGCCTTGGTTCTCATGTCCTGGTTCTTGGCCAGGTCTATGAGGACACTGAGGATGCTGGTGGGAACATCGAGGGACAGGGCGAAGCGGGACCCCTGCTGGGCTCTCTTTGGCACCTGGGAGGCTGGGCGCGGGGCTCGTGCTCGCCGGAGCACAGTGTGATACTCTGATCGGAGCAATGAGTTCAACACACCGCTGCGGTTTAGGATGTCAATGGCCAGCACGTCCCTCTGTGTGTCTTCATCGAGTTTGGCAAGAGCAGGACTGCTCCTCTGGCTCTGGACACACCATGGCAGCAGCAGAGCCAGGCAGAAACACACACGCACACTTCTCATGGTCAGGACTCTGTCTGCTGGGAGAGAAAAAGAAGAGCAGATCAGCCAGTGGCTCAAAATTACACAACTGTGACACTGCACACACTTCTCCCGGTGATGGCATGCAGCAATAAATTTCTTTGGAATAATGTGACCAAAGAAATCATCTGAATGGCTTTTGGATAGGAATTTTGACGAATTGCAGCAGTATAATGATTATTATAGTATTTTGTACCCAATGTATTATCCATCACTAGGAACATCCAGGTTAGATTTACATTTCAGTAGTCTCTACCAATGCACACATGGAGATAAATTCAATGATATATGATCCACTATCCACCGTGCACTAATTTGAAAAATACCTTCCAAAAAGACAAGAAAGCATGCAAGTTATACAGTTTTCTGCAGAGCATTTTAGATTCTCCAATATTTTGTCCTCTTAGCCTATAAATAATCTTTATTATTTTCCAATAAATCTGGCACTATTTTTGGACATACGTACAAATAAACCTGGGTAAGCTTTGATCAAGTGTCACAATCCCAATCAATACTTACTCGGTTTCACCACTGTGAAAAGTTGGATGAAAAGGCACTTCTCCTTGCTCTGGTCTAAATCAGGGCTTTGGTAATGATCTCTTGTCTTTGACCCTCAGATATCCTGTGATGCTGTATCCCGGCTTCTTCTGGAGCTACTGGAGTAGCGACCTGTGTGGCACGCAGTCGGATGTTCAACTGGACTTGTGCCTGCTCGTCCACGATTTTGTCTTCATTCACGTCAGTCTTCGGCGTAACACTGCCCCTTGTTCCCTTCCCTGTTTATCTTTTACATCTCCACACCCCATCACCCTCCCCACATTTCATCTCATTTCCTCTACACTCATTGCCATCTCTCTCTTTCTAAAAATAACACTATGGTAATCACAATAGTTTGCCTGTATTGAATTAGACAGTTGCCCCAGTCTGCGGTCAAAGCACAACTAAAACCCACCGTCTCCATTCAAAAGTACCAACACACTACAGAAACATTTCACTCTCTTAACATGGTGTTAGGATGTGTTGTCAGACTGGGTGACCACAGTCTCATCATTATAGCATCTATTGTGTTCCTGTGATTTCTAATATTAGCTTGTTTTAGGACTTTGAGTGAATGTATGCACAAATGTTCATAGACATTCAGATTTATTATTTATCTTATCCTCGTGCAATTTTGACTGATACCTTATCTTACGTCTCTTTTTTTTTTGGTAAATACAGGATTTTGACTCCATGTTATTCTCAAAAGAGAAACAACCTGAAAGACGATTTCTAATCTTTAGCTCAGTTGATCACCCGGATCTCTGAAACAATGCTCAGAGGACAGAGGGATCTACCAATGGCCTCATATTGGCTACCTAACCAGTATGTTCACCTTGACAAGACAATCTTTGGCAAAGGGTGAAATTATTTCAAGGCCTTATGAATCTCATGCAGGCACAGTATACTTGTTTGTTTTGTTTGGAATTTTACTAAAATAGCATGTTTTCGCATCAGCTAGTCAGACTATAGACAAATGTCTGGGACCTAAAACAAGAAGCCTACGTCACAAACTCCAAAAAAAGCCAGTTCTACATGAAAGAGCAGACCAGGATTCGTCCACATTACTGTGACAGTGATTCAATTCTACGGCCACTAAATGTGGCCTCATCAATTAGAGTTTAGGGAGGCGATTGCATTATTTAAAAATAGGATTTATGTGTTTCGTAATAACGGAAGTAGAATAAAAGAAATGTTATTTTGAAATGATAGGCTTAATTGAAGACCCAAATATCAGTACAAGCTCTATTTACCGATGTTGTCAACTTCTCAGAAGTTGCCGTCACAGCTATTTGCACGTGTCTTTGTGGCATCTTAAAAAAATTGCCAGGTATGACATTCACAATGCTGGGCACTAGGGCCAGTTAAGGGAACATAATGTATGAGTACACACATATTTCTATTTACAGAACACAGAAGAACACTCATAGAGAAAGCCCTCTGGAGGACAACAAGGAGTAAGAGGCTGTCAGGCCCAGGAGGGAGGCTGAACAAGACAAAACCTACCTTATTTCCTGAGTCACCTCCAGTCCAGCCCATCAAGGGACTTATCCTCATCTGACTAATGATATGAATAATACAAGTACAGCCCAATTACAATAGTTGGGCCCTCGGGGGGCCCACAGGATTACGAGCCGTCTCAGTTACCCTCAGATAAACAAACACGGGTCACACAAATGTCACCCAGCAGCAAACAGATGTTCTGGGTCGTATACCAGTAGCATTCACTGTCACAGATACAGCATGACGCAGACTACATATGAATCTAAGATGATGTCATCTCTATGATTCAAGATACAACATATATATCACAGCAGGTCTGGGTTTATAATTCAAGTAGCCTACTGACGTAAGATCTGGGTACATTAAACTCAATCTATCAGGAAGCATCTCATCACAATTACTCTGATCACTGATATAAACTTGATTGTTCTGTCCACTTAACTTGACTATATGGTTCAATTCAAGTTATCATAGCAAAGCAAATTGGTAGTAAGTACACTGCCTAGATCACAGATTAGCCTGATATATAATCAGAAAACAGAACACAGGGACAGTGAAAAGAGGACAAGTGTAAAACATGATATTGTGAGAGCAGCTGTGCTCATCTGTGTCATCTTTGTTTTCTAGGAAACCAAAGACTACTAGATAGAATAAGACTCAAGTCTTTGATGTATGGCTTTAGGTTCTAGCAATATTCATAGAAACAGGCCTACAAAATTTTTCTTGTCATCCTTTTGGCTTTTTTATACTTATTTTCCTAATCTAAATGTAAGGCATTTTATTGAGTAATTATGTGACTAATGATGCATCAAAATAAAGTTATATATACACTCATATATAGAATGGAGTGAACAAAGGATTATCGTTATGCTTACATGCTGTATTTTATTGCTCATTAAGGTTGTTTTTGCTTGCATTTTACTTGTACCTGTGTGTTGTTTGCAGTTAGAATTCTAACAGACCTTTCCCAAATTAAGCAATAACCAAAAAAACATTGCAGTTGACCAGAACTTACAAAATGTACTTCATACGTTGAAAAGCAATACACCAGATACAGTACATTACCAATGTACTGTACTGTACATATGAATGAGACAAACCACATTTGGCCAATGTTTTACAGTATTTTAATTGTCGGAATGAGAGCTTCTGTTATGTACAATAGAGGACAGAAACAAATCTTACAGAAATTATAAATATACTCTTGCTCCGAACTGGTTGTATTTAGTACTGGTTGTACTGTTTCCAGTAGATGATTATTTACTATTCAAGTCCACCCTCTCTCCCCTCCCCTCTCCAAGTCAGTACCAGGTGGTGAGGACCTGTGTAGTACCACCGAGAGGTAACAGAGGTTTAATTTTGATACAATGTCTCTCATGGCTAACTAAGAGTGATCAGTGGGCGGGATTTGAAAGGGAGGTGGGGAGAAAAGAGATGATGGATGGATGGCTGCCTGTACGGTCAAGACAACGTGGACAATGCTCTGGTATTCGGTGATGACACGGTGAGGAGAATATGAGGAGCAAACACACTCGGTGCAACAAAACAACTTCTCTTAAAACCTCAGCCAGTACATGGCACTGCGCATTCTGTTGTAGTCAGGTAGCTGTTCGACTGGGCCTGGTGGAGATAGGCAGGAGGGACATATTAGATCACATTATTACAGCACGGGTCCCTTCGTTGCTGCTGAAGGACTAAAACCAAAAAGAACTCACCGACAGCTGCCACAGCAGGACACTTGTCGTAGATATATTTAGAGCAGATGTCACGCACCATCTTAGGGGTCACAGCCTGAAAAGAAGAGATGTGGGGGGGAGTCAAGACTTATTCCTGAGACAGACTACACGAATTTAGTCAAATGTGAAATTGTGTGTCAACTCACGTCGATTCGAGCATCCCACTCTGCCAGAGGAATACGGCGTCCATAGTTCAGGATGTGTCTGCCAATGTCATCACAAATAGGTGTTGTTCCTAAAAGGAAGAAAAGGTGTGTTGACATAAGATTTGAAGGAGTGAGTATGTCTGTCTGTATGAATGCATGACAGACACATTACACACCATTGAGCTGTCCAACAAGGCTGGCCTTCAGAGCATTCTTGCCTCTGGCAACATCACTCTCTGTCACCGTGGTACACAGATTCATCCTGTACAGAAAGGGGGGGGGGGATACAATGAAATATGTGCATTGTCCTGTAATTATAAACAATTATAACAGAATGCAGTTATGGCATGTCTGTCCTGGAGTTATTACTGACCAGGCATTCTGGGACCAGTGCATCATGTCTTCAATGTAGTGCTTATCAGCCACAAAGTGAATGCCCAGCAGGCCGGTGTCGCTGTAGGAGGAGTGGAAGGCCTGGAAGCTATGACACAGTTTCTCCTCCACTGCCAGGCGAGCCAGACGGCTGCTCAGATGCTACAGGTGAGAGGAAGGAATGGATGTTGATATTCTACTGTACAGAAACTGTGTTAACAGAAGGGTCTCCCTCTCTTCTGAGGGTATGATTGAGCAACAGGTGTAGTGCAAGTACGTCTTCCACACCGCAAAGCTTCTTATTACAGCGTTTTACCACAATCCAACATGTTAATATTCTATTAAAAAATATATATATTTTTATTTTAGGGTTTGTTCCTCTCAACAGGTCCAGAGGCAGAGGTGAGACCCCTGACCCAGGTTTTTAGAGAGGATAATAGTCTACCCCTTAATAATGGCCACTCAAGACATCAACAACCTCAAGTGGGCAAAGCTTAAAGGGGAACCTGCAGAACCATTAAGATGAATTCACTTTTGGTCTAAATGGGAAACAAATCTGACTAACAAATAGTCTGAAACTAAAGTAAATGCAGTTGTCAAAGTAAAAAGCCAATGTAAATGAAAGTTTGACATTCTGTGACTATCAATACCTATGTACAGTATACCATCCAGTGTAACCGAGTGACCTTGCATTTGTTCTGTTACATAACCAAAAAAATAAAAAGAACTTAACTTACTTTAGTTACATTTGCCAATTTCATAGTTGTCTGTTCTTAACTGCATAAACTAAAACATTCACTAACGCACATTTCACCAACCTTTCCACCACCATAGGTGAGGTCAAAGCTGCCGATGATGGAGTTGGCCACCATAAGTGGCACGATGTCTGGGCTAGCAGCACTGGCCCCCTCCACAGCGATGGCAACATGTGCTAGAGGCAAAGCATCATCACGCATACGGATCTGAGGAGAGGCAGGAAAGGATCAGATCAACAAAAGAATTCATCATGACAGTGAAAATAATATCCCGAGCTATTCTCTATGCTCTGTCACAGGCCAGAATCACATGCATCTAGTGCATCAATCTCAAGTTAATTAACTTGACTCAACTTACAGTAGAATAAGAGATCATATAGTAAAGCACACAGAACAAAGAAAAATACTCAACACATCTCACCTCACTGCCTGTAAATCTGCAGGGTGACAGCAGAGGGATGGCATCTCCCTCATACTCAAAAGACAGGCCACTAAAGTGAGATTTGGCCAAACCGACCAGCTCCTCGTGGTTCACACCTGTAGAGGAAAGACATCGGATGAACAGAGTCGTTCCAGGAAAAGTAGAAATTCACAGGCGACCAGCGTGCCTCCTCAGAGTGTGTGTTAGGAAGACTCACCTCCAGCAGCAGTCAGCACCATGCGAGTGGCTTTGTAGTGGCTGTTGATGTAATCCACTAGGTCCTGGCGGGTCAGGGTCCTGGGAGAATTTAATAGAAGTTACATTGTGACAATTTATAATTATTTTAACATAATTACAGCACTTCACTGTTTTGACAGCAGTGAGCCTTTGAGGAAAGCAATTCTGAGATTGTGACTAATATTTGTCTGCGTGTCCTACCTGGCATTTTTGGATGGTCCCAGCACACTCTGTGAGAGAGGAGTGCCCTGGAAGGCTGTGGCATGCAGCAGGTCCAGGCAAACATCCTGGAGGTTACTCTCAACCTCCTCCAGCTCACGCAGCACCACACCCCTCTGCTGCTCGATCTCCGCCTCGTTCAGTGAGCAGCTCTGCACTACCTCTGACAGCAGCTCAACGGCTGGGAAAACACAGGTAAGAGGGGATATGCTCACACTTAGTTGCTGGCCCACACAGTACAAGGCCAAGTAACTGGGATTCTCCATCAGATATGTAAACATGTTAATCAGTTTATTCTTAATGCCTTCATCTTACAAACAAGAATGGGTTTTATTTTACAGCATCTCTGAAATCCGGTTATTATAAAAACTGGGGAATGATCAGTTAATTTCACTGCTTGGAAGCAGGTCATCTTACCTTTAGGCAGATCTTTAGCCAGGGTCTTCATGTAGTATGCAGTGTGCTCCCTGGAGGTGTAGGCACTCAGGTGAGCACCCATAGACTCCACCTGCTGCTCCAGGGCTGTCTGAGGGCGCTTCTTGGTACCCTGGGGGTTGAGAAGAAAGGTGAATGGAAGAAACTGTGTAGAGCTACCCCCAAAAACTTGATGATTTGTGTCAGTTGAGAAGACTGATAGGATAGGATTGTGAATCCGGACAGTCTGAGGCAGGGCAGCAGCTGCTCCATTGATGACTGACAGTGTAGCCAGCTATACTCTTTTGAACCAGACGGTGGAACGACTATCTACTGCCATCCACTGTGATTGACTTTTCGGCTGACAGTGCTGTCAGCAACCCGGCAGGAAAGACCCTCTGTGTCTTACAGGTAAAACGTGAGATTTATGTAGGATGATATAGGGGTTTAGTGTCGTGCTGAACTGAAAGAAAGAAAGGTTCTGAGTTGGGTATAGCCAAACTGTGTAATGGTATTGTTTGTCTAACAGGTAGACATAAAAGTTCAATGGGAGACTTAAAGATACACTGTGGAGTTCTTCAACCTCTAGTAGCACTGTGGAGCTGTGGGTCCCTGTTTTGCTTGCGCCATGCATGTGCATGAGGGTGCACGTGTACATTGGTGACAATACACAGTCCTACCAATGTTTTTACATTGTTCAACTGATCTACAGATGATAGCACTGACCCAATAAAGGCAGGCAAGAAGAAGTCTGCTAGTTAGTAAACATTAACAATGTAGATTTATAAGCCCTTTAAGAAAAATAAGCTTGTATAATAAGAAAGGAAATGCATCTTCTATGTTTATTAGACCTCAAGGATTCACACAATGTGTTATAGTTAGAAACACTAAATTAAACATAAGAATTATTTGTTTACAGGAAAAGTGCACAGGGTACCTTCAAGGTCATAAAGAATACCTTGAAAGCCATGTGCTCCAGGAAGAAGCCTGCTCCGTTATTCTTCTCACTCTCATAGCGACTGCCGACACTGATCCACAGTCCAACCTATGACAAGGAAGGCATATGTGAAGAATGGGGGAAATGTTAAACTACAACTCTCATATATGACATAATATTCAATGACAGTGAAATGGTGAGTCAATAAAGTGCCATTACAACCTGCTACATGGTTGTAAATAGACCCCCTTATTACTGTGTTCTTACAGTGCATGTGGCATGTCCAGTCTCCTCAGATGCAACCCTCAAACCATTGTCCAGTGTAGTGAGGTGAGTTTCAGGGGCTCCCACCAGGCTCTGGGCATAGCTGACTGAGGCTTGTCCCCGCCTCAGAGACAGCAGGATGGGCTGGAAGGGCAGAGACACCAAGAGTCATTTAACAATCCTGTACAAATGCTGGAACACTAGCAGGAATTTCTATTCCCATTGGAAAATCACTTTTATTTATTCCCATCCTCCATAGTAAAAAACTTTAAGAGATGTTATTGAGAAACATTTTGCACACACCTCCATTTCGCTATAGCTTGCTGACTGGTTCGACTACTACTACTGAAGCTAATAGGCAGTTTGTTAGTTAGCAGGATATCTCAAACTACAAAACAGTATTTTAGAAAGTTTAGCTATTATGTACTGCACACAATCTGGCACCTGTATGCCCTGATTCCCTATTACTATGTGATGCAGTACATGTGATGCAGATTTAAAATTTGGGGGGAGGGAAGGAGCAGAGGCAACCTGAACGCAGTCAACAGGTAACATGAGTCTTATGACTG
This sequence comes from Dicentrarchus labrax, assembly GCF_905237075.1. NCBI lineage: Eukaryota > Metazoa > Chordata > Actinopteri > Moronidae > Dicentrarchus > Dicentrarchus labrax. Next base: position 12,431,222 of record NW_026136711.1, read on the forward strand.
CAGTCCACTGTCTGCATGTCTGAGTCACACTGTACTGAACACTTTAGGCCGATCCATTCACATGCAAAGTCAAGAGCTGAAATGTTTGTCACAGAACATCTAAACTTGAGGCTGGCAGCTGACCATGATCGACACCACTGCCATATTCTGATAAGCACTAAAGAAATGACTAAAAATAGACACAACCAGAAGATAATGTCAGTATATACAAGTTATATTCAGACGTAAACATGTCAATGATCTATCATACCCTTCACATTGCACTGTAAACAACAGGATGTCAATATGGAAGTATTTTAATATTCAGATGGTATTTTAGATTTTTTTTTTAGTTGTAGCTGTTTATGAGAACAACCTAAGATGACAATCTGTGTTTAGTACAAATGTAACGTTATGTGCAATCATAACAAAATATAACAAAACCTGGAAACACTGCCAACGCTAAAGCTAACGTAGAAATAACATCAGACGTAGCTGTGCCCTGTTTAACACATCACTACACAGTGTCTTCATGTTCAACCTGTAAAAGTCCGTGATCAACAATCAAACATTCAGACGATCATCAAAAGTACAGGATCCTCCTCAGTGAACTCAGTGTCTCCAAAGTCACCATGCTAACGCTGCTAGCCCGGAAGCTTACCCTCGGTCTGAGGACAAGTGAGAAATGTTCCCGCTGCTGACCTTGTGAACGACCACAGACGACTGAACGACGGCCACATGGTCCGAGTAACACGTACATAAAGTGGACTTTACACATCGAGTGGTTGTTAAAGGACACACTGCCACATCTGACAGGTGACCTTGCATTCACTGCTGGCTAACCAATGCTAACCGGTTAGCATAGCCCCTTCCCACTGCGGAAAGCCCAGTTAGCTAACGTCAGCTAGCTAGTTAGCCTGTTAACTTAGCAAGCGGACATTGCTCTTCGACTACTTTCAGCTTTACGCCGGGGCAAGAGCAGTACCGGGATCCCGTTGGGCATCTTGTGTTACTAAAAGCTAATCTGCTTAGCCTTTAAAGTTGTACTTACACTGCGGTTTTTGGCAAGGGCTCGACCCACGGTGCTTCCGACTCGGCACACTGACGCCGCCATTTCTCAGTAGGGTTACAGAAGGTGGAGGAGGCTCTCGGCTTTCGTGTGTCCTTTCTTCTTCGCCGTCATATGAACATGTGCGCTGTCTCTTCAGCTGGACACTGTCGCCACCGACTGTTCATTGGGAGTACTCCCAGAGACCTTACTGTCACTTTGGTGATGTATCAGGCTCCTTTGATTTGTAGTGTTAATCTCAACTTCAACATGAGCTGTGACCGATAATAAAATAAGCAATTCCAAGGCTACATTTCTCGTCATGTCATACTGCTCTAACATTTCATTTTCTGTTCTTCTTGAGAGACATCCCTGCGTCCCCTAAGTGACGGGATACTTCAATTTCAGTCATTTTCTCATTCTTGGATTCATTGCTTTATAAAACCTTCCCTCTTCATTTCTCCCTGTGCATCATACTCTCTACAAAACCACACACTCTCACTTATTAGGTGTTGACACTGTTTTGAGTTTGACACATATCTCATTTCTTTCTACAGTTAGCTGACCTTCATTATCTCTCTCTGTCTCTTGTCTCTGGAATTAATCCATGCTCTCATTTCCACAAAGACATACAGAAACTTGACAATCCTTGGTGATTTACCCTTTAGTGTAAACAATTTTGTGCGTAAATACTGGCAGCTGCTGAAGAAAAAGCATTTTTCTGTGATAAGGTCCACCCAATTACAACAAAACACATTGTCTCACTTTACCCCTGATGTATCAAACTATATAGTAAGCTTGTTTTTATTTACCTAGATTTTTGACTTCAGTGCAATGGAGGTGAACAGAATTTTGTTTCTGATGAAAAATGGCATTTAAGGAATTCAACAGCAACATTCCTGAAACAGTTTCCCCAGTGACTCTGGATAATCCACACACTTTGCTGTGAACATGTAATGAAACTACTTTCTACCAAACAAATACTCCTTATATAAATTGTTGACAACCTGTGGATGATCCAAATAAGAGGGGCACTGTTGTATTAAATCAGATGACTGAATCAAAAAAAAATGTGAAAATCAAGACATGGGAATTTATTCAGTTGTGACTTTATATTGAAGTAGGCAGACAACCCTGCAAACAGAGAGTTCAAACTGAAGGAGCATGTAAATGATTTGGTTAATAAACCTTCTTTTGAAAGTTTTTTTAGGCAGTCATGGTGCTGGCGGCTGCTGGCAAAGACTGTTTTTGAACAGTAATCTCCAGAGAAGGACCTTGGTGCTTCTCTATGGTGCAGGGTTGGACTTCCTCTTGGCAGACTTTTGTTTCCTTTGATTTCCTCTTCCACAAAAATACAGAGTGAGGCTGTGCACTGAAGGGCAGATGGATGGACCTCACAGTCATTGGCAGGAGAGGTAAGAAGGTTTCGATAGAGACGGGCACAGGCGGCTCAGGAGGAAGAAGAGGAGGTGGTGGAACATGAGCGTTTTTGAGCGAAGACTCGGCACTCTTTAACAACACCTTAGGTAGAGGCTTCACTTTATCTGCAGCTAGTTCCCTCTCCTTGACGGGACCTCTGTGTTTCTGTGCTGAACGGTTGGGGGACCCCAGTGGAGGAAGGGGGCAGGGGCATTTGATCTTGAAGCCCTCAACAAGTAGGTTGACTCCTACATACTGTGGCACTTCTACTGCTGCCTGGAGACCAAAAAGGACATCTAAAGTATTCTGTATCACCCTCACAATTTTGCTAACTTTAATGTATACTATAACCTGAAGAGGAGGGGAAACTCTTCCTTACCTGCCTATATATGAGCTGAAAGTCTCCGGTGTTTGCAGTGCGGTCTGCTCTCCGGTCCAGGACAACCCGTAGTGTGTCTTCCTGCACAGCAGTGCAGAGGCGGGCTGTCACAGGGGTGGAGTGAGCCATTGTGGGACTGGCATTGATTTCTATCAGCCATGGAAGCAGGTTTCGACCTAAGACACACATACCAAAGTATCTAAGTGGTGATGAACCTTTTGTTTTCGTAGTAAAGGTAGATAAAAATCAATATAAAAGCAGTTTTAAAATATAAGATGATGCATGTTGAAACAGGCAGTATAACATATAACGTAACATGTACTTCACAGTGATTGCATTCTACCTAACATGAAGTCAGCACCGTAGAGCTCAAATGTGTTTTTGCGTGACTCCATCAGATCCTGTGTTGTCTGTAATGCGTGGATCACTGCCTTCTTCATCCCCGGGACTACCACAGTGTGCCACTGAGCTTCCCGGCCCTGGCTGGACAGAAAGCTCTTGAACTGGTCATCCGACCACATATTGTCTGCAGGGATACCTCGATGTCGCTGTTTGGAGGGCCTCAGGTGCCTCTGGATAGAGTTATTGCACAGGTGGACAGAGCTGAAAGGACAGGGTTAAGAGAGAGATTGGAAAGAGAAATAAGTGGAAATGGACATAAGTATAATGAGACATGATGAGATGTCATCATGTCTGTTACAACTACTTCTCTCCAGTTTGTCTTCAAACCACTTCTAAACCATCTGACTATGGTAATATTAACCATGTGATCAGACACCTTTAGTTATTTTTACAGTATTCAATTAACACATTTTTTATTTGTTGTTTATAATTTGTGCAACTTTGGTGGACGTAGAAGCAATCTTGTATATACTGATAGTGTGCAGGTGTTTTAGAGGCAGTTGGCAGTTTTGGGTTCATTTGAATGTTGCTAATTTCAAAGACAGCGAATACATAGAGTTTTGAATATACCCAGAGGATAGCAGCTTTTTCAAAAGCAGATCTCCCGCCAAAAGTGACAAGCATAACCACCCACAGTGCTGCCTTTTTTTTACTCTGTATCTTTCTCTCAGTTCCCCTTTTTAAATTTAACATTCAACTGGTTTCACATCTGCTTCTTTCTTAAATTTTTGGCCCATCCCTTTATTAGTATCACTGTCTTACCTGTCCAGTGTATCTAGCGAGTAAGGCTGCGTAGAAAAGCGCAAGTAGCACTTCTTATAGAACCACACAGTCAGAGGGTTCCAGTCAGTCACCAGGAACCACTGGCGCAGGTCAAATTTGGTGCCATGGACCAGCAAGGGGCACTCCAGGTACTTCTGCACCACCCACTTGCTTTCCGTGATCAGAGTTGGATCAGAGTCCACCAGCCTGAGGATCTGATCCAGACGCTTGGCGCATTTGATTCCTGGAGGGCAGGTGTAAAGGGTCAGCCAGGACTATGGCAGGTATTATGTGAAGTGTCTGACAGTGTCTGACTTCTCACCTCTGCCCCTGGACATAGCTCCAGGTTTGATGATCCATATGTTGTGTATGCCGTCTATGTCCAGCTGTGGACTGACCTCCGCCAGCCTCTGCAGCATGGCTTTGCAGCATGTCACAAAGTGATCACTGTTCTCAATTTCTGCTCCGCCACTGAGCGAGGAAACACAGAGACTGAGTGTGAGATACTGAAGAGCACTTTAGTTTTCCAGTTACCCTTTACCATTAACACGCAGACACTGTACTCACTGAACAACGAGGTTGTAACTGTCAATGAACTCTGCCCACTCCTCCTTTGTAAGTGTTTGTGGTGTCTCCAAGCTTGTGTCTATGTCTCTGTGCTCTATACTCTCCAGGTACTTCTGGCATACTTTGAGTGCGCTGTCCATCATTTTGGAAAGCACCACTGGTCTAGATCGCCGTTTTCTTCGTTTTCTCTGATCTAATGGTGGAGCAAAACAGTGATTACTTTATTTATTTAGCTACACTGACTGACTACACAGTCATGTGAGAGATGTTCATACCCTGAATGTTGTGGCTCTTTCCCTCTCCCTGGACACCCCGCTCCCTCTCCACAATGTACTTCAAAAGACTGGTGCAGGCTGTCCTCCTGTAGTCCTCTACACAGAGGGCAAAGACAGAGAGACAAGTATTCTAAACTTGGAAAGGTTGCCGGAAATACATTAGAAGTAGCTTATCTAGTTTGATGGGCCTTAATGTCAGATCTGACCGATAAAAGCTTGCTTCTCATCCTGTGCTCCTAGTCTGTAACAGCGGGGGAAGAAGGTGTCTGGGTCGGCTGAATCAAACCAGTGCAGGTTCCTCAGGTTCACACACAACCCCACCTGACAAAATAAGGACAAATATTGACAGGAGACCACTGAAAAGGATTGTTTTTCTCTAAGAACTGAAAGAAAAGAATATAAATGCACCTTGGTGGTGAAACTGCCTGCTTTTGCGAAATGATTGGTAATCTGTTCTTTCTGCAGGCTGTTGTTGTTGATGGCATCTCTACGATTGGTCCAGTAGAAATAAACCATTTCATTCCGCACCAGCCGAGACTGTATGAGAGAGAGGAGAGGAGAATCTGGGAATCTGCTGAATTTTGCCATTATGAACTGTAAATTTCCAAAATGGGTAACAACCTTTAAGTTGCTGTTCACCTTAGCCCCATGATAGCCCACAACCTTTAAATGTCATTTTTACCATGAGATCATATAGTCCATCTGCGTCCTGCTCTTCATTGTCTGAGAAGAGGAAGCAATATTAATAAATGATGGGATATAGACAGATATCCACACCAAGGAATAGAAGCAATATGATGTCTGAAACAGTCACAATTTCATCTAGCTCACCATCATTGTCATCGCTGTCACCAGCATCATTAGAGGTGGCCCTGCCCTCATCACTGTGACGACGCGGGGCATGGTGCTTTGAGCGTTGCGTACGCTGCTCAATCCAGCCTCTGGCCCTCAATCCTGCCCTGATGACAGGGTAAGGGCCTTGGATGGAGAATACCTTATGCATCTGAGAAGGCAGACACGAGACACAGAAGTGATGGACAACTTCTTGGAACAGTTAGAGATTAATATAACCATGGAAAGTTTTATATACATCCAGTAATGTAACTCACCTTGACAGCTTTGTCAGCAAAGGCTTTGGCTACCCTCAGTCTCTCTGGGTTAAGAACAGGTGGGCTGACAAAACTGCGGCGAACTTTGCCCTCAGGAGGTGTAGCTGACACACACACACACACACACACCACACACACACACACACACACACACACACACACACACACAAACTGCCGCTGTAAGAGTTAATGTTGCAAGAGTGTTGGTTGTCGTCTAACAGGGTATACCTACTTGCTTGCAGGCTTTTCCCCTCATCTAGGTTGCGTTGCTGGACCACAGCTGTGACCTTCTGATGCTTGGAGGGGCCTGCTGTTTGTCCTGCAGTAACATCAGGAGCACTGTCATACATCTTACATCAGTAAAATGGGCCATCACACATCCTACTCAAGCTCCTACCAAAAGCATGTTTATACCCAATGCCAGAAAGAGCATGTTGTAAGCTTCATATAATAAAAATGGCATCGCTTTGTTCGGTTGCATAGCATACCAACACATAGCAGCACATTCATTGCATGAAGGAGGGGAGTTTTTTTTACAGCTGTAATATATTGTGGACATTCAAAATGTCCACAATGATGATGAGTAAAATATACACCTGAACAAACCAAATGACCAAATATAACACAGAAGACACCATGACAGGGACACTATATCTAAAGCTTAAGGCTTGACATCTTCAGCTCAGAGCCAAAAGAGCAAAGTCATGAAACTTTAATTCATGGCCTCTGAGTTCAAACATTTGGCCACCTGTCCTGAGCGTGACCTCATGATTAATTCAGCATTTGCGATCTATAAGCTGACTCTATGAATGCAAAGGCCAAGACCTCTGGAGGTGTGAAGTGATACAGTAGAGACCTTTCATGTTTCAGAGTAGAAATGGGTCCCTCAGCAGCAAGTTACAACCTATTAAAAGGCCCAATCTGAAATAGACAATATAAAGTCATAAAATAATATTGACATGTTGAGAAATAAGCATTGTTTCTTTCTCATCTGGTCGCAATTGGAAATACAGGCTTGTGTCGACAAATTTGAGAGAAGTAGGTGGTTCCACCCTCTGATTAACACTTAGAAAACACATCTAAGTGATTTCCATTTTTTTGTTCAGACAGTGTTTCCTGTGTCTCTCACCACTGTCTGGGCATGGTGCCTGGTGTCTGTCCTGGCCCTGCTGGACAAACTGTCTGGACCTGGTGGCCTCCATAATACCATCAGCTCTCTTCTTCAAGGGAACATTTTCTCTTGCTCTGCTTCATGGCATGGTCAGACACAAACTGCTGCAGAAGACACACAATTTAGCATGTATGGGGCAACAATCCCACAGTGTAAGAGTGTGCACTAATAATGTGTACATATACAATGATTAAAACTCTGCAGGCGTCACACATCTCTAGCTAACTGTCAATCAGACTCTGTCCAAGTGCAGCGGACTATAAAGTGGGTCAAATTGCTGTGCAGGAGACAGCTTGGCTACACCTGTCAGGGTTGTACCTAACACCCCAGGCAGGGAGTGATACTCTGTCTGATTTCCTTCAGTCACCTGTTGAAGTCCAAAAAACAGACTCATATCCCAACAACAGAAATTCTTATTAAAATCTTACTCTTACTAACGTAATATCAGCCTGTGCACAGCACACAGGAAAAAATAAAAACATTTTTTGCTATGAAGTCACCACAAGTTACAGTTTTTAAAAGTTAACTAGCATCACATCCTCTCTAAAAGCAACCACAGCCCTCTCACTGTCTCTTTTTAAAACTTACTGTAAAGTCTCTAACTAACACACAACTAACACCACTAACTAATGTCTCCTGCACTGGGATATTATGTTACAGTAAACCTGTTCTATTTTAAGCAACGCTTCCACATGCTGGTCTAAGTTAGTGATTGTTCATCTTACCTGCCGAGGTCTAACAGGTGTATTACAGTAACTCCGGTGCCGGTTGAGTTTCACCGGAGGAACCCACGGTGCGCCCGACTCTCTACCTGTTTACTGTTACCATGGCAACCTCTGGATAGCTCAAGAGGCTGACACCAACAGCGGAGTTTATTTAGAGAGAGTTTTAAACGTTATCTATTAGACAAGTTTATAAAACCTTAAAATGTATACAAGACCATGGCGTTGTTTATTTTGACGTATTAAATACAATTAAAAAAACTATTCCGTTTGTTTATCCTGTACGTGTCTGTGGATGTATTCCACTTCCTACTGAAGATGATCTTAACGTTAATTTATGGAATACATTAAAGTCCTTATGTAACTTTATCCTGTCTAATTATATTTTGACATCTAACGTTACATTAATATAGTACTATACTTATATATAATACGCGACTTTAATTGCATATTGTGGTAATGCTGCGTTCACTGGTATATTAAGATTGAAATAACAATTTGTTAGTTAACTGTTGTGGAATATTTGAATGTTATTTTTCTAATGAATATTTCTCTCCGTTCAGTCGCCATCTTGGCTCCGGACGGCACAGGGGGAGGGGCTGCTCTACGTCAAGGTATCACGTAAGCGGTGGCTTGGTGAGCTGGATGGTATTGGCCCAGACAAGTCCCCGCTCCACATTCACACTTACACACTTACAAAACACACAACATAATACACATTATAGGTGCAACGGTACCGGACATAAAGCTGTACCATAACGCTCTGAGACAGGTAAGCCGAGCAATGTCACTGGTTCCTTTATAGCCAGTGAAAAATAAATGTTTGTTTCTTTAAAATAACTTGAGCTAACATGCTAGCAGTGTAGAAGTGTTGATAACGTTAACGTACTTAGCTTCGCCTGTGTTGAACCTCTTTCTCAGGTGGCTGAAAAGTTCCGTTTGAGGCGTAAAATGTGTGGGAGAACTGCGTGTACTCTTGCTCCCGACGAGGTGAGCCGAGCCTGCTCCTACAGAAACCGAGGGGGGCGGCGGAGACAGCCCCGCTGGAGGGACGGAGACGCCGACAAATACCGACCCTCGTACAACAAGAGCCCCCAGTCTATGAGTCCCGTCCTGCTGTCCCAGAGGCATTTTGATAAGGTAAGAACGACCGTCTCTGTACAGTTGTGTATGTACAGTTAAATTTAGTGCAACAACACCACAAGCTTTGAGCTCAAATAATTATGTTACTATGTCACACACTGTCTCAACACTATGGGGCGCAAACATGTACGTACTGCAGGGTTTTTGCATTGGATAGCATTATATAGTGCAAGTGTTCATGTTTTGGTGTTCACTCCTTTCTTGTCTGCAGAATGCACCTGTGGATGAGTGTGTGTTGGCCTCAATGCGCTGGGGCCTGGTACCTGGCTGGTTCAAGGAGAATGACCCGAGCAAGATGCAATACAGCACCAGCAACTGCCGCAGTGAGAGTATACTGCAGAAGAAATCTTACAAGGTACATGCACTTTAAGGCACTGCTAGGCCACATTAATAGTTCCTGTGTTGTATGTCTTGCTCTCGGTGTATGCACACAGTCTAATCAGAATGTCGTCTCCCCAAAGGACCCCCTGATTAAAGGACAGCGCTGTGTCATCCTGGCTGATGGTTTCTATGAGTGGAGGAGGCAAGAAAAAGGCAAGCAGCCTTTCTTCATATACTTCCCTCAGACTCAGGGACCTAGTCAGGAGAAAACAGAGAATCAGGATGTCCCCGCGACCTCAGCTCGCAATAAAGAGAATTCAGTGTGCCCTGCATTGGAGTCCTCCCCGGACTTGACAGAGGTTAGTATTGGGTTTTCTGTGGCAATATAAGCAAACGTGCTTTCATCCAGAACAGAAGTTCAGAGACTGCAGCTGTGGCGGAAATAACCTCTGCTGAAAATATGTGAGAGATGAGTCAAAGCAAAAATGTGCATGCAGACCAGGTGTTTCTTTTGCCATTTCATGTTACATACAAACTCACTTTAGCTAAGAAGTGTAAAAAATCCATCCCATTTCTTTCATAAAATCTGCTAATGTTTACTATTTAAAATACACTGTGGCCATGCCCCTCTAACCTCTGCTATATGCTGTGTGTTGGCCAGGGAGGAGAAGCAGAAGGTGAGTGGACTGGATGGAAGTTGCTGACTATGGCTGGACTGTTTGACTGCTGGACACCTCCAGGTGGTGGAGAACCTCTTTACACATACAGTGTTATCACTGTGAATGCTTCCCCTGGCCTGCAAAGCATCCATGATAGGTAAGCATAGTAATTAATAAACAAACTCTTTTTTCATTCGTGTCTGTATGAAATCCTAAATTACTCTGTGGTTGTGTTTTTAGGATGCCAGCAATCCTGGATGGAGAGGAAGAAGTGAGAAGATGGCTTGATTTTGGGAAGGTGAAGTCTCTAGATGCCTTGGAACTGCTCCAGTCTAAAGACATCTTGACTTTTCATCCTGTCTCTTCAATAGTGAACAACTCACGCAACAACTCTCCAGAGTGCCTTCAACCCGTGGATCTTAACAGCAAAAAGGTATCAGATTTACGATGGTATTTTACTCACTCATCAGTTATCAGGCCAGTAGAGATGTTTTAACTGACAAATCTGACCCTTGACCCCTAGGAGCCCAAGCCCACAGCCAGCAGTAAGATGATGAAGAGCTGGCTGACGAGCAGTGCACCTTCAAAGAGGAAGCAGCCTGACACATGTGAGAGTAAAGAGCAAAAAACCAAGGCTCAGTGCAAGCGTACAGGAGCTGTTCAGCAGTGGCTTCAGGGAGCCAATAAGAAAGCTAGAACCAAATGAAGACACGAACTGGGACTGAAAGAAAGACCATTTAGGCCTTAATTCCATGTTACTATTTGGATGGGTATGAGAAAGATTCATGTTCAAAATTTTGGTTTTATATGAAATAAAAATGCTCCACAGATACTATTTGATTTCAAAATGTTGTCAATAAATGTCAGAAATAAACAATATGCTTTATTCAAGATGTTTTATTACCCTTATTACTTGAACCGCAAAGACATTTTTGAAACAATGTAGATGCTATGCATTTATCATATTAATAATATAATAATGATGAATGCAAATACTTCCATCACATTTTTTTTTTTTCTTCTTTCAAAGTTACAGTATGTATGCTATCTTGTAATCTATAATGCATTTCAGAGTTTTAACATAATACGAACAGACAGTTAAAGATCTGATCGGTTAAAAGAAATGTCAAGCACTTAAATTGTTTGCCAACACGAGCAACTGGCAGAGTCAGATATGGAGATTTACAACACAACTTTTTGCCTTCCCCACACAATGACTGAGAGGTCTGCAAATATACAAAGTCTTGCAATAACTGACAGTAAAAAGAAATGTACTAGCTAATAGTACTCAGTTATGAATGATATTTATACTTGAGAAAAATATCTCCTTTCCAGGACTATCATGTAGGATGACATGCTGTCTTGATTTGGTTTATTCCCACATCAAATGTTTTACCAAGAATAACTGACTACAAGATGGAACTTCTTTACCCCGATAGAGGAACAGCAGATACCGTGATAGGGACAGCACTTACATCAAGGAGCCGAGTCTGGATTCACACTATGTCCTCAACCTGAGCTACAATTGCATTTATTGCGGCTCCAAAATGAGATGTCTGAACGAGTCTTTCATTACTGTAAATGACAAAAAACAAAAAGATCTGTACACATTTGTTTGATGGACTTCTTCCTGTGCCAATTAACGAGAATCAGCAGGCAGCATATTAATGTGATCCCCACATGCACCTTCACGTATCCTGATCCTTCAGTTCTGACTCCCTGTTTAAGTATCAGAGTTTTCTTTTTAAGGTTGCATGAGATCAAGTGAAACCATGGTAACAAGTGTTTTTGAGAGTGAAACGAGTGAAATTTTAAGCCACAACACAAATGAGTAAAATGGGGGTGGGGGTCAGGGGGAGCAGTGTTTCCTCTATTCATGCAGCAGTGGCGGGCTGTGAAAGTAAGAAAACAACCACCACTGCTAAAAAAACTTTGATTAAAAAAAAAAGTTTTCTAACTTTACTTATCAACACAAACATGTATAGAGATAATGCTTTGATTTACCACTTAAAGTATCCAAATAAAAGCAGTTAGAACCAAAACTGGGTGTGAAAGCAGCGATATACGTGGAACCGAAAATGAGATTAGCCCAAACCACCGCTGCCATGAAAAAGTACGAGGGGAAACACTGGGAAGTAATAAGCATCATACAAGTAAATTCCATAATGTTTCCATAAGGTGTTCTTTGGGCCAGGAGACTCATATTTTATAGAAAATGTGTTTTGTATACATAAGGAGGTGAGTGCAGCATGTTTGTCTGTGTAGTAGTATACTCTATGAGTGGGATGCTGCTTGTATGTTGGGCATTAGGGATCAACACAGTGGGCCATGGGAAAAAGGGATATATAGACAAGGCAAGACAGGGTAGTGAGGGCAGTGACAACCCCCTCCCAGAAGATCTTCAGCGTCCTCAGCAGCTGCAGGTCTCTGCTGACGGCTTGGCTCGCTCGTTCCTGTCCAGCTTTATCGGCTCGGGGAACTCGTTGTACAGCTCCACTTCGGTCTCCTGAAATCAGACAGCAGAGTTGAGTGAGAGCCCGGCTCTGCATCTCGCAGCTTTCACAGAGACACTAGGATTACAGGCTAGCGTCTCTCACTGGCCTCCGTTACCTGTTTAAGGGCGTTGCGTGCAATAGTCTGGAAGGCCTGCTCCACATTGATTGCCTCCTTGGCGCTGGTTTCGAAATATGGGATGTTGTTCTTGCTCTGACACCAAGCCTGTGCTCGCTTGGTTGTTACCTGAGACACAAAGGAGCTGATGTTAGACTTTTTGAATTATTCTATTGAAAATCTATCGAAAATTACCAACACACATCAGTACATTTGCGTGAAAAACAAAAAAAATAATGGTGCACATAGCAGCACCACTGGCAAATAGAAATGTGATTATTGGACCCACCTGTCTGTTCTCCAAGTCAATCTTGTTGCCCAGCACCACAAAGGGGAAATTCTCCGGGTCTCGAGGGCTGGCTTGGATCAAGAACTCGTCCCTCCAGCTGTCTAGAGTCTTGAAGGTGTTGGGTGCTGTCACGTCAAACACCAGGACGCAGCAGTCTGCTCCGCGGTAGAACGCTACGCCTAAGGACTGGAACCTCTCCTGACCTGCTGTGTCCCAGATCTGAGATGCAGAACAGAGAACACATGGTGTGTTTACATGCACAAAACAATCCGATTACTGTAAACAGAGAGATTATGGTAATACTTTGAACATAGTGTTTACATGGTTCACATTAACAAGATTCAATTCAATTCAATTATTTGTACAGTGCCAAATCATACCAGAAGTTATCTCAGGACACTTTCAAATTGAGCATGTCTAGACCGTACTCCTTATCAATATATGGTGTTTACACTGTTTGTTAGTTGATGTTACAGTGACAGTTATGTGTGGTACCATACAAGAAGCTTGAAGTGAATGAAGGGGCTTAAGTTGGTGTGTGTGTTTACCATTGATAGAGCTGCTTTATTCCAAAGTAAGTCAAACTGACCAGTTATGCAGCTCTGCTAATCAAGTTAAACTTGATTGTGATTTTAACCTTAACCTGACTAACCAAGAGTTTACATTAATATTAGTATTATTGTGAATATAAATGCACTGACAGACTCGCCATCCTCTCTATAGTTTTCAGGAGTCTGCAAAAGAAACCAGTTTAAATTTGAAATAAAAAAAATTGTATTATTGATCCTTTACGTTTTTGTTTTTTTTCTGAGTTTAATGGACTGTTACAAAATGATTGTGTTTATGAAAATACACATCTACCAGTGATAAGCCATTGTTAGTGTGGGCCAGTGGTTCCCAACCATTTACCTTAAGGGACACCTTTTCACTGAGAAAACTACATTTTATGGATTTTTCATTTTATATTCAATGCATAACAGTAACAGTATAGAACTACTGATAAACTGTACAATTACTCCAAATAATGATTGCAATAACTGCAGGACGTTTGTGTAAAAATATTGAGCAGATTATTTCCTGTGAATTCTGCTGCAGCTGACATTTTTAGTAACTTTTAATACAATCCTCTGTTTGAATTATATTTTGTATATTTGTATTATAAAAATATTTTAACAAACACATATGTAATTGGCTTTTTTTTTTTTTTTAGAACAAATTCAGAGTTTTCTTCTCAGTGTTTTATTAGCTATTTGGTTGTGTTAACTGCATGCTTTTCTACTGCTGGATATACAAGTGAATGTAGCTTGTGTTCAGGTCTTCAACATGGCCGTGGTTTGTATCCTAAGTAATAATATAAAAATATAAAAATAACAATTTTATTTAGTTTGCTTCACGAAATGAATGAAATGTTGAGGTATAGGCCAACTGTGTTTTAAAATAAGTTTTCTTCACCCTTAAAATCAGTCCTTACAACCCCAGTGAAGTGTTGGCAACCCCTAGTGGAGGTCGGGACCCCTAGGTTGGGAACCAGTGGGGTGAGCGGCAAGTAATGGCATTTTTTTTTTTTTTTTTAAATGAAAACATTTCATTAGATATTTTATTGTATTCTGTGATTGTTTTAGATATGATAATCATGTTTCAATAAGAGGTTAGTCAGTGTGGCATTCTTGTGTTATTTCCTCAGTACCTGCATTGTGACAAGTCTGTCATCCACCATGACCTCTTTCGTCAGGAAATCAGCCCCTATTGTGGCTTTGTACTGATTACTGAACTTCTTATTCACATACTGGTTCATCAATGAGGTCTTGCCAACTCTAGGGAGAAAGAAAATCACAGAACAACATTCAGTGGCTATGATGGGCAAAAAAAAAATGACAGAAAGAGTCACTGTGATGAATTAGAGAAGCACAAAAATGGTTCCTTGCTTGCTGTTTTAGTGTATTGTCATCAGATTAGATTCACTACTCTAAGTGTTTTCTTTACTATTAACCATCAGGCATCTCTCCTATGGCCCAACATAACTCACCCGGAGTCTCCGAGGATGATGACTTTGAGTAGTACTTTCTTCCTTGATGTCATTGTGCCACAGCTGTGGAGACAAAAAGTAGATTAGAGGGGATAGAAGCAGACCAACGCTGGAATTCAAACAAGATGGATACGAACGATTAGCCTGTGATGACCCTTTTGATATGGGCCCACAGGTTTCACTGAAAGATGATATGTGTGGGTCTCAAAATACACTCCAAAGAAATGGGCTGGTTCTAGGAATGAAACCAAGTGCAATGTCTCCCATGCTTGAGCTTCCTTTTACTTCACAAACAAAGAAAAATACAGTAATCGGGGGGGAAACAATACGCTGTGCCGCATTGTACCCTGAGGCTCCAAATACAATTCATAAAACAAACAGTCCACTACGATGTGATACTCATACAACTGAGGAAACCATTCAATAGAAAAAAAACTACATTGTCTCAGTCCCAACATTACAATAAATTGAAAACAAAAATGGAACACACACCCAGTTACTCCAAAATACACTCAATGACAGACATGTCTATACTGTAGTGCATTATGATAACTTCCCAGCCAGCACAGGAATTTGTTGAATATTAAAATTCACCAGCCATTCAATAGTAAATCATTATTTTGTGTCTGAAATCTACCAGCCACAAACAGGCATTGCACTCATCATCATCTCGCACATATTTCAGTAAAACTACAAGTCAACAGCCTCAGCATCTATTACAGTCTGAAAAATACACACACATAGGCCTCAACTCTTCCTCTTTGAATACAATCCTCCTTCCCCCATTGACTAATCTCTATTTCCATGATATAAGATCCCTGATAAACATGTCCAAACTCCTTCCCCCGGGTTTTCCATTGTGTATTTACATATGCTCTGCAGAAATGTGCCTTTTTCATAGATAACTATTATTATCTGAAACCATATATTTATGAATGATCAGAAGTAAAGATTATTTTTGTACTAAAATCAAACATTCTCATCTGTGTGCCTGCTCAAGACATCACCAAGCATTTCTGACTTTGGCTGAGAGTGCTTTGTAATAATAAACCACCTCATACAGCTGTTATGACCAAAGTCCAAACCTTATTACCGATGGGCTTTAAACCACCGATCCATTTAAATTAAACCTCGGAGAAAGTGATTGTTAAAAAAAGATTAATCACAGGATTTATCCGAACATCACTTAACGTTTACAGCCACGTATGTGAATCAAAAGCCACGGCTTGAATCCATATCAGTGTTACTCTGAAGCAAAACTAGCATAGAGCTATCGGCTCTCATAATCTGCACCCCATGACACTGTGTCAGGGACTGATCACATGGTTTTAAAACACAGGACTAACGGAACCATGACTTGGCAAGCATGATTAGCACCGCAAATGCTGAAGTTGGATTAAATACACATGCCGCTGTAACACATAGTTAGGATCAACTAACTCTAGTTAGGACATACCTGGGTGTAAATATTTTCAGATTGTAGCAGAAAGTCCTGTCTGAACATTTTACCTAACGACCATAAAGACATCAAACACACCTGCAAGGGCTAGCAAGGTAGAATAAACAAATGTTACATAACTAGGGAAGCAAACTCAAGACACAGATTTAACATGTTATTGTCGTATAGAGGATCTTTCCAAACAACCGTGTCCACCGACACTTAGCGACCATAACAGTGACACTTCTTAATTTAAGCTAACGTTTAACGTTACTTAGCTAAGCAAGGTTTATTAACAAATGTCAAACGTGGTCACCGACAGCTGTGTCGTTAATATACATCGTTAGTTAAACCAATAACTACAATCACCACAAACCCACCTGGGCGATGATCCTGCGGTAAAAAATATCAAAAGTGGACTTTTCCTCCGCCTCGGCTGGAAGCGTCAGCTAACGCGCAGGCGAGCTAACAGGCTAATAGCTCCTCTAATGTCTGCCGTCAGAAAACAGCAGGTTTAAAGCGTCGACAGCTGAATAACCTCCGACAGCTAGCCTCGGTTCTACCTCTGCTTATCAAAGTCAACGCTGCCACAGCCGACCTGTATCTCCCTTAGTGTAACAGAAGCGATTTGGTACAATGGTCCGTTTCGCCCTTTTCCTGTGAAGCTAACGCGCTAGCTGCTAGCCGAGCTGTGCTCACTTCCTCCAAAACAAGCTCTGTCGGTAGGGGCTGACGTCACGCGCTGGACACGCCTCGTGCCACAGGACCTGAGGAGTGACACAAACACAAATTCAAACTTTGACTTAATGTCATCTAACCAGTAGATTATATGCTTGGTCACACAGCTTTCTGCTTCCACTACACGGGCTTTACAGCAATTTAAAAATCTATAAAATAATGTAAATATATATATATATATAAATCTGATGATGACATTATAGCTGACGAGCTACTGACAATAAGGACAGATAATAATAACAATAATAATAATAAATCTTTCCATGCATTGTTGTATCAGTGGTTTCGAAACCTTTTTCCTTTACTGACCTCTTTTCTATCACTGAGTAAACTGACTGACTAAAAATGTGTCAGTTAATAAATAAAATAAATAAATAAAAGCAGGGCCCTGCTTAGGTGACATATTCTATGGATATTTAATTATATATTCAAAACTGTGCAATGAACTCAAATAGTAACTCAATAACTGCAAGACGTTTGTGTAAATCTAGTTAACTGACTCTTAAACCCACCCTGTATATATGCATTACACATAGTAACTATCATTCTTGTACAGCTTTCTATCTTTATTTATATTTAATTCCTTGATTTTGTGTGATTCTTATGCACCAAGGCAGATTATTTCCTGTTTAGGTAACCTTTAATACAATTATCTGTATGTATTAAGTATTTTTTAAATAATTTTAAACAATCATACATACTTACTACACATTCAGTAATTTATTGTGCCTGATGCTTGGCCATTGTTCTATTAGACAATTTACTTTACATTTACTTTTCTTTACAAAAGTGAACCAAATGAGATGTAGGCCTACCTGTATATTTTCTAAGTTTTCTAGCACGCTTTAAAATCAAGAAGGCCTCGTGACCCGACATGAAGCTTTGGCAACACCTTAGTAGGGGTCCTGACCCCCAGGTTGGCTAACAATTCTGACTATTTATTAATGAGAATACAGAACAACAAAATGCTGGCCTACAGATACAAAGTCCTGCTGCAAGTGAAATGTGGCTTTTCCTTTAGTGTTGCATAATAGGCCAGAATAACCTGCTAGAGGGCCTGAGGCAAAAATGTGACCTACTCCCCTCTCCCCAATGCTAAGATTAGTCATTCATTGCTGTCCTTCACTCCAGACTTTACCAGCCACTGGTGGGATACCGTGATGTCCATCGTTGCTGTCTGCCATGGTGCCACCCAAGGAGGGTCTTTACCCCATGTCTGCAGCTGTGGTATTCTCTTAGCAGCTAATACTCCAGAGCCACTTTACTCACATATCCAGAGATGGTTTTTTTTCTTCATTAAAGACACTCCCTAAGTCCCACCTTATCTCCAGCCAGTGTACAGGGTGTAATAATGAGTTTTTAGGTCTGAGTCTAGCTGTTTCAACAGCCTCCATGTCCTCTCTCGGCCAACTTACTCTAACATCTGGGTATTTGTGTGTTTGTCATGCGGTTAGTTCAACTGAAACTAGAAAATGTCTTATTTTATGTAGGTTATTTCATGCTGCTGGCTTTCATGCCTCCTTGTTATGGTTTCTTTGGAACTGAATCTCCATTTACAATTAAGGTATATGGCAGACTTTTTTATCCAGTGCTCTATAGTTACGTTATCTTTTGCTGAGAAAATGCAGCATGCAAATCAAATATTTATTTATATTTCAAATATGACTTGGACATTTATGTATAAGGGACCTTACTTTGTAATGTGGTTCTGTACTTATCTTCTGTATGTATAAGTACAAGTGCCACATACAATACATTTATAACATCATTAGTCGGCCAAATGGCACAAATCTTATTAATATATTGACGGCAGTCTGACAAGGATGCCACCAGCAGGCACTGCAGATATTTACTAGTCAGACAGTCGGTCGTGGACCAACACTCAGGATAAAACATTTAAATCATTAAATGTAGTCGTAGTGATTGTTTTTCTGCTTGGCTCAGATTCGCTTCCGACGCTCGGCGCGTTGTAATGAGCGCGCCCTGACGTCATCACGTCGGACCGAATGTAGCGTCATCCTTTCTGATGTAGAGCGGCACGGCGGCCTTTCTTCGCTGCTCTACATTTCACACAGTCTTTCCGCTCTTATCCCGGTATTGCAGCTCTTTTAATTTCTTTAACCATGATTGGAAAGTCGCCACTGCTGGCCGCTTTCCTGCTGCTTCTGGCCGTGAGCTCGGAGGTTTCAGCGGACGGTTTAGTGAACGAGGAGGTGAAGAGGACTGTGGACCTGAGCACTCATCTGGCCAAGATCACTGCGGAGATCGTGCTGTCCAACCAGGGACACTCTGCCGTCCAGAGCTTCATGTTAGCGGTAGAGGCTGACCTGGCCCCGCACCTGGCATACATCGGAGCTTCGGTGAGCCAAACATTAGTGAAGGAAACAGCCGACCACTTCTGCCTGTAACCGGCTCGCTAGCTTTAGCATGTTAGCCACTCCATAGTTAACTTGGGTGACACACACCGGGGCTCTACCAGATCTGGCTGCTCTCACATGTTACATGTCTCTGTGTTAAATTGACAGCAGCAGCAGTGCACGAGTGAATCTCATGCTACCATACGAGGGTACAGAGTGTCCACTGAAGACCTGTACTGTCAGGTATTAGCTGGGGCTATGTGTTCATTGTGGTCCTGCAGGCAGCGAGCTCTGCAAGCTCGGAATCAAACAGCCACAGTTAGCCTAGCCAACAGTATGTATATTGCTTATTGCAAGGTATTAGCATCCGCTCATTTGCTGTGAGCATGAGTGGACCCATCAGATAAATTCATTTTGAATTGCTAAGGATGTGGGTAACGAGACGTTTACTTCCGCAGCGCTGCACGCTCTGTCAGTGGCTGAATGACACGTATGCGCTGGGCAGCTCACTTCCGTGTGTGACTGCGCAGGCCTGCCCCTTCCACTATGACTTAAACTGTATCAATGCTCTGTTCTGAGACATATTCATAAACTATACACGGTTTCTTCAAGGTGCTTTTATTGATTGCGTTATTAACCTCTCACTTGTCCCGTATTTTGCTTGTCAGTGTTTTCATTCCAAAGAGAGTTTGCTAAAACCAACATGTTTCCACAGGTTAAGGGTGATGAGGAGGAAGATGGCACACTTGAACTCCAACAGACAACAATTCCAGGCCAAAGGTAAGAGATCAAACAAGATGCTCAAGCCCGCCTGAACAACCAAACTGATTTTACAGCAGTCACTAAATGAATGAAAAGACTCAGAAGTGTCTGAGTGGCATTCATGATGGAACATTTGAATTAGTTTTACCTTTTAGCTAAGAAAACACCAATGGAAGAGAAGACCAATATTGTTGTCCCACAGTTCCTTGCTTCAGCAATCAAACGCTCACAACACAAGCCGTTCTGTCAACATTATATAATAATAATATTTGGCAACTTGATGATGAAAATGACTTATTAATAAATATTTAGCTCAGTTTGGCACCATCTTCCATGTAAACTGTAAAGTAGGAGGACCACCCCCTCTCTATGAATTGTTTTTTAACAATACAAAAATGTATTCCTTAAAACAAGACTGCATCTTGTAGAGAAGCTGATATTTTACAGCGGCAGCATTAACATCATTATGCAAATGTATTTTACCCATGCTCCTCTCAGTCATATCTTATCTGTCCCCATACAGCGGGCAGTTTTATAAAGTGCAGCTGCCCTCCACTCTGGCAGCAGGTGCTCAGTTGAAAGCGAAGGTGGAGATGACATTTAGCCACGTCCTGAAGCCCTTCCCCACACAAATCACCCAGGCCGAGCGCCAGCTGGTGGTCTTCCAAGGGAACCACTACCTGTACTCCCCATACCCAACCCGCAGCCAGACCACGCGTGTCCGCCTGGCTTCCAAGACTGTGGAGAGCTACACCAAGCTGGGCAACCCCAGCAAGAATGATGAGATCGTTGAGTACGGACCTTTCCGCGATGTGGCGCCGTTCAGCGAGGTAAACCTCTGACCAGATCTGACGAGCTTCGAGTGAGTGTGCAGGAACGCTGCTAAAGCATTTTGTGTTTTGTGTGTTCTCTGCTGTCCAGGATACCATGAAGATCCATTACGAAAACAACACGCCCTTCCTCACCATCAGCAGTATCACTCGGACCATTGAGGTCTCTCACTGGGGTAACATTGCTGTGGAAGAGACCATCGACTTGAGGCACACAGGAGCCGTCCTGAAGGGGCCTTTTTCACGTTACGATTATCAACGTCAGTCAGACAGCGGCATCTCATCTGTCAAGTCCTTCAAGGTGTTGTATTAAACACAAACCAATCGTCTGACTTGTTTTTACTGTTAAGGTGATGACGATGACGATGACTATATATGCTTCCTCCCCAACAGACCATCCTTCCTGCCTCGGCCCAGGACGTCTACTACAGAGA
This sequence comes from Dicentrarchus labrax, assembly GCF_905237075.1. Taxonomy (NCBI): domain Eukaryota; kingdom Metazoa; phylum Chordata; class Actinopteri; family Moronidae; genus Dicentrarchus; species Dicentrarchus labrax. The sequence continues at coordinate 12,452,662 of NW_026136711.1, forward strand.
TGAGATTGGCAACATCTCAACCTCTCATCTGCAGGTTCTGGATGACTCAGTGGAGGTGGAGGTCAGGCCTCGCTTCCCCTTGTTCGGAGGCTGGAAGACCCATTACATGATTGGCTACAATCTGCCCAGCTACGAGTACCTTTACACCCTGGGTGAGTTGATCGCCCCAACTAACTAACTACCTTTGATTGATTAATGGCTCTGAAAAGTGAAGCCAGTGTGGTACTGCCTTAAACCTGCAGTCTTTCTAATAGCCAGCAAGGGGTAATGGCTCTAAAAAGAAGTCTGATTATATGTAAGTCTATGAGAAAATGAACCTAGTACTCCCTCATTTATTACGAGTTCAGTCACTATTTTTGACGAGTTCAGTCACTATTTTTATTTTTTTCTAAATATTTTTATTTTTATTGCCTTTATGATAGAGACAGCTGAAGAAAGACAGGAAAGGGGGACAGAGAGAGAGGGGCTGACACGCAGCAAAGGGCCGCAGGTCGGATTCAAACCCTGGGCCGCTGCAGCAAGGACTTAGCCTCGGTACATGGGTCGCCAGCTCTACCCACTGAGCTAACCGGGTGCCCACAGACGCTAGTTTTAAGTCTTCTTCCACATAGCCGGATGTTTATTTCGTCAACTATGGTCCCATTGAGTTTAAAATGGACAGTAAAGCAGGGTGCGCTTTTGGGGCGGGGCTACCTTGTGAGTGACAAGTTGCTAAAATGGTGTTTCCACTAGTTCTCAGTCAGATCGAAACAGGATAGTAGTACGACGAGTAGCAATGCGTGTCCTTCACAGCTCCAAAAAACAAGATGGCAACAGCCATAATGCCAAACCTGAGGCTTCAAAACAGTTGTCCAGAAACCAAGTGGTTTCCATGTTCTCAATGACTCCAAACTGAGAGGAAAGGTGGATAATTGAGACAAAACCAGTGTCTTGCTCAAGGGCCACCTCAGCAGGGCTGCTGGCATCAGGCTTTCTATTGAAGCACATCCTGCCTAATCACTGAGACCCAGTATATGTTGCTAATGTGTCACATCATTTTATCATCTAGGTGACCAGTATGCACTGAAGATGAGACTGGTTGACCATGTGTATGATGACCAGGTCATTGACTCCCTCACTGTGAAAATCATCCTGCCGGAGGGAGCCAGGTCAGTGTTTGCAAGCAAATCTACAAAATGTAAGGTTGAGTACAGAGTCTGTGTGCTGAATTCTCTCATCGTCCCCTTTCACGCCCTATCAGAAACATCCACGTGGATACACCTTACAGGATTGATCGCATGCCAAACCAGCTGCATTATACCTATCTGGATACCTTTGGCCGACCAGTGCTGGTTGCCACCAAGAACAACCTGGTGGAGCATCACATCCAGGATGTTGTGGTAAGAAGACATACCAGCATATTTTCAGGAGATTAACAGTGTTAATAGTGGAGCCAGATAACCTGCAGAGTTGTAGACAGGTTTTGGTTTTTTTCAGCCTCAACAAATGTTACAAAACACTAAATTCCTGAAGGTAATTGTGTTCTGCAGCAGTCAAAATTTTCACCTTCAGCCCAGAATGTAAACTTTAAACCCTTTTTTACATCAGTCCTTGTTTTAGATTTGTTAGTTTATTTTTTTAGCAAAAGTTATCAACATAAATTAAGAATTGCTTTGAGGAACAAGTCATCAGTAAAGCCTTTTGATTAGCTTAATTACATGTATTTTAGATTGTAGGTTGCTATGGATATCACATACATGAGGGGCGGCTAGTGGGCATTTGGATGTTTAGTGCTTTTTATAATGACTCCACTTGACCAAAACCAAATGCCTAATCCAACACATAATGTTATAGATATGCTGTACTGTACTTTCATAATGCATTACTCACAATGCTGCATCTTCACAGTGTCAATGGTCAAAACAAGGTGTTCGATTTACAATATGTTACAGAGAAAACTATGCAATACATTATATATTTTAGAATCTTTAAGCAGTACAGGCTTTGTATTTTTACCTCCATAAATGACTTTATTCATCAATTATCAGTGTAGTAATCTATTAACATTTTATCTATCAACTAACTAATGAATCCATAATTGTTTCAGCACTAGATTTGGGATTATTTAGCTCTCTCATGTTTCATTTTAGGGAAAATACATTTCTCACAGGACGCCCCTCATGGCTTATGGGTTGAGACACAACAACATTCCTGCCTCTAATATGGCCGGGGACCTATGGGGCACATCGTTCTCTCCCCTCATTTCCTCTCATCTCTCTACTATTGCTATCTAATAAAGTATAAAATGCAATAGGAAAAAACCTTTCAGTCAGTGCAGATACATGCTTTTGTACATATCTTTAATTTTAAACATGAATTTAATATGTACTGTAAAACTCCACCCTCACTAGACTTTCTTCGCAGTTGTGTGAATTTGATTTGAGCTTTGAAGTTGTGTTGAAATGTGAATGAATAAACCTCTCTTGTGATTACCAGGTTCATTATAACTTCAATAAGATCCTGATGCTGCAGGAGCCTCTCTTGGTCGTAGGAGCTTTCTACATCCTCTTCTTCACTGTCATCATCTATGTCCGCCTGGACTTTGCCATCACAAAGGTATGACAACATGTTCATGTGGTCCTATAAAGGGACCCTGGGGTCTGCTGGCCTCTTATATCCTAACATTTCCCTCCTTTGTCAGATGTTCTGCATACTCTTATGTGTTATGAATCAGTTTTTATGTCTTTCTTTGCTCAGGATCCTGCGGCTGAGGTGCGCATGAAGGTTGCGTCCATCACCGAGCAGGTGCTGACTCTAGTTAACAAGCGCCTGGGTCTGTATCGACACATGGACGAGGTGGTCAACCGCTACAAGCAGTCCCGTGACACCGGAGCGCTCAATAGCGGGCGGAAGACTCTGGAGGCCGACCACCGCACTCTCACCAACGAGATCAGCTCTCTGCAGGCCCGCCTCAAAGCCGAGGGCTCCGATTTGGCTGATAAGGTGAGTGACACACATTTGAATTAAGTGAACTGAATGTGCAGTGAGGCTCACTCCTAGGGCTGCGTGCGTACCTTGGGTCCTTTGATACTTTTATGGCACCGAACGAATAGTACAGACAACTACTGAACTTTATGCTGCTTGTTACACTAGCCAGTGCAGCCAACCTGTATCTGCTCGTCGGTGAGTTCATTCACCTCATCGTCCACTGGGATGGAAACCACTGCGCAACCTCTTCTCACCAAAGTTGAGACAGAGAGCTTTTCAGACGGCATGGTGTTCAGGAACGTTCGTTCGTTCAGGAACTGGTGTCTGGCATCGAAATTGTTGAACCATACCCAGCCCTAATCACTCCCCTCTTTGTGCTCTCAGGTCGGGGAGGTGCAGAAGCTGGACGGCCAGGTGAAGGAGCTGGTGTGCCGCTCCTGCCAGGAGGCGGAGCGACTGGTGGCGGGTAAGGTCAAGAAGGAGGCTTACATCGAGAGCGAGAAGACTCTGACCAGCAAGAGACAGGAGCTCGTCAGCCGAATTGACAGTCTGTTGGATGCCCTCTAAACTACTCCTGCCACACTCGCACACAGAAACAGACACACACCACCCTTACTACGACATACAACCGACTATTTGTATGTATGAGAATTAAATGTGACACAAATGCTTACACATTTTTTTTTTTTTTTTTTACCATCCTTGAATCCAGACATGGACTGTTAACATCTCATCTTATGGTAGTGATGGGTTTATCTTGTGCCTTGCGATAAACTCGAGGTCACTGTGTGCTCAGCTCTCCAGCAGCTACGTCATTTTAGCATTTTGTTTCTGTTTGAGTTTGTTGAGCTACACTTCAACTTTGTCACACCTTGCTCAGACTTGACACTTCATTTCTATGTTCTGGACATTGTATTTTTCTCCCCCCCTTAAGTATGTATGGTTATGGGACATTTTTTGGAAACAAGCTAGCGGAAGGGCCCAAGTGTTTTCGGTCTCATGTCTTTACTCACATAAGCTGTTTTCTAAGATTGAATCATCTGGTTCTTAAGTATGAAGGTGAAAGTCTTTTCCAGTCTTATCTCTTTTGCACTTACAACTTTTTTCTACTCGCCCCAGACTGACGCTTATATCTGAACAAATTTGAAGCTCTGATTCTGTGTCATCCCCAACACTTTTTGCTTGATGTTCATCAGTCATATTTTCTACATTTTGTATGATTTTTTGTTTTGTAAGTGGTGTTGTTTCTTTTTTTTTGACCATGAGATTAGTGAATTCATGAGATTAGGCTGTATGCGAGAAAAGACATGGGAGATGGGACACAGATGTTTGTGAAATGGGCAACTGTATGAAAAGCTGTCAAATTTGAAATAAAGTTTTGAGAAACTCATTATTTAGCATGTTTTTTAGATGAGAAGATGGATGATGGAGTTTTTGACTTGTGTATTAGCAGTACCCATAGTTAATCAAAAGAGGGTGCAATTGTGTCAAGAACTGACATTTCACCAAATCAGAGGCCGTTATTTCTCTTCCAACAACACTGCGGTGTCTTTTGACCCTTTAAATGCTGTTGAATCTGCTTGAATCTACATATAGGTAAATATGTCATCCTAACATCCCAAAATAAAAATAAAATACATTTGCAGAATGACTGGTGCCCCCTTTTAAAACTGGCACATCAGAGGGAATTTCCAGCACATTGTTGCATTCCTTGTTTCAGAGTAACCCCACCTAGCACCCTCTCCTCCCCAGTCAGCAGAGCAGACGACCTGTCCTGGAGCGCAGGACAAACATAAGGGTCAGACTGAGGTCATCGCTTTCCCTGTGAGGTCACCAGAGGTCGTGGCAGGTCATTTCCTGCTCCATAATAACAGGCCCCGTTCCCCTCACAATGATAATGTTAACATATTGTATGTGCCATACAATAATCATTCTGAAAATACACAGCAGGGGGAAAGCGAAGACAATGTCTGTTAGCACTGATGCTCGGTGCTGGTGAAAAGCCACACAATGGCATTTTTGTTTCTATGTTTGGACTTGAGTAGAGATTTGGAGCAGAGAGTTCGGTGAGCCGCCGAGTCTCATTCTCACAGCAGAGCAGAGCAGAGCAGAGCAGGCAGACTGCCTCGACACGTCCACCTCGACACCAGACCATTGAGCTCACGTCTGCTTGCCACTCTGTAATGATGCTATAAGGTCACTCTGTGAGTTTAAATGTTGGACTGACGTGATTGAAAGATTCCTTTGGGGACTGAAAACTCATTTGAAATGTGTGGATTTGAGAGGTTTTATAGAAGGAAGCATTGGCCTTTAAATTAGTTAAGACCCGACTTCATCAGTATCCTTAAGCTCTCTGACCTGCTCTCCATCCTAGGATCAACACTGTGATAGAGATTCATAATGATACCGCAGCAGTTTGAAAATGAATGATGTCACCAGGATTTTGGACCATTGTCGCATTTATCAAATTGCTGAAAATGCATAAAACGTTTGTAAGTAAAAGCTGTTCGTAAAATTTCTATCAAACTTAAATTTAACAGAGCATCACAAGTCTCTTGAGTCAGAGTAGATTGTGGATGGCCGCTGTCTGGAGAGCTCAGCTTGCAGCTTCTGGGTCATGTTTTGAAATGGCAATATTTTAAATTCAGAAAGGGTTAGGAGAATAGAATAAAGCTGGCACCGATTGTGTTTGCGATCCCTTTCCATGCATTTCCATGGTCTACACTTGTCTTTGTGGTATTAAATTACCCTTATTTTCTCTAATTTAGGCCAACACCAGCAGCATTCCCCTGCTTTAAATGTCCTATTATTTCATCCGCATTTATATTTTATATATCATCAATATGTAGATTGTATAGTTCTTGTGGCAATCGCTGTTGGAGGTATTATAGAACAATATCATAAAAATGAAATGACTAAGAATAATAATACTGCCATACAAAGGCAGACAGCAGTAACTACTGAAACAGTGAAACTGAGAGAAAAGGGTTTGAAGATTTAAGACTCCTCACCAGATGTCACTGCACTATATGTTCGGATAATGTAAACAGAATAGGGAAAACATGTCTGACAAAGTATGTTCTTGTTTCTTCAGCTCTTGGGTCAATTACCTAGTGTAATAAATGACTCTTTAATGAGCTATATTTACTAAACTATTACTAAGCTAGGCTAGTTAGCTTTGAGCAGGACTTGTTTATCTGGTGTTACTGGTGTTATTGCTTCTCCATTCTTCTCCATTATAGTGAAACTTTGTTACAGTCTTATTCATCTGGTACAAATAAAAACTTATTTACTAATATGTTGGAGCATCAAAATTAAAAACTGTAAATTTGCTGTCCTGCCAGCTAGCCTTGAATAGCCAGAAAGCTGTCTGTTTTTTTACCTCCATTTTTTAGCTCTTGCGAAATCTACATGCTTAAAAAAAAAAAAACAGAAATCACACACTTGTATGGTATATTCTTAATGGTAAGATTAGATTCTGATTCTGGTCTCAATTTGAACCAAATATAATGTTACTGTATTTAAGCTTTGTAGGGCAGAAACCTGCCTTTCCGATTGGCTATTCATTCTCAGATTATGATTAATAATCATGTGATGTCATCTGTAAATAGAAGTAAGTCGCTCGATAAATGTGCCTTATTCTTTCAGAAGATTTTAGATGTGTCTTTAGGGCACTCTTCAGTGTAATTCTTAAAGGTTAGATAAATACAGGCTCAGATACTGAGGATATGCCACATTTGAGCTGCTGAAGCCATTTTTTAATGTTAAAATGACGTGATTATAATACAGCTGGACCTAGGTCATGAAGAGGCATCACAGAATATGGCTGGACCTTAAGGTTTATGTCATCATACATCGATTTGTTGATGCATTTGCTTCCCCATTTGGCCTTTGTATCACTTACAGGGCATTGTCTTGTGTGGTGTTTGGTTGATTGGCCTTACAGTCTTTTCAGTTCCAGCCCTGTCCTCTGGTCCAGGATGTGATTACCGGTCGCAGAAGAACTGCGGTTTATCTGTTGGCGTAAGCCGAGCAGAATACTGTTTAAACCGGAATTCATGTGCTGCACTGTATCCTGATGTGGCAAACCGTGTGTGTGTAAGTGTGTGTTTGAGGTGGATGAGGGGGTTTGTGCAGGGTGCTGGACTGGTTGGGCCATGTGGTTGAGCTGTCATGGTCCCCCCTCAGACATGAAGTTGATTATTATCTTCCTTTCCTGAAGTATAGTAATGATGCAGAGTGTGTTCTTTCTTTATCTGCCAGAAGAATAATGAATATGCAGAAAAATGTGGAGTCAAACTAAGTATCCGTTGAAGGGGTAATCCACAGGCCCTGGGTCTTGTGACGTGGTGGTGATTGATTACATTGAGGGCTCACCTGCCGTACTCTGCCTCTTAATCTTTCTCGCTCTAAAATACACACACATACACACACACACACACACACACACACACACAAAGAGAGAGGCAGAAGTCACCAGTCAGGGAACAATATCCTGCTCAGAAGACCCTTCACAGCACACTCTCATAAATCACTGACACAGAGCCACCACCCTCACTGTCAGCATGTTATTATGCACACACACACACACAAGCTCAGTTCCACGTTCCTCACGACATACGTCTGTTCATTCAATTTTGTCAATCCTGCTACCCAGCCATAAAAGGATGTCGTCAAAAAGAAGAAATATGACTCAAATCTAAACTCAAAACTCGCCCTCAAACACACCTCACCTGCGTTGAGTCCCCCTGGCTCTGCTTAAAACACACATCCTTTACAACAGCCGCTCTGTGTCCCGCTCTGCCCTGGCCCTCTGCACCGGCCATTCTTCAGTGACAGGGTGCCGGGATGAGGGGATGAGAGGCTCTGAAGGGCGAGGTGAGGGATGGATGAAAGGCCCCGCTGCTAAGGTCCCGGAGCCCTGCGTCCTGTGCAGGTGGCAGGTGTGATCTGGCCGGGTGCAGAAGCGTGAGGGCGAGGAAGAGGAGGACAATGAAGGCGTCTGTGGCCCTCGTTGCAGCTGTGGGAGGCGGGGAGGAGCGGGGCTAACAGATAAGACGGTCGGACAGATGGAAAGACAGAGGAAGGGAAGGACGGCGTAGGGAGCGCAAAGATGGAGATGGGACTTCAAACAGAGGATTGGGCCCCGGGTGCAGAGAGACACATTCTTGTCTGGCATGGAGGAGGTGGGGACAGAGGGAGAGCAGGAAAGATGGATGGCCCAAAAAAAAGGGGCGAGCATCAAAGTCCTCGGTCGTGCTTCTCTCATGCAGATGTTTACATCGTGCACACTTTTGCTCAAAGCCTCTGCGCTCTGCCTATATCTGTGTGCATATTGATGTCAACCTCCCTCTCTGTATGGATTTGTATCGATGAGACAGTAATCCTCTTCCCTTGCCGCCCTTGTGTGCAACTGTCCACAGCTCCCACTAAGACCCACTGATCTCTGCCACATGGCGCTCCATCAAAGCACTGATGGTCATGCCTCTCAGGGCAAGTTTTGCCAAAAAACGCACCCGCGTGGCTCATATATGTCCCTCAGTGCAGAGGATAAGCGGCAGATGAAGGTCTGACTCTACTTTCGACTTTGTATCATCTTGGATCACATGAAGGCGAGTGAAACAAAGCTGCTCTCTGTTAAAAAGCACTCTTGTCTGAGCGTGTGCACAGACACACACACGTTTCCTACTTTCTCTATCGGACCTGATTAGAGTGACAGGGGCACTTCCCATTGGCTGTGAGAGTGGCCCTCTCCTTCCCAGGGCAGCCAATTTCCCCTACTCCAGAGCTGATAGGAAACTTTGATTGTCCACTGAGCTCAGGAGAGACAAAGAGATTTTTTCCTCTTGCAATCCACATATCGCTCCATCACATCTCTACCTACAATCTCCTTCCCCACTTGCTCTCTCCTCCTCTCTTCTGCCATCTCTCCCTCTTGAATTTTCTTCCCTTATTTCCATGTACTCACTGTCTGCTGAATGCGAGTCCATTAAACTGGCACTGGCTGCTTTGATGGGCAGGAAGTTTCACTTCATGTGGTGACATCTGCATCCTGTGACACAATCCTACCTTGCACACATGATCTACTGTCTTGGCTTACCACTGTCCTCTAATAGCAATCCTATAATTTAACACTGTGAGCACAGGCGGATGCTGCTAAAAGCATTTGCATACCGGTTTGTACGTGTGTTCGGGTGTGAAGTGAACTGAGAAATGGGGGGGCCGGGAGGGGGCGGACAGAATAAGCTCAGCGTCTAAGCATGTGGAGAGAGCCAACAGGAAACATCAGCCTCTCTCCCTCTCTCCACCCAATGCTGGCCCTCCCTGAAAACACACTTCCTGTCAGAGCTCCTCTAACTTCCTGTCCAGCCACCGGGAATCCCAGCTGGAACATTCTAGCTGTGCGGTAGTCCACCTCCCTCGCCGAGCTGCTTGATTATTACAATTTCTCACATGCTCAATCCCCCCAGAGTCACTCATGCAAATATATGTAGCATGCACAGACACAGGACTGCTCTGGTAGTGCTAGTGCATCCTCTCACCGCCAGGGGTCGCTACATAACAGCACATTTCCTCCTGCGTGACTTGACTGCGTCTCTCCTGCAGTGTGAAGCCTCAGTGCTGAGGATACTGGGCTCTTCCATCTCCTCAGGAGGCTCTCATTTATATTACTACTGTTTTTTTAGTGCAGGAAAATGCGCAGTGCCATTAGTATAATGGCATCAAATGAAATGGCACATGCATGTTTATAAGTGCGCCTTGACGCGGGGGCCACATTGGGTGGAAAAAAGCAGGTTTGGTGACTTTGTGTATGACCTTTTCGGAAAGAGAGCTAATCCCGAGCTATAATAGACTCCGCGACCGATATGGAAAACTGCTGCACCGTTATCTCGGTTGTCTAGGAGACCATCAGAGCACCGGGGCCGGTGGAGATGCCACGGTATTAAAAGGGGAGTGTGTGTGTTTGTGTGTGTGTGTGTCTGTGTGTGTATTGGAAAACGTTCTCTTTTTTTTTTTGTCACAAGTGTCACTCATAAATACTGCATTATGGACGTACAACCATTTTTTTCTTACCACGTTTGTCCTGCAGCAGTATTTTTTTCAGCATGTTGAAATTATAAATTAAATATTTAAGACTATGAGGAAAAGGTCAGCCGTGGAAAAAAGGGTGAACTAAGGCGGCCACGCTCGGCTCGTTATCCGTTCAATTAAACTGCATTCGCCGGACATCAATACAAAAAATGTAGCAGGTCTTCTGTGTCCTAAATTACAGCAACCATTGGCCGTTAACCAAATACCACAGCAGCAGTGTACTTAAATGACAACACAGGCCTAATGTGAGGCCCGCTGGCTCTGGAGAGAAGTAGGCCTACTGACCAGACAAAACCAAATCAGCGGCTCAGCGTCCAGTGAAACTGAAGACAATGCTCTCATGTTTCGATGTGTTTATTAGGAGGGAATCATTCTCACAAGTACAATTGGACTTGGAAATTGAGCTTGTCGCGTTATCTGTATTTTAGGGTGTTATCTAGAGATAGTCTAAAAATATGAAAAAAAAACCAACAAAAAAAACTTTAATCATCTGTAAATTTTCAGGATTTGTAAATGTGTATTAAGTAAAAAACTCAAAATGAGCTGTATGGTAGAGCATATAGCCTGTGTGGATTTCCAGAGGGTGGTGTACATTTAAAAGAGGCTACATCCCAGAGCAGTAATCGGACTAATCAGACAGATAGGCATCATATCACAGTGATGTATGTTTAATATAGCTTGTATTGATATGTAAAGTGTGTGTGCCAATTGTCTGGCCAATAAACTCCCTCTAATGCCAAATAGAGCCCATATTGGCGGTACCGCTGCAGTGCATAAAACGTGTAAATATTTCTCATTCCCTGCGCCTATCTGTCTCTATCAACCTGCGGGATCCCCCCTCCCTACAAATGATGCATTAGATGCATTGAATGTATTTGTTGTGCAAGTTTGAAAAGGCGGCGATAATCTGGGAGTGAGAGATAAGGAACACCAATTTATTCAGCAGCACTTTGGACCCCGCTTCCAGCCTCGGTCGGTGCTGACACCCCCAGCAGTTTGCTGATAACGATTAGGCCATTTATTATCTTCACAGAGAACAAAGATTGCGTGGTGCCGATGAAATATTACCCCTGGTAATAATCAGAAGGAGAAGGGCCCTGGCATCTAATGCAGTGTGCATATAATATCGTCCCTGACGAAAACCGTGCACGCACTCACACACACGCACACATACAGAGTCTCGTGCAGAATATGCAGAAAACTGATTAACAAAACAAGTAGACTCAAATATAACATTATAGGCTTTTATAGACAAGAGATAGATACATAGTGATAATAGATAGAAAACAGATTTGTACACATAATAATAATAATAATAATAACAATAATAATAACAACAACAACAACAACAACAACAAAAGACTAAATTTGGTGGTTGTCATTTCAAGTGGTAATTATTCCCTCACGGTGGCTACAATGATTGGCGTAACATTTGTGTTTTATTAATTTACTTGACCAGCTGATTTTAACCAGATTGATGGTGAACTGTTGTCGGATCTGAAAGACGGATCACAAAGACCCCATTGTCATAATTCTCAGCTAATTAGAGTCTAATTAATGACGAATTTTAAAAGGCAGAACTGTTGACTCACATGCATAGTGTTTGTGTTAATATTGATATACGAGCTCAGACGTTGTAACTGAAAGATGAACCCTTATATAAATCACTCAAACTAATAATTCTATTTATTAAAGAATACATTTCTTTCAGATTGCAACAAAAATACTTTAAACTTTAAAAAAGAGACAATTTTCATGTCAGGAGCCTCAGGCTTCATGAGTCAAAATACACTGAGAAGCCATAAAGCACTTAAACTATATGTTATTCGTTATTCATCTTGAACGAAGTTGTATTTCCGTGGACGTCCATACTGTGCCATGTCTTATCTTTGCTCTGGTGATTTTAAACATCGAAACAAATGTTATTAATTCAGTCAGACTTCGACTTCACATTTCTTGTTTCTTTCTTTTCCTTTCTTTCTCTTCTTTTTGTGTGCGTGTGCACTCTAGGGAGCACGAGCCCCGAGTTGCAGAGGTCCTCGCGCCTCTTGCACCTGCCTGGCTCCAGCAACGCGCACGAGCCCGGGTCGCGTGCAGGAGCTTTTAGGGGCTTTGCATGTTTTACAAAGTTGTTGTTACTGTGTGGGATATAAAGCACACAAAAAGGAGGGAGGGGGCCGTATTTTTCTTCTTTTACACATTTAACGGGGGGGGTTGGAGGAGGAGGAGGGGGGAGGTCATGAAGCAAAATCTCCCTAAGTCAATTATGTCCGAGGCTGTCATCCTTTCAAATAATTTAGTGAAACAACACGACAGATACAAAATATTATAAAGCAGGTGTAGCCGATGTAGCTCCGGGGTCTTTACCGGACCTCAGTCTGCGTTCTGTTACTACTGCTGCTACAAGCTGCCATTGGTCGTTTACAACTTACTTCCAAACTGCTCACAATGATTGTGCATGTATTATCTTGCACCTGGGACAAGTGGGGACTATAGGGACACCCACTGGCCCTCGAAAGACCCCAGGGAGTCCTCAATTAAATGCAATCATTTAATTTCTTTATTATTTTACTGCCTGAGAAATGAAAGATGTGCGTTAAAAAATGTCCCCATCTTTAGTTTGTAGGCCTGTGCAGTTCTGCTCCCATTCACAACCAACACCAAAGACTCTGTCAGAGGGGTTCTGTAGCTGAGAGTAGACCTGGGGGTCTTCGATATAACAATGCTGGGATCCTCAGTGAGAGGGCAAGTTATTGATCACCTTGGGAACAGGTATTGCTGCCAGTTTCTGTCCATTTAACCGGGACCCGGAAGACAGGCTGCTGGCTGACGTGCCGTTACGTTGCTGTGTTGCTGCAGCCTCTCACACGGCCGCTCAAGTTTTTGCACATATTCAGAGAGGTTTTGGATACAGCGAGAGAGGAGGGAGACACTGAGCGCACACACACTGCTCTCTGACACAGCCAGCCCCGGTTGTTCCGTGTTGTCTCAACAGCATTTTTTTTCAAAAAGCAAGGCTCGTCCGGACACCTTTCCCCCCCATCGGTCGTTTATTTTGTGCCGTTATTTTGGAGAGAAGCGCCAGAAGCTGCGTGGTGAATCCGATGGACCCACTTTCTCTGGTCTGACTCAGAAAGCGCAGCCCCTCTGCTGGAGCAGGTCAGTGAATTATTCATATTTTTTAAAAGATTATTTGACATTTAAAAATCTTCTTTGTGAACTATTCTCACCGTTTAAAAATTATTAAATAAATAAATATCGGGAATTATACGTAGCCCAAGCTATAGGTAGGCTATAATACATTTCTTTTTTTTTTTTTTTTAAATCTGCTCATCGGTCGTTATTTATATTATTGTAGCAAAAAATAATAATAATTATTACTTAAGGTTATTTTACTTGTATTAGTTGACGTGTAGCTTTCCTGACTGTTAAGGAATAGTATTTGTTGGTTTTACGGTTTCTTCATAATTGCAGCTTCATATTCAGCCTTAGTTTATTATGGCTATTCGGTATTAACTGTATAAACCTATATTACATTACATACAAGCACAATATTTAATCAGTCTCATGTATTGTATTCTAGCTGCTTCTCACTGACACGGTCTGCTTTTACTTTTTTCTTTTCAGACCAGTAGGCTCACCTATATATATACACATATTCCTTTTTATTTTCTAAATGAGCGATCAATAAAAATGACTTCAAAACTGAGCCCAAATTAAGAATAATCCTAGCGACAGGAGCCTAATACAGAGCCTGGCAGACGTACTGTATTTCTAAAATTTGGAATAATACACGCGGTTACGTATGTAGGCGACCAATAGTCAATTTTAATGAAGCAAACCTAATTCTGCCTGTGGGCAAGGTGTTAAGGGAATAAAAAAAAATCTCGATCACGAAATGGATTAGTGTATCATCAGCATGATATAAGTGACGACAAAAGTATTCAATTGTCACGCTTTTAAAATGGATAATGACACGAGCAAAAATCTTTCATCATCAGAAAGAGCAATCACACCGGTACAATGGTGGAGCAGAGACAGGGGCGGGCTGGGGTCTCCACAGGCATGCAGGAGCTCCAGTAAATACATGGCACCGTTTACACCTCTCTCTCTCTCCCTCTCTCTCCCTCTTTCTCTCTATCTCACCTGTGCTGTTGTATGCAGGATGTCTCCTTTGTGCATAATTCAAATAACAGGAAGTGTGTGGAGCTCTGTGAGCACTGAGTGTGTGTAATATAGATTTGTAGGTTAGGACACAGGAGTAATAAAGAAACCTGTGGTTTTTTTAAGGAATGAATGAATGAACAGATTTTAACACTGCTGCTGCTGCATCTCTGATCAAACAGCATTGTGCTGTAGAGAACTTTTTCCAAAATGATTCTGTATTTATAGATCCAGTAAAGGGGTTTGGTTGTAAACCTAGGAATCACCTATACTCCTTTCTGTTAACTGTGCACTTGTGTGTTATGTCCTGCCCTATTCTGAAATGTTATTAGTCTGAGCTCAAACTGCTTAAATGGGGGTGAGTGCTGCTCTCATAGCAGCATCCAGGTCCCTCTCCCAGCAGTTATATTGGTCTTGTGTCTGGGTGCTTGTGTCTATAAAGCCCCCCAGTGCCCTGGCTCGATCTAATTAGCCCTGAGTAAAGGGGACAATAATGCTTCAGCTGGTTTGTGTCATTCTCTTCTCTCTGGCTCTGCTTATCTTCACAAGCCCCACTGTGGCTCTTCACACTGCCCCCACAAATACACACACACACACACACACACACACACACACACACACACACACACACACACACACACACACACACACACAAAGTCAGTCTCACAAACACACACACACATATTCGCACAGTCACACACCTCCACTCTGGATAATGATGGATGACCGTGCCCAATGGGAACAAGCAGGTAGATAAAGCCAATCCCATTTAATAACAGCATGGATCGGAATGATAATCTTGTTGTTCATTAGCCACTGTGGCTGCACAGCGACACAGTTGCTGCACACAGTTCTCACCCAGCGCAGGAGGTGTTGTGAGAGGGATAGTGTTCTACATTCTAGGATAGCATCCCTGGGTGAAACAATACTGCTGTGTCCTTGAGAAAGACAGAGGGAAAGCAACAGCATCCCCCCCCCACACACACACACACACACACACACACACACACACACCCTCTCCACTAACCCTCCGTCACCCTCTCCCATCTTTTGTTCCAGCACAGATACAAATGGGATTAATGAAGGTATAAATTACAGAGGGCTAAATCCTGCTGAGTAATCTATTTGGCAAACATGCAAACAACAATGGGCATGTTGCAGCAGCTAGTCTGATCCTGACCCACTCTCCAAGGCCCAGTAGTTAGCACAGCCAGAACACAACACAGAAACTGGCCACTGCAGGCTATGGTGACATGTTACAGTGCATAGACAAAAAAAAAAAAGAAGTCCTTTCACTACTCGCCTCAAGAACAACAGCGTCACTGGTCATCCATTCATGGTGGAACAGAGGGAGTCGTTGTTGCTTCAGGTTCAAGCATGTGTGACAGCAAATATTCTGCAGCATAAAATAGCTTCTCTTATTAGTCATAGTAATAGCGTATCATTGATGATTGATCCATTGTGTATTATAGTACAATATTTATAAAAGAAAAAGCGTATTAAGGCGAGCATGTTCTCACTCCACCTGCCAACCGTAGTGCTTCTTTTCACTGGAATGTCAGTTATTCAGGTGGCCGTCCTCTGCTGCCCCACATACACTAATTTGTTGATTTTAGGAGTTGACAAGCTCAAAGGACTGAGCTCATCAACTCACGGCCCCTGGCAACTTGCCAGTGATTTAATGACTGATTACTGACACACACACATATTTACAGGGCAGGTATAACATCAGATCAGAGCATGACTGATGCCCTAATGACCTGCATCTGGGATACTGTGTCATCAGAGTTATGAGGGGTCTTTTACCTGAGAGAATCTGTCCAGGTATTAGAAGTTGCCCGTGACACCCCCAACTCCCCCCGTGATTCTGTGACGTCAGGTCCAGGCGTCAGCGTGGCGGCCAGTCTAGGCTCCATGCAAACCCTCCAATTATTCCCTGTCAATCACATGCACACACACACACACACACACACACACACACACACACACACACACACACACACACACATGCACAAATGATGTATACAAGTATAGGTATACCTTTATGGGAAAATACATGGATTGGTGCGCACAGGCTGATCATTTTACGCACGCACTGTAGCCAATTCTGCAATTAGAGCAAAATATTTATTTTATTTTATTTTGCCTTTCCACCAAAATATTATTATTTTCTGAATCCATATTGGCAGAAACATATGTGTCCTTAAAATACTGATAAGAATTAAAAAAACAAATCAATACGCCTTTGTTTGCTGTTTTGATTTGTACTGTGAGGTATGAATGAGGGCGTCAAGAGACACTATGATGATCACCAACTGGTTTTATAGGTGAGGCCTTGCGCCCATCCCTGGTGCCATCAAGTGAGAAAGAGGCGCCATTAGTATGCAAACTGTGTTTGATTGCTCTGTCCCCGAGACAAAACCACTGTTTTCACAAGAGGAATGCCCTGCTACTAATTAAAGACAATTAGGAGCTCCTAACAATGGGGCCAATTTCGGGGTCATAAATCGACTCCTCCTCTGTTGGTTTTACAGGCACTGAAAACGCTGTTTATTTACATAACAGCAGTATGCGAAAAACAACACTTACAATTATTACTAGTAATGTAATGCTCACTCAGTAACTTTAATTGTTAAAGAATAAACACATTTTGCTAGTGGGAGCGACATTTGAACGCAGCGAAAAGTCGTGACAATGTGTCGCAGATCATTTATATTCTTAAAAATATTTTGCAGATGGATTCATACGGGGCAAGGCGACTTACAATAGACTACCTCTTTCCAAATCATTTTAATAGTAAGCCATGCATTGTGCCGTGAATTTCCCTTCATGTTGGATGTCTGTCTTTAGGCTTATAACTGCCGCTAAAAAGGCAGATTATCAGGGGCCGATTGCTCATTCAGTGTGAGCTTCATGAGAGAGAAAGACCCCCGAGAAATTACACTGCTGATTGATAAGTCTTTTAGTTTTTCGGTGCAGGCAAATGGAAATTGAATGAAGGAGAGCAGGGATGCAGCGAGCCAATTGTGTAAGGGCTGACTGTGATTGGCTCAGACCGAGGCCCCGCCTCACGTAGCTTGATATGGGAATTTACTGGCGCCAGCCGCATCAGTCTGCGCCACATCTCATTAATGAGCCTGAGCACTGCATGGATCCGGAGGTTTACACGTCCGAGCTGTATTTGCTGTCAGCTGATCGAACTTGCAACAGGTATCCTATCCAGCGGAGACATTTGTATTTTTTTTCCTCCTTTATGCGGAGGCTGGACGAATTGCTTCAACACTGCACTACTTTGTTTTCGACCTTTAGACATTAGGAATGCGCTGTTTATTTCTCATGCCAACTGTTATCATTAGCCTGTATAAAGTATTATGGATGCTTCTTCTTTGGTCGGAAGGAGAGGTGCAACGGCCACGGTGTTTATGAATTAACATTTTGTTTTCGTCTCATTGCAGGTATAACTGAGGAGAAAGCAGGAGACCGGGTTATTTAAGGATTCTATTTCTGAAGTAAATAAACACAGCCGAGACTTTCACAGCTCAGGAACTATATTGTAAGGAGGATTTAACTCCCTTTACCTTGGAGGTAAACATAGCCTAAAAGTAGCCCCCCCCACACACACACAGAGAGCCAAAGGAGACGGCCAGCTCAGCCATGGAGGTCGCAGCGGCCGATCAGTCTCGGTGGATGGCGCACCATCACGCAGTGCTGAACGGCCAGCACCCGGACTCTCACCACCACAGTCTGAGCCACAACTACATGGAGCCCATGGCGCCTTTACTGCCCCAGGACGAAGTTGACATGTTTCTGAACCACTTGGACTCTCAAGGGAACCCCTACTACACTAACTCCCGGGCAAGGGTCACATACAGCCAAGCACACGGTAAGATGCGCTCTGATGTTTACACTGTGAGGGCTGTGATGAGAAATGAGGAACATGTTTGAAAAATAATAATTTTATCAAGACATTATTAATGATTTTTTTAAAATATCATTCATCAGTGATCAAACAGAGCTTACATTATGTGTGTGTGTGTTTGCACGTGTGTGTGTGTGTGTGTGTGTGTGTGTGTGTGTGTGTGTGTGTGTGTGTAAATACAGAAACTATGAGCGTAACAAGTCATGCAGTGTGCAGTAATTTGTCTAAAAAGCCCGTCTTGACTTTTCTGGGACAATTCACAAACATAAAAGGAATTTCTAGCAAATGACAGCGAGAGGAAAGGGAAGTATGTCATTTAACCCCTCTCTGCTGGGGCAGGGGTTTCTGGAGGGAGAGAGAGAGAGAGAGAGGCACTTCCCGGATATAAAATAAAAACCGCAAATTTACTAATAACAATCTTTAGTCCGAGAGCTGCAGCCGATGAAAAGATACTGGCCCGAAGAGAAGCTGCGTGTGGTGTGTTTTCTGCAGTCAGTAGGCCTGTATAAAGTCGATCTTAAAAAAAGATAAGCTGTGTGAAGCCACTGTCATTTAATGGAAACATTTTGGGGATAATTAACCGTGTGAGAGAACAATCTATTTTTTTCCCTGAATTGGTCAGTATTTTATCTACATCTTAAATTAAATGTCGGATTCGAATAATTCTGAGTATTTAACAGGTAAGGTAACTTTAATAAGAAAGATAAAGGTCTTTCTGTTTTTTGCAATCTGAGGGCAAAAGTTTAAATATATTACATTATTTTGGATTTCAGCTCGCCTCACTGGGAACCAGGTTTGTCGACCACACCTCATCCACAGCCCCGGTATTCCCTGGCTGGACCCCGGGAAAGCTGCCCTGTCCGCTGCCCACCACCATAACGCATGGGCGGTCAGCCACTTCAGCAAACCCGGCCTGCACACCACCGGCTCCGGTTACCCCTGCAGCAGCAGCACCGGCACTGCTCCGGTGTCGTCGCTCACTCCGGCGTCCCACTCCAGTCCGCACCTCTACAGTTTCCCCCCTACCCCCCCGAAAGACGTATCCCCGGACCCCGGCCCTACCTCCCCGACCTCCACCTCCACCAGAATGGACGAGAAGGAGTCGATCAAGTACCAAGTGCCGCTGACAGACGGGATGAAAATGGAGAGCTGTAGTCCGCTCCGCAGCGGCCTGGGCTCGATGAACAGCCAGGGCCCGGCAACGCATCACCCCATCCCGACCTACCCGGCCTACTCTCTGCCTCCACACGAGTACGGCGGCAGTCTCTTCCACCCCGGCAGCCTGCTCGGCGGGTCCTCCTCCAGCTTTACGCCCAAATGCAAGAGCAAAGCCAGGTCGAGCTCAGGTGAGTCTCACGTGTGTTTTGAGTTTCTTCCCCTCACATGAGATAGCAGATCCCACTGATAGAGGCCTAATTAAATGGTTATGGTTTATTCAGCTGAGCGGCGAAGCGTTACACACTAGTGTACCCAGTCAGTCACTAGTATAGGCTATCTGTTTATTCTGTCACCATGTAATACTACTGTCATACCTTTAGTTTATATAAGTATGTAGGCACTGCCATGCGGGAATTTGCACATTTGGTGTTTGTTTTATTATTTTTTTAACTATTTATATATTTCACTGATACCACATTTTACGACCTGTTGCTCCAGTGGGTCCCTCACAAAATCCATGTCGGACCTGTCCTGACAACTCTTATCTTTTGTCCCATCGCGCACTTGTAAGCTCCCACCACTTAAACGGGTTCACTTTAGAGAGAATCAACCTTTGATGAAACTCATCAGACTAATCGAGGTCAACTATTTACTAAATGTCCAGGTAGGCCCATTATGCGCGTAATGAAAGTGGCATTATAGTTCAAATGAATCAATTATTCATTTTTGTTGTTGTTGTTGGTTTGGCGAAAAAGGAGCACAGTGATTATTATAGTTTGATCAGAGAATAAAATCTGTAACGCAATTTTCCCGAGGATTTTACATCGACTTATTCCGTTATTTACTGGTCTATGTTCACACAAATGGCCTCTTCTTCGTGCCACTGGCTTGTTTTCTTTTAAATGTGGCCTTTATTTCACTTAAAAAATGAAGGAGTCACGACGCCCTGGCTCCTGCCATATCCTGTATACCTCCAAGTGAACAAATCACGACCTCCACCCCGCCCACAGCTCTCCCCAGTACTAACAAAGCACAGGCGACAGAGCCCTGCTGTTTGTGTTTTTAAGCATGGCCTTGGCCCAGTGCACTGACATGAAGTGTAGGCAAGGGTCCACAGTAGATCTGCTTCTATGTGCAGACCAGAGGGTATTAAATAACTACTGTTACTGTAGTTTGGAGACCAGTGCATTGAGTAATCCTGATTAAAAACACATAATTGTTTTTTCTCAAAATTCTCAAAGCCAGGGAAATTGTTTATAATAAAATACAGTCTATTATCTGACTGTCTGGATAAGCACCTGATTCAATAGACTGCATATGTTGGGAGTAATATTTAGACTTTATGCCTGACGTTAATGTGCAGACATTTGAAAAACAACTTAGTCTGGTAATGGGTCTGTAATTTCCCTGCATTGTTCCAGCTGTTGTACTTTGGATTAATGGACAAGAAACAGACACCGTAGAGTATTAACAAGTTTGCTCCAAATGTAGTCGTGTAATTATCAATATTGTCATCCATTGTCCCCATGCTTTTTAATACGCCTGGGGACTGCTCAGTGGCTGATAATCTGAGTGAATGTGAGTTGTTGTAGCAGAGAAATGTTATACTGTGACATTTAAAAGAACCTGGCCAGACTGTGCCTGAATCAGTAACACAAACATATCAGCTACGGCATTAAAAAGCCTCTTATCTATCAAAGTCGGTGTCCAGTGCCAGTAATGGTGATTGATTGTTGTACAAAATGCCACAATGACATTTCAGCTGTCAGCACATATACCTTACAGTAATGTGGCTTCCTGTTGAACTAGCCCCAAACCAGAACTCCTCCTCCTCCTCTCTAACCTACCTTTCACATGAAGCTTCCCATTTTTCTTTTCTTATTTCAACACTGAACATTGCGTAAGACATAATTTGTCAGTCATTGCTGGTGAATATTTTAAGTGTTAATGAACCCACTTTAATGTGGTCGCTGGATTGCGAAAACACTTAAGAGGAAGAGAAGGGAGGTACATGAAAAAGCGATGAGATGCATTTCAAAAGGAACATAGTTTTTTGCTCAGGTCAGATTCCATTGTAGAGTGAGGGTGGGACTGTGGGTGTCGCTTGCATTATAACAGGAATAATGAGGTGATGCTCTAGGGAGAGAGGGATACTTGAATTAAATGAATCGGTCGGTTTAGCAACAGGCTGTTTGAAGTCAGTCAAACCTGAATGGGAGAGGGCAGGATGTGGGAATAACTAAAAAAGCAGGTTTCTGTATAGAAGAGTGCCAGAATGTAAAGGAAGTCTATTTAAGATTCAGCTGCTGTTTAAGAGTAATACGCACCTCATCAAAATAGTTAGATCCAACGCCATTTCTATATTATTAATTGCTGCCAACTGGCATGCAAGCTTTTCATCAAAGACTGCAACAGTGTCCGGCACATTTAATACCACCACCACACACTTATGTTTCCTCTCATGAGTGCCCACTGAGTTGATGAATAATGTAGTCCTAATTTGATGGTGTGTCTCATTCTTCTTGTTGGACACCTCTGGACATGTTCTGGCTGTCTTTGGCCTCCCCACTCTGGATCAGTTTACATGGAGGTGTCTGTGTCCATGACAGCCGTACACACTTGGTACACCTGCACTGTGATATGGACGTTGTGCCATCATGAGACAGATTTTGAAATTCATATTACAGGGCCACCTGGGGTCGTCAAGCGCCGCACAGTTGCCCAGTTTGGCCGGACAGCCGTTATGTGTTGCTTCTGACAGCGGGTGAACTTTTTAATTATATAAATTTTTTCCTTGTCTCCTCCTCTTGAACTATATGCAGAGGGCCGTGAATGTGTAAACTGCGGTGCCACCTCCACCCCCCTGTGGCGGCGGGATGGTACCGGCCACTACCTGTGCAACGCCTGTGGACTGTACCACAAGATGAACGGCCAGAACCGACCACTTATCAAGCCCAAACGTAGACTGGTGAGTCCTACTTCTTAACTCCATCGCTTTACTCTGAGAGAAGGCACCCAAATATGAGCACAAAGCAGATGCCGGCAGCACAATTCCAGGAAAGTTATATTTTCCCTATGATCTTCCTGGAATTGTTTGTCCCTCTCACCCCCCGATGATCCGCCTTCATGGCCTGTTACAATACTGCTACTATTGCCATTGTTCCTGCTATCATTATTGCTGGTACTTCTGATACTGTTACTGATACCAATGCCCATGCTGCTTTAGTTAACACCATGCTTGAGTAAATGAAAAGCAGCGTGGACATTACCACTCTGCTCCAGAGCTGCACAGACACTTCTGACATTAACCCTACTGAAGCCAGACACAATTGTCTGGGCCATCATTTATGTACTTTATTGCTTTAATACTTACAACTTATAAATATTTTAATTATCTATCTATCATCTATCTATCTACAAACAAAAGCGCATGCATTACTAAATTTTTTATAGCCTCATAATTATTTTTGGTATTTTACAGAAATTCCTTTTGAATCCTTTATTGTTTAGCAAGAATTAAAAGGAAAATAGTTTCTTTTTTTTTTTAAAGTGGTTAATTTTTCAACAAACAAATCCAAGCACTTTTTGGTTTAAAAATTCAGAAATTGCCACAAACAACAATACGTTTGTATAAATTAAAACTTTTTTCTCTGTCAGTGGTTAATTGGTTAGTCTAAATAAAGACAGGCATATAAGCACAAGCCATGTATAACTAAATGGAGATAAATAAACAGAAATACTGTTACAAATAACAATTATAATAGTGGCTAAATTATTATGAATTAAATAGACTAACTAAGTTTAAATTAAATTAGTTTTGGGGTAGTTTAGTGCTGGTATAACCTCTTCGCTTTAATAAAAAGGGGGTCGGTGCTATCTCATTCACCCAGGCTAATGTGGTCCTCATTAACATTAGCTGGTAATTACACTGGCAAATAAATTATCCGCTATCAGAAGATCGGTACAGATTTTGGATGTGGTTTCCAAAAATCAAACAAACAAACACTAAAAAGCCATTATTATATATTTTTTGGTGGACTCTTTTTTTTCGTGTTGTTCCTTGACCAACTCCGCGTTCCTCCTCGTGAAAAGTCCCATTACATTTTCCACTGGGTCGGCCCATGTGGCTGTAGCGTTTGCATTTTCAGCTCAAGTGTTTTTCAGAGTTGTGTTCAAAGGGGCATCCAGTTGTTTCCTATCCGGATATCTGCCCGGCCCAGATAAGGAAGTCAGGCTCCCGGCTGTTTCCGCCTTCAACCAGCGCGCTGCATTCTCTATGGCCAGACTGACATATACTGTAAAGAGATTATCACAACACTGGAGGAGCCGCTTATGTGTGAAGAGACAGACCGTGAGGGGCGGGCATTGGAAAATAAATGGATTTATGTTCCTCTCTTGTTTGTCATTCTCGGTAGCCATAACGCGGCTTTTTAAAAAAAAATTATTATTATTATTATTATTATTTTAAAGTTTTATTTCATATAAAAAAAAATGACCGGGCTTATTGTTGCTCTCCAGGTCAACTGCAACGAGCCCACCTGAAATTAATTAAAAGAAAATCCTGGATGCTGCCTGCAAAGAGAGAGAGCCGGAGGGTTCTCGCATGTAAAGCTAATGTTTCTTATTATGTGTGAAGAATTGATCCGCAATGGACACAGGAGCACGTTGCCAGGCAGGACACCGGGTCTTACACGACTTTGTAGCCCAGTTTCCCTGGATCAGGATAAATAGAGGGGTTTACACAAGGCCTGCATTATAACCTGTTAATACCAGCATACTTATTTTTAATTCATTAAATATGATAATTACCGGAAGACGTGTCCAGAATCAGGCGTTCTCTAGAAAAATGTCCCCATATCTTATTGCGCAAATTAGACAATTTGATCATGGTTATAGCGGTCTGCTTACATGCAATTGATTTAATAGAGGAGTTAAGTAATTTTTCCAGTCTGAGTGTCGCTTCTTTTGATGCGTTTCTGCACATGGTTCTGCGGTCAAAGTAGAAACCTCACGAAGATCCACGTGCCGCAGTCTAATTTAAGAAAAACTTTCTGTCTCCTATTGATTTTGTGCTGAGGCAGAAATCACAGATTCCTTCCATTGCAATGAGCTTTATGAACACCACTGAACTGATCCTGTAGGTGTCTCATATATTTACTGTGCTGTCGTGCAGCTCGGTGTCCGCGCTGACCCTCTCTCCAACATGTGACTGGCTCATTATTCATTATGTATTTTCTCTGCTTCCTTCAGTCCGCTGCCAGACGTGCAGGCACCTGCTGTGCAAACTGCCAGACCACCACCACCACCCTGTGGAGGCGCAACGGGAACGGAGACCCGGTGTGTAACGCCTGCGGCCTTTACTTTAAACTGCACAATGTAAGTAGCCTGAAAAAAAACACAACAACAACAACAACTCTGCACTCACGTGAGGCGTTTTAGGGGGGGGGGGGGAGAGGAGGGGGAGAAACGGTGCTGGTCGTTAACTGGTCAAGTGGGCGGACAGCTCGTATCGATTTAGGAGCAGAGAAACTGTGAGAGTGAGGAGGCAAAGCCTGCTCACTCTGTCGAGCAGAACCCACCGGTCGTCTTTTTTTTATTAATCCATCGTTGTTTCAATGGGGGGCGTTACTCCCCGGAGAGGCTGCAGGGTGGGACTGTCATTCAGTGTAACGGCGTCGGTTACACTGATGAGGATTTGTCTGAGGCTGCTCCTTTCAGCTCCAGCCGGCCCTCATCCCCATGTATTCATATTGACCAAGACGGTTCTGTTTGGTTTTAAATGAGACAAAAGCTCAGAAACGCCCCTCACTCGCCTTATAATGCAGCTATATATGCAAAACAGCTGCTCATTATTTATAGCATTTATATCACACTGGTCTAACTGAGAATATTGGGAAAGAAATGCATGTATATCCTCAGCCGCAACACAATCTGTGACATATTCCTAGTGACATTTGAAATTATGAGCTGGTGAACAAGCTAAAAGCTAAAACAAACCTTAACCACTACAAAGTGCTATTGACAGTGTCAGTGAAGCTTTTGTCTGGCTTGCCTTGAGCTAATGGGCTGCTCTTCCACAGGTCAACAGACCCCTGACCATGAAGAAGGAAGGCATCCAGACACGCAACCGCAAGATGTCCAGCAAGTCCAAGAGGAACAAACGAGCAGGGGACGGCTTCGATGAGCTCTCCAAGTGCATGCAGGACAAGGTCTCTCCCTTCGGAGGCGCACCCGGCCTCACCAGCCACATGACCCATATGGGTCACCTGCCCCCCTTCAGCCACTCTGGACACATGCTGCCTACTCCCACGCCCATTCACCCTTCATTCGGTCACCACCACCACCACTCCAATCGTTCGCCAGTCTGGGCTGAACCTCATTGAGGCCCCTCCAGACCAAGAACTCCTCCGCCTGTAGGAGCCCCCACATCGCCATTAACACTAAATGGCCCCCACATTGCGTCGAAAAAGCTGAGCAGACTTGTTGTGTCATGTACAGTGGTTGGAGGGGAGAGACTTTCAGTTGGACTCAAAGGCTGAAGGTCGCGTCATGCCTGACCTCACTGATGGAACGCTGCGGAGCAGGACTTTAAGCGGACTCTGTGAAGAGCTAATGTGACGAGGGGCTTGTTAGTCCCCGGGTGACTGAGGCTTGCAGGAATGGAGTGAATGGAGACACTTGTCATTCTTTTTGCTTATTTTTACTAAGTCACTTTGGTACCCACCTCTCCTTGACCCTGTAACAGGAGACTTACGAGAGGTCTTAAAATGAACCGCTGTTTTCACCTCACAACTATCTCATTATACACTGAGATACGTGCGCCCTGTCCATCCCCAGGCTGTGTGTCTACAACTGCTGTGGACAGACGGACCAACTCTTCAGCGCTGGAAGCCTCAAGACTGGCTCACAGCTACAGCACCCGTACACCTCTGTTACGAACCAGTCAGACGCAGACTACAGTTCCCACAAGCCAGTGGTCTCCCCACATGCTGGATTGTACACCACCACAACGCTCACCTGTTTTTAATAATGGACTTTTATGGAAAAAAGACACAGTAAATAGAGTGTTTATAAATGCTTAATTGCTATTATTGTTGTTATATTTGATGTTATAATTATTGCTACGATAATTTATTTTCACTCTTTAAGCTTTCGTCAAAGACACATGGAAACTGTTATGATTTAATTTTCATGGTTATTACGTAAAGAAAAACACTGACCTATCTTAGATGAAAAGTCCCTGAGCTGTACGTTTTTATCATTTTTTCCATCTCACAAAAGTAAAGGAAATAAAGTTTAATACTAAAGTAAAATCTGTCATTGCCTTAGTCTGTCTCTCTTCATCATCCTCCCATTCACACACACACACACACACAAAACATATAGCACTGGACCGAACTCTCCTTCTAATGAAGAGTGCTTGATTATTAAAATCATAAGTGATATCAGATGCATCAAGGGAAGCTCTGTGATCCCTTAAGCGTGGTAATGCTTTGGTCAAGCTCCTCCTCTATCTGTGATGGCGCGTTGTTAAGAGAAGGCCTCTTTGTGGAGCTGAGGCCCCAGGCTGGACCATTGTACCCAGACAGCAGGCTCCAGCGAAGGGCTCCAGAGTCACACACAGTCATACATATGCACGTACCCACATGCTCATGCACACACACTTGGGAAAAAAACAAACTCTAATTCACACCCTTATTAAAACAAATAACCCATGCAGGCACATTTCTTTTATAAATTTGTACGCAGCAAATACTGAGTCATGAGTGCAGTTGAGTGGGAGCCTTTTTCTCGCTCCCTGTGTCTGTCTGAGTGGCCCTCTCTCTTGTCTGCTGGGATTGGAGTGAGAGGAAGGACAGCGGGTCTTTAGTGGGAGAGAGAGGAGGAAGGAAAGGCAATCAGGCGACCTGAGCAAACACATGGGGGTCTGCTCAGACCCTTTGCACACAGATGTGCACGCAGCTGAGGCTGCCAGGAAGCAGGCGTCGACTCTACTGCTCCCTCGTTCTCTTTTTCTTTTGCTTTGTTTATCTTTTTTCACTCTCCCTCTTTCTTCTATCCTGTTCATTCTGTTTGTCTTTTATTCCCCTTTATTCTCTGTGTTAGTTATTCTGTCTCTCCCTCCCCATTTAGACGATTACAGTAAAATAAAGGGGCTGAAAAAGAACTTTGAACAGAGCCAGCCACTAATGAGTCTGCTCGATTAGGGCCAATTTGAGGTCATCATCACTGAGTTCAGCATACCCTCACACACCCACAGCACTAACCATCCCATTAAACAGTCCAAGCTAAAAGTGGACTACTACCCCTCCCTGAACCCTCCGCCCTAATCACATCTGCTGGACTGCTGTGGAGGTCGATCTGCTGGGGTTTCCCAGAGGCTTGATCAGTTCAAATTGGAAATAATATTTATCTAGAGATTTACATAGGTGCTGTTTTTTTTTCATCCAGTGTGGGTGGAGCACTGTGTCGTCAGCTTATGCTACATCATTGCACTGACTCTGCTGTATACCAGGAAGGGAAATTAACTTTCAAAGTGTGAACATCTATCAGCCACTGACAGATACATGCTCAAATCCACCAGCTATTACTCAATAGTAAATCATTATTTTGTGTCTGAAATCTACCAGTCACTTTCATATTTTACCAGCTTTTGGCTGGTGGCTGGTGCTAAATTCCCACTCTGCTATACACACATGGATACAGGACTGAAGCACTGCCTCTGAGTGTCTTTTTTTCAGAGAGGGGAGGTTGGATCCCCCTGATCCACTTGCTGAACACCAGTGAAAATGTAACGCTTGACTGCCAATAAGCAGTCTAACCATCTGTGTGTAGCATAGTGCTGTGGGTGCTGGGCCGTGTACAGGCCACGGCTCCAGCGGGCTGTGTGCTGCTGCTGCAGCCAGCGAGCCTGCTCGACCGGGCTTGGCCGGACTCCCGGAGCCTGAGAGGGGGAGACGGAGAGAGCCAGCGCTCTTCAATGAGGCCCTCCAGAGGGAAGGGACAGCCCTCCCAAAAATAATACAGCAGTCTGCCAGGCCAGCGACTCCTAGAGCTGCCCTGCCTACACACACACACACACACACACACACACACACACACACACACACACACACACACACACACACACACACACACAGAGAGACATTAACACGCATGTGTACATACATACATACAAGGATGGTGTGTGACAAAGCTTCTCGTGTCTGATGCAGAGGCAGAGTTTGTGTTTCTGGAGAGCAGGGCAGCCTGAAAAGACATTAGGTAGCAGGCACATGACATGCACGCTTGCTCTTGAAATGAATTCTTGGCTAAGTGTTTTGGTAGTCAGCATGTGCCACCGTCGCTCCATTTCCTACCCCCTTAAATTCATATAGACTCTATAATGTGAGGGTTTCGTATACTTTTTACTCACAGAGCGTCACGAGGCTAGGCTGTTACATCGAACTAGACATCCTCCTCCTAACTCACAACATGAGTTGTGTGACGTGAACAGAGCCATAAAATAGGATGTTACTTATCTTCACTATCAAAGTGGCGTTCCATAGAAGTGATGAAGAGGAGAAATGTCGGATGCGTCGGCGGGGTGAACATGGTGGCCACCTACATCAGAGCACCGAGAGGTTTACGACTTCAACCTGGAACTGGATGTTTCAACTCATCTCGACTCCCTACTGCTTTTTCTTTCTCCCCTCCGCTCTTCCGTTTGTCCTCACCAACCCCCCCACCACCACCAAGACTAATGCTCATTTGCTCTGTGAGCTCCATGTAACTCTCCATCTCTTCATTTTCCCCCTCTTCACCCCCCTACTACTCCCACTCTTTTCTTGTCTCCCACTCCCCCAGTGTATTTGTTTTTCCATCAAATTGAATTAGCGGAATCAAAAGGTATCCCGACCATCCCCTCACAAAGTGGAGTTAGGGAGAGAGAGACATAGAAGATGAAAGGAAGTGGAGCGCAGTTCAGATGCAGGTCTCTTAGTATGTGTGTTGCAGTGGGGGTTGACCTTTGCCTGGGCCTAACTAAGAAAGCATCCCTCCTTCCTCAGACCCGGAGAAGGATATTAAGGCTGCAAGAGGGGACAGTACTTAGATAATAAAAACATGGGACATGTATTCCTGCCTTCATTCGCCATAAAGTTCAGTCACTCAGTAAGTTGCTTGTTTGTTGACCTTGAGCAAAAAGAGAACTTATGCTTCACTTTGCCATGATGAAGCTTTAACTCAGCACTTAACTGTTTGAATTGCAATGGCTACCAAGTCATAGTGAGTGTGCTATGATGAGACCCACACGTGAACTTCCTCTTTTCATGGATCAAGAGAAATTCATAGAAATACCCCTGTGACAGGAAAAAGGTGGGTACATTCAGTAAGACACCTGGTGAGCACTATTCATAGAAACCATTTGACACTCGAACAACTTTTAACACTTCTAAAATTAATCAACCACACCACGTAGCAATGATTCTGATCGGCAAAGCTTTGACAGTAATAACTGTCACTCAGATAGTAGCAGAGCTGACAGCAGATTATCGCTGATGACCTCTGTTGACAGGAAACAACCGCATCCTGACCTGCCAGAATGCCAAATCTCACTGATGATCTCCCCAAATGTCAGAAATTAGTCAGAAAAACTCAAATGTGTTTTGATCTTGCATCATTTTCGTGTCCTCCATGACCCCTATGGGCCTTCACGTCTTTTTTTTTTTTCATTTCAGGCCCAACATTAAAAGCCTGCTCCACTGGTAACAACTGCATACCAAGCTCGAACGCGTGAGGACATGGGTGTTCAAAGCAGTGAAAACAAATGAAAAACAGGAAGTGAGAAGTTCAAACAGGAAATACTTATGTTGTACTATTAGGACCAATTAAGACCATAGAGGTCTGACAGAGACAGTAAAAAGAGATTGATTACAAGGGGTACAAGGTTTGTACAGTATTTAAGTGTAATTCTCTGTAAGGTTTCATCCTGCTGAGTAACATCCTGTGTGCCGTAAGAGCACCCGCCACTAAAATCAGTCTACCACTTGCTTGTTATATTTATTTGGGCTATTGAACATTTTTCCATAATGAAACTCACAGACTATCCTAGTACACACACACTAGCCATATGACAAATTATTTTAGGCTTACTTCAGATGAATGGAGCATGTTTGTGCTTATAGCTGTCATGAATTTTGTGTGTGAAGCACACAAAAAAATATTTACTATTTAATAGTCAAACTTTAACAAAGTGTAAATGTCAAATAACTTTGAAAGTATGTTTTTATCTTAAAAAAAGACTAAATATTTCACCAGCATCAATGGGATAGCTTGTTAATATGAAAGAAGAGAAGTGAAAGAGGGAAAGCAACTGGGAGAGTGTTTCATATCAGTCATCGGTGGCTGGAGACAGACCTTATTGCCACAGTTTGTGGTTTCAAAGAGGTTTCTGGGGAGAGTGTAGTAATAATGAAAGAGGTTTATGAGTGCATAGAGTTACAGGTCTTTGTGGCTGCTATGTAGTACTCCCACATGATTATCCGCTCACTAACTTGGTATCCACTGATGTCGATGTTACTGCTGTGCTAATGTGTCTGTGCTCTTCTGTTCTGCGCACAATCCCTGCTGAAATGAGGCGGATACAAAAACCATTCAGCTCCCCAAATCACACGAACTTGCTGCAATTCAAACTAAGACCATTATGAATTAGCATCCGTCATCTGACCGTTTTCCCATCCTGGCCACTTCACACATTCTTTTCTACAGTAGCCGAGGGTGAAATCTGCTAAAACAGTAGCTGTCAGAAGCAGGGTGTGGACATGCAGAGCACCCCTCCCTCGACTCACCCTGAAAACGAGGTCAGTCTCCTCTCACCTGGGACAGGGAGCATTCAGGATGTTCACCTGGGACAGGTAGTGTTCAGCTCTCATTCATGCTGTGTACTGCTGGACTGAGGCCCTCCTGCTCACCCGCTCTGACAGACAAATTCATCCCCACTGTCTGAGGAC
Source organism: Dicentrarchus labrax (assembly GCF_905237075.1). Lineage (NCBI taxonomy): Eukaryota > Metazoa > Chordata > Actinopteri > Moronidae > Dicentrarchus > Dicentrarchus labrax. The sequence goes on from NW_026136711.1 coordinate 12,483,952, forward strand.
AAATGAGCCCATTCATCTGGAGGCTCCCATTGACAAACCGGGGGGCAAGTACAGTACTAATGCCTGGGAGGGCTCAGGGGAGTGGGCGTCTGGACCTGCCATCCTCTTCCGCGCCCATATAATGTCCCTCGCCATTCCCAGCCCCCGCCCCGCTCCACTCGCTTTCACTGGCAGGTAACTGGAGAAAGGCATGAGTGGGGGAGTTGAGGGCACCTTGGCCCATGGCCAGGAGTGAGAGGATGGGACCCAGGTGCCTACCCCTGGATGGATCCTCTGGACACTCCCACAGGGACTGATGACCAGACAGAGAACAGGAGGACTGTGGAGGACAGTAGAAGCCCTAAGAGACCTGCCATGCCCTGCTCAGAATCCCAAGCTGTTCAGCTCGCTATTGTAGACTAACGATGGTTGCTTCTGTGGTGGATTAAGTGACAGAGCTGCTCTGTGGCTGCCCTGAATTCACTTTGAAGTCTACTTCATTCTCATGGACTACGTTGTCCTCACAACAAAGCATAGCTACTCTTAATGCATTGAGGTATTCAGGTGCTCGCAGAATACACTTCTGCTTATAACAAAATTGCCTGTACGCAGAGAGGTACACCAGAGAAGTGCTGACATGACTGCTTAAACTCCCAGAAGGCCGCATATCAGTCCTGTTCATAACGTCACTCATGCAGAAACACTGCATGAGATGAGGGCATTCCTAGACAACTTTTCTCAGTGTTTATCTGCAGTACTAGATTTTGTTGTGTCTATGGCTTTGTTTACCCAATACTTGTCAAGTTAATGCAGATAGGCAGACACACATACACACAGCCACGCACACAGGCCAGTTTTAACAACAGGGAAAAATCAATGAAACACAGTGTGCTTCATTTAAAAAAAAAAAAAAACTTAATATGATTAAACCATTAAAGGACCACAGGGACATTTTGGAGAGAGATGAGAAAGATGAAAGTGTTATTTCTAAGGGCCAAAATTGTGGATGTGAGGAGCTCTATTAGATCCAAACAACAGATAAAAAAGGGAGAAAGAAAGTTTTTGATTTCTATTACTGTATCAATGTTCTATTCCTTTCTAAGAGTAAGCACTTTGTAATCACCACCTCTTATTTTTGATAAGCAAGATCAGTGAGACTGTATCTGTTACCTTCATAACCTTAACATCCATGCACTGGACAGACAACCTGCTCTTCAAACGTCCACCTTAGTGTTGACCTTAACTTCTGTTTTACTTTCAACCCGTTTCAGGACAGGAGACATGTGCAGACCTGCAACCATTACACAGTAGATGCCAGAATTCAGTGGAGACAAAAATTATCAGGGGCATCACACACGTGTACACTCACACACACACACACACACACACTGCAGGCCTATCTGTTGAGGATCGGTATGAAAAAGGCGTTGTGCTCACTCATTGGCTCAGTGGGATGTTGCAACCCCAGCGCCTAACTGGTCCTTATCTCCCCTGAGCAGACTGCACAGCTTGATATGCATCTGTCATATTAGTCGGAAAGAAAAGACACCGCGGCGAGAGCACGATGAGTCAAAAAAACGGGCCAGCGACATAAAACTCACTTCCCTGCGGTTTCTGCATGACCGTGATCATTTGCTTGTCTGTGTCGGTTGAGAACACGATCGAGACAAACACGTCCAACATAGTTACGGAGGAACAATATTATGCACTTGTATTTGCTTGCACGTGGATACTGTAGTACACCTGATCATTCTCTGCTTACATGCCTGAACAGGTGTACATTTTGCCAGCCGTGTTGTCCTGTAAGAAAATGCGAAACCAAGAGCAGATTGTCATCATTTCATCATGGCCATTACCATGACGACAGATAAGGCCCTGTCCTCTTGTCGTCATAGCGCCCTTGCATCAGCTCCATCAGCTGCTGTGGCTAGCTGAGCCTCTGACTGCGGGTAGGAGTGTCTATCTGAGGGCTATCTGGCCTGATAAGAGCTGGGAAAGAGACAGCAGAACGACACGTTTACCACCGAGCTGCTCACAGCACTAAAGGTTGCAAAGAATATAGACAGTCGATGGCGAGAGGGTTTAAGTGCCATAGACAGCTTCTGCGTACGGGAACACAAGTGAATGTGTGGGCGAACAACAAGAAATGCTCAGAATGATCCTCTCTAACATCTAAGATATCCCATCGCCTCCTTCTAGTAGCTCAGCTTGTTAAAGGGGCCAAAGGTCACGTGGACAGGTATTATCTTTGTTCTCTTGCTCTGGCTATGTCGAGTCTCTTTCTCTATGCAACGTTTATGCCCCTGATTGACTTTTTGCCTGCCAAACCATCATTAATTGGTCTCACAACACACACACACACACACACACACACACACACACACACACACGCATTGATGCATGCATACACACAAATACTGAGCATCTAATCCAGCTAATCCACCCCGCCAGTTGAACAACTGGTAACATGGTTAATCACCCATGTAAAAATAAAGACAAGACCAAATTGACTGATAGAATTATTTCATTTACCCGTCTGATTAAAACATTTCACCACTGCCATGGTTCACTGGAGATCATCTCGAAAAAGAAAACAACACATGAAAATTAATTAAAAGTCAGTGATGTAAACGGCTTCATTCAATTATTGGTGCAAATGACGAGCTCTGTAGCATGATAACTGGCATGTACAGGCACATCAAATTAGCTTAGAAGAAAAATAGGGAATCAGGGAGCCACTTTGAAACTCTTTAAAAGGGCAGGGCAGACTTCTTGAAACAGGAGACACTTTCTCCAAACAAGGGAAGCACTCTCCTGAAAGGGAAAAATGAGCAGTTCGCAACACCCAGAAATGCTCGCTGGACACGAGCTCGTTCGACCTCAGGTCACTTCCCAACAGCCTTTGCTCCCAGTGTGACATCATAGGCCATGGGGGAGGGAGGGCGGGGTGGTGGTGCAGTGGTGAAGTGTGCTGAGACAGTAGGGTGCAGACCAAACTACGAGCGGACAGAGGCAGAGAAAGGCAGAGTGAGACAAAGGAAAAGTGTGGTGGCTGAGAGAGGGCTCTCTGATTTGTTTCCTTGGCAGGATGACAAAACTGCGCGGAATGCAGTGGAGAGGGGAAAGAGAAGTGATCAAGAGCTCAAGAACGAAAAGAAGGGGAAAAAATAGACGACAGACGAGGGGAGAGAGGCCTGCTGAATAAGCCAGGATGGCAGGGCCTTCCATTGATTCATTTCCCCTTTCCCACCCTATTACCATTCTCTGTTTCTCTCTCCCACTCTCTTCTGTAACCACACAACCATTAGCTACACAGCCACTTCCCCCTTCAGTGTTAAAAAAAAAGTATCTTTCTGGCCTGTTGGAAGGAATAAAATGAAGGTGAGTGGTTGCTCTCCGTACATTGACACATAGAAATCCGTACATTGAAGGGGGAGGCAATCTGTACGTGCCAACTAAGCAGTATAGTTAGTAACACCTACAAATGAGTTAGACACATACAAGCGTGCACAGACGCAGTAGACTCCCCCCACACACACACAGACACACACAAAATTACAGTGGAAAGGGCAACAGGCTGCCTCTGTCAGCCACATTTCACAGTGGCCTATCATGGCCAGGCGTACCAGGCCTGCGGCCAACCACTGCTTATGCACTGGGTAAACACTACCACCTCGCCTACATGGAGTCGCACACACACTCCCAGAGTGCCATCCAACACGCAAGCCCAGTCACACATACGGGCTGTGTGATTAATGGAGTGTGAGCATTAGATATGACAGCGTTACTAAGCCTCTGTGATAAAGAGCCACACGCAGCCACTCTGCTTCCTTTTGGCCGTTTCTGCACCCATCGCTTGTGTCCATCCTTTGTCCACTCACTCTGGACTCCTGTCAAGCCACATAGGCATTCTGCTCAGAAATACCACCTTGGCATAATGTTTCATTTTTAATTTGACAGTGATGAAATGCTCTGCCTCGGTAAAGTATTTTTAATACCTCCATTATACTTTACGGGCTCTATACTGAGTACTGGCAGCAGATCCAAGTCTCGAGAACACACACACACACACACACACACACACACACACACACACACACACACACACACACACACACACACACACACACACACAGAATCAAAGGACAGTGAGAACATTAGTCTAAAATCTGTGTTCAAGGATCTCAGTGTGCATTAGATTATTAATGGGTGTAAATGTTAAGCTCATAACAATATATTCTGTTCTCAGCGCTGACTGAAGTGTATCCTCTGATATGTCGGTTTGTTCAGAAGACTGAACTGCAGCTCCATGTTTACACAGTGCTAAGTCAGGTCATGAGTCATTTGTGCAGTTATTCAACAGTTTGAATGTAGTTTGGCTTCATTATATGCCCATCATGTGACAGCAGTCAGCCAGAGTGCCCCCCTCCATGGCTCCATAGCTCCTCTTCTCTCCTCTGCATCTTCTCATGCCCGTCTCTCACCACCCCCCCCACCTTCCACTGGCGCCTGTACGGTTAGTTAGGGATTGCCAGAGGACATCATGTGACAAACAAGCAAACACACACAAACACACTGCAGAGAGCGTGCGCGCACAGGCACGCACGCACACACACCAGCAGATGTGCAAGCATGTAAACTACAAGCACCAGCACATCCATTCGTCATTCTCCCTTCCATTGACTTTCATGTGGGCTAAGTTGAATGAGCAGTAGAGCGCTCCAACAATAGAATCCATTCTACTGGCAGAGTCGAGGCTGTGTGTCCATGTGTGTTAGTCCCAGCAGTGGCCAGACACACCTTGAGGCAAAATGTTATCACTTACTTACTGTAGTTTCAGCCTTGCCAAATCTAGGATTTGTTACTTGTTTTTTTATGTGACAAGTTAATTTATGCTGGTCATGAATCAGTGTTTCCAAAGTATTTATATGGTTTGTCCTTTGACGACTCCATTGCCATTAATATTTCTGAGAAAGAAGACAGTTTAGGCTTCAAGCACTTTGATTTATTTGGGGGATTTCTAAATTTTGTGACGTATGGATGTCGAAACAACAGGAAATATTAATATCTCTAAAGGAAGCCATTATGAGGATAACAACCTGTTGATCCCCATGCTCATTACTCGACCTCCTTACCTACAGTCTCCAACCCAGCCTCGGCTCGCTTGAATCCCCCCCCGACCTCCCCTCCTCACTTTCCCTCCTTGTCTGGCAGACCTCCAACGTCTGAAACTCTAGACAGCGCTGCTTCTGCCCTTTCTATAAAATTTAGGAAGCCATTAGCAACATCAAATCATTACTTCGGAAAAAGGGAGAAAGCGATGCGAGGGGGTGGTTTGGTGGAGGGACGACGAAAGAAAGAAAAAGAACAAGAGAAAGAACAAGACACACACATAAACAGGGAGAGATATCAGATTTCTCCTGTTCTCAGTCACTCCATTACAATAATGTGCAGGGAACCATTTTACTAATACATAATGGAATGATACCTATAATAAACAGTAAACAAAATCACTGACAGTGTGTGCTGCAACAACACACACTCCCTGTAGAAAGGCCCTACCTGGCATACGAGCATGCGCATGTATAAAACTAAAACTATGTCACACACCTAAAAAAATTTTATTTTTAAAAGAGAAACAGTGAACAAACGTGGAATAACTGCACAAACATCCTCATCTTATGTCTGCACTATGAACACCAAGTAGGTGAAATGAAAAGATGACAGAAATGCAAATGAAACAAAGTCAAACTGGCACTGCCACCTGTTTGATTTACAATAAATGGATTCCTCTTTTCACGTCCTTCAATACTTCTGCTTTCCTTGAATCTCACTCTCGGTTACTGCACTGTCACCCCAACACTAATCCAGTTCAAATGTAAACAGGCTTAGGTCTTCATTCCTCACTTAAACCATATCAAATGTATCAAAGCAGAGGCTCAGTGGTGTCCTTGGCTACAGAGGGGTCAGACCAGGGCCACACGGGGCCACACACTCTACTCAATTAGCCCAAGAGCCAGTTAGTCTGAGTGACCAACAGCATGTGCGCTTCTGCTTGTGTGTGTGTGTGTGTGTGGCAGACTCACGCAGTGTGTGCGAGTCCATAACTCTGTCTGTGTACATAGTGCAATATATGAGTGTGTAATCATATGCGAGTGTGTGTGACTGAATGTAAATGGTGCTGTGTACTGGGTTAATAGGTCAGTTCACGGTTATAAGAGGCATGAGTGTGTGTATATAATCGAGTGTGTGTGTGTGTGTGTGTGTGTGTGTGTGTGTGTGTTTGTGTGTGTGTGTGTGTCTGTGTGTCTAGCAGAGACATGGAGTCTCAAAGCTGCATCAACCAAAAGGGAAAATATGTGAAAGGTTGTCTGCAGGCTAAGAACAATAATGCAGTCTGTGTCTGCAGCAACATTATTTCTCTGGTCAGAAGTCAGAAGCCCTGGAGGAGTCCTCGATGGCCTTGAGAGCGCATCGCCTCATTTTCCAGCAACCCTGAATATTCTTTTTATTTTTATTTTAAATATAAAACAGAGTACAATCCCCTCTCAGATGATATACACATGGATTTTACAAGCCAATTAAAGCTACTTCTCCTCTTTAACTACTATCTAAAACAAGTATCTTTAACCAAGAGCAAATTACCAAACACAATCAGTTAATCACAAAGCCACAACTTGTAACCAGGACATTTATAAGTTTACTTAAGACACTTAAAAAAGCACCAAATTTCTACATTTTGTTGCTGATTCAAATCTCCCATTAGTGTCTCATTTAAAAAAGATAATATGGCCATTTCTGTTTTTCCTGAGGGAATTCTCGCCTCTCACATGGAATGGTTTTTCTAAGATAAAATCCTTGCATCTACCCTTTGACCCCTCCTATAACATGTTGGTGCATCCATGGTTGATACATATGTGGGAAAGCTCTTATTATCTTGTTCTATCATGGAACAGGAGGAGAGGAAGGGTCCCGGGAGACTTTAATTATAATCACTTTTCTTGTCAAGCTCCAGTCTCATCAGCTACAAATAACGTATTGGTCACATTTACAAGCTTGAGCCAATTGGATACAATCAAACTAATTAGCAGAAGTTAAACCACAGTTCGGCTCCACAATCGAATTCAGACTGAATACATTCTGATAGAATAATATTAATGTATAGTTTTTGTTAATGAATCGTCACTAGACCGATTTCTCCTCAGCTGAACAATCTGTATCATTACAGTCAACATATTTTGTGGGCTCTGGAGGTCCCTTAGGGGCCCTCTGGTATAAGGGACCCTCCTTCCAATCTCAATCCCAAACCCATCACTCTTCCTCAGGCCCTCAACTGTCAATCTGACCCTGATCTGGGAACCCGGTCTTATCTGATCCCCCAGGGCTCCCTCGGGGGGTGTTGGGGTAGAGGTGGAGCATCCCAGCCAAGCCAAGCCAAGCCATGTCTACATACTCTCGATAAACAGCTACCGTAAAATTTTCACTTTCACTCAGAGAGGTGCGACTTAACCGTGAGAAAGTATGTTTAATGGCATAAAGCTATAATGGTCATAAAATGGGTTTAAATCATGTTAAATCCATCAGTAAGTTATGTCTATTAACTATAAAATACCACAATGAACCTGTTTTAAGACTTTTTATATCATTAAGAGAAAAGAAGAATAATCATAAATGTAATTTCTGGTGGTGGAAGAAGTATTTATTTTCTTTACTCAGGTAAAAGTTCAAAATATAACATCACAAGTACTGCTTTCAACATCTTACATAAAAACGTATTATCAGCAAAATGTACGTACTAAAAGCACTCATTAGGCATGTCAGTGTTATATTACAATATACAAACAATAAAGTCATATTTCTGTTATATACACTGTTGGTGATATTGGGAGTGCGTCGGCTTCAAAAGCACAAACACATTTTCAGTGGTAAAAATAATGAAAAGCATGTTCTATTTGAATGAGTGTTTTCTCTTTAAGGCAAAACAATAATAATAAATGAGAAACATTCAACTACATTCTGAAACAGGTACTGATACTTCAACGCATCAGTGACTTCAGATGTGTCAAATTATTGAGACACAACTGCTCGGATACAGCAAGTTAGTTTCACATAATGTAGCTACTAAAACCAATCTCACCACAAAGGCCTTTCAGCAGCTGTTTTGGAGCTTTTGACTGTAACACATGATCTTCTTCAGTAGACGGAGTTTGCCCAGTTGTCAAGGAATTGCACATATTAAAATATTTTGTTTTTCTTTAATGTTGGCTGCATGCAGATTACATTTGTTTGTATTGTATTTTCATTAGCGAACTCAGAAGTGATAGGCCTAGTAGTTGTTGACCAAGTATTTGCAATGTTGCATGTCATCTTCCTTGTTCTCTTTCTCCATGTCTCCTATTTATCTTCTCCATCAGTTGTATGTCAAAAATTGTGTCAATAAAAGTTGCTTAAAAAAGCTGTACTGTTGTGTAACTGGCACTGACCTGAGGTGACAACTGAAAATAGAAACTTCCCTATTATCTTACGTGATATCAGGTATCGGTATTAGCATTAGTATGCTTTGTCAGTGTGTTTGTCCACCTCAGTGTGTATGACAGTGTATCTCTGTGTTGACTTGTCTCCTTCCCTTTATCGACGGACTCCATCATGTAGAAATAAGCTCTGTCAGGTCTTGTAGCTAATTGTCCCGAGGCTCGTCCATCAGACACAGATTCAATTGGAGCCTTTTAATTAATAATGCCGTTTATCGGGTGGGGGTGGGCTTGTCTTTGTAATTGGGACGCCTGATTAGGCTCCGGAGGAAGCTTTTAAGCCAGCAAGGTTATCAGTGCTCCTCCCTCTGCCTGTCATCATCTCTTCAATGTGGGCTCCCGTTTTCCTTCGCTCTTGTCTGATCACTTTTATTTTATTATCTTCCCCTGCTGGTTCCTCTTGTTTTTTCCTATTCTAATCTACTCTTTGCGGCCTTCAACAGGTGTCTGACATGAAATACCTTCAGTGTATTATATATATATATATATATATATATATATCAATACATAATACTTCACATTTTTATCATTTAACCAACTCCCTGCAGTCTGAGTCGGACTCACAGAAAGTGAGGCTCAGCACTCAGGGGGCTGGACAGCTCCTGACCAGCCTGATGTGAATGGAGACTTATTGATCCCAGCAGGCTGCGGTTTGGGAGCCCTAATGCATTTACACCCTACTATACTCCCTTTACACATTCTGTTTGTCCCTCCTTATTACAGCTACACCATAACGGATCCATACAACTCCCCTGATACTCAATGACTTTCTCTGGGCTCTATTCTCCTCCATCCCTCCCCCCCTTTTTTTTCCCATTTTCTCCCCCGCCCTCAGCCACTCTCTCCTCTGGGATCCCTGGGGTATTATCTCTAACGGTAGTGTTTGTAAGGCCGGTCTGGTGTTGGCATGGCTGATGTATTTTGGTGTGCAACGATGTGTTCTTTCAAATTGATTCAAATTGACCAATAGTGCATGGCATCAATGAGGAAACACCCACAACTGTCAACTGAGGCTCCATGTTGTTGTGGGCTGAGATGCTTTTACTTGGTAATATAACAACATCAGATAATATAATTGATATAATATGATCTGATTCTCAGAAAATCACATTGCACTATCATATCACACATACTATCTTGATTTTTAAGCGGTTTAAACTGGTAAATAACCATAATGTAACTGCATGATAAGTGAGTTCAATAATCAGTAACATAAATTCAATTATCTGAGTTTCATCATACAGACATTAATGGACCCCAGTGTAAACTGTGCATAAATTCATAGACTGCTGACCTCTCAAAGAACATCAGCAAGGAAAAGAGGAAAAGGAAAGCGATTGAAAGGGAGATGAAACAGCATTTAAGTTTATTGTTGTGAATTACTGTGTCTGACAAATAAAACAACATTTTTGTTAGTGTAGGACTAAAACGTGTCTTCCTCCCTCGCTCCCTCCATCTCTGTCTTCCTCTCTCTTGGTATGCTGTGATCTCTGAGGAACGTCCCACCCTGTCTCTGTCTCAAACTCTTAACCCCACCTTTACCTCCACAGAACTTTGTCTTTCAAAGATATTCTTACATTTCTCTTCTGCCCTGACCTTGTTTTAACTCCCGCCCTCCATCACTCAAACGGGCCAATCAGAGGACCCCCTAAGTGATTTTACTGTGTAGCTGACTCAACAAAAGCGATACATCAGGTATTCTTAGTGGGAAAAAAAAGTCTGATAGTTCAAAGTTAGTTCTTCTTATGAAACCAATAGTGCACATTCAGATGACTAACAGCAATAACAAATGAATCATTGTGGATAAAAACAAACCAAGTTTCTTTCCATGTAATAAAACACTTTAATGTCCCATGTGACTAATATCTAACAGAGAGATAATGGTGTTAGGGGTTGTGTTGGGGAGATCTGTGATCCTTGTCTGCCTGTTTAGAAAAGACATGTAAATCATCAGAGAATAGTCTTAAAATGTGACACAAGAGAGAGCCAGATAAGAGAGGTAGGGAGGGAGGGCTGGGACGATGAGAGGACAACTTACATACCAGTCTGTTTATGACAGTGATCATTCAAACACTTAACCTGACACGTTCAAATGGCTTTATTTCTGCATATATAAATGTAGGATTCGGCTGGTAGTAAATGATAAAGTCCTTCTAATAACTACAAGTCCTTGTGAGTATATTATAGATTACCATGATTTTCATTACATGTTAATACAGGTTTATTACAAATTGACAGAATGATCATGGTTACAGTGAAAGTGCAACAGGGATCATTACACTGGCTTTTCGTTGCATTTCAAAACAAACGTGAATGTTTTATCTAAACATGTTATCAGCAAAAAGAGAAAGCCTTATTTGAAATGACAATAAATTTAGTTATTATAATTTGGTCTACGACGAAGAAAAATGTGAAAGAAGAAATTATTGCTTGTAAATCTTAGGGCAGTGGGGGGTGGAGGAGGGGGCTGCTCCAGGTGCTCATTTCTGTGAACTTGTTGTGCTGCACTTCCCAGAAATAATTTTCTATTAAATCATTTTGTCCAGTAATATCACAACTTTGGGTTTTTGGGTCTTAGTACTATTGCCTTTATCTGTTCAGTCAGTAGTTCAGTAGATTGCACAAACTAAGTTGGTACTTTCTCCAGCAAAATAATGTGAAAGAATAAATAAATAAAAAACTTTAAAGGCACTGAAAACCCATTTTCTCAATCAGCTTCTTCATATGAGTCCTTCATGAATGTACAATCAAATTTAATTTGAGACATTTCTGTTTTTCTCTGTGCTCATCTTACTGGTTTGAAGTGGGCGGAGCACAGTGGAAATGATGTCACATATTTCTGTGCACCAATCAGGATTTAGCAATATTTGAATCAGAATCTGATGACAGTTGTTGTTGTTTGCTTATGCTGCTGGGCCGCTATTAATCAAATTTGATCAAATCACCCCACACAGTCCTGATCAAGCAGATAAGCTCAGTTATGGAACATTAAATGCTTAATGAGTAATAACTGAGGAGGCTTTTTTCTAACTTTAACTTAAGTTGTGGCCTAAATAGTCATGAATATTCCAAGTAACAGAGAAATACATAAGACTATATAAGACCCGAGACCCGGTTTTAAGGGACTTTAGGGTTTCCCCTGTACCAGTCAGTATTTAGTTATCATACACAAGGTGTATAAATAATTATAATATAGTGCCTTGGACTGTATGCCAGATGAATTTGACCAAAAGTCCAAAAAATACCAAGTATTTCTATTAACTCCAGGGGGACGTATGAGTTGGCGGTAACTAACGGTACTATACTAACTCACTTACTTTTTTACAGAAATTAGTTACCCTTCCATCACAATACTGCCTGCTGGTCCCCTCACATCCCACTTCTCTGTTTTGGTGTGATGTGGTCTAAAGTGGTTGGACCAGGGAGTTCTGTCCTGCGGCCCATCCGTTGGCTGGCTCTTAATCCAGTTAGGGCTGAGGGGGTCTGGCGTTTCCCGTCTTGGCCGAGCAGGCTGTGCTAAATGAGGTTTTTACTTGCCCTGGGGGAGCCCAACTTTAATGGACCCTGGTAAATGAATACATGAAGAAGAGATGCAGACCAGCGCATGGAAGGCTGCTCGGACCAGAGGAGAAGGAAGGACAGTGACAGTAATTAACAGGTAAAGTGATCAGTCAATCTGCTGATCAATCAAATTTGAATCTCTCAGATAATCAATGACAAAGCTGCATCTAAAGGAAAAGGAAGCGAACGAATACACTGATGTCTACCGGCAGCCACGGTTATTAAATAAGTTAAATAAGGCTGCGGTAACGCCGTAAAGCTCTTAGTGACTCGATATGGAGGCGGCAGAGGTCTATACACTGCTCAGTGCACTTCCTCTCTCCCTCTATTGGAAAAAAAAAACTATTGTGTGTATGAATGTATTTATAAGCTGCAGGCACTGTTGCGGCTGCTCGGAGCCCTTTGGTACAGTAAGAAAATAGCTATATCCCTGCACTCTTTCTCCCTCACACATACACAGACTCACAAACAAACAGCCATCCACTCCACCCTTTCCCACTGGGTCCATGGGATGGGCAGTGGACTCAGGGGAAATGAGGTAACACACACACACACACACAGTGGCAGTGCAGCGCAATTCACGCCTCTGTTCTACTCTGTCCATCAAAGCTGTCAATCTGCCCCACCGCCAACCGGACCTCGACCCACCTTTTAAGGCCCAGAATATTTGGTCCTGTCGGTTGCCATGGGAACCCTCCAGATGTTGGCCTCTGATTAGCTGGCGACGGTCAAATGAAATCAGAAGAGGTGTGATAAGATCACAGGGCAACAGAGACTGGGAGAGTGGTGGCCGCAAGCGGGAGAGGAGAGGGGGTGGGGGTGGGGGTTGTGGGGGGCAAAGGAAGTCATAGAAAATGGGGGAGGTGAGCATTAGTGAGCGGTTTGCACACACATTCACACGCTTTAATGCAATTCACTGGGGAGTGCTATTTTTTTTCACCCAAATTTTCAGTCTGTGTAATCATGGCGGCATGTAAAAATGGCACCAATTTTAACTCACTCAAAATCAGACAATCACACTCTGTTTGTTTTCTGAATGAGAATGTGTCATGAACATTTGCACTGAGTGACGACAGAGCACCTCTGACTCTTCCCCTTTCTCCTGAGAGAGTCAAAATAGAAACAAACGGATGTAGTGGAATAGGCTGTTAATCCTATAGAGAGGCTGATGTTTAGTGACCCGTATGACTTTGAATTCGCAGTCAACGCCGTACTTTCTCTCCAGTGAGGCTGATTCCATGGGCGATACGAGGGACACAAGCTGCACAATCAAATGGCTTTTATACAAACTCCAAACAGCACTTCTCTTCTCCCCTACCTGCCCCGCAAGTACCTAATCGCATCCAAAGTCCCATTTCCTGTCATTGAAATTACATTAAACATCTCCCTTTAGGTCCTTGTCCAAAGTGACCCCAAACTCGCTGAGACTGATAAGGGTGCTAACTAGGTAAAGGCTGAAGCACTTCCCAGTGTTCGGTCAGTGAAAAGAGCTACAGTGAAGGGAGCGTGGGGGAGCTGGGCCCTGCCCCTGCTCGCTCCATTTTCCAATAAACTCCAGCAATCAGATCAGCGCTGCTTTAAATGGACGACTTGATGGCAGCAGGCTGCATTAGCCGCTGGTGTTCTCCCAATCCGATTAGATAGAGACAGTGACAGTTTCCAGCCAAAAGAGGCAGGTAATACACACACATACACACAGCGAAGACTACATTCACTGCTATTTACATATATAGAAGCTCTCACTCGCAGATATGAACTTAAGTTTGAAAAAGGTATGAACATGAATGGGCATCACTCACACATACACAGTGACACATACAGGCAGGACCTCTTGTGGCCGTTTGTGGTGCTAATTGGACGGTCTGTGGCAGATGTCATTACTGTTGAGCAGTCAGCCACTTGATGTTTCCAAGTTGTTGGGCAGTCATTTGGGCGTATTAGCAGCTCCTTCAGTGCAGAGGTCATGCCCCACGGCTATGTTACGTGTCCGTGTGTGTGCGCTTGTAGAGATGTGTGTGTGTGTGTGTGTGTGTGTGTGTGGTTGTTTGTGTGTGGGTGATTTATGCAAGTAAAAACGACTCTCTTTCTCTCTAATGGCTCCCCCTGCTTTGAGGACCTGCCTTTTACGGTCACATAATTACCCCAGATTGTTTTTATGTATACAATGGGGTAGTTTTCCGTTGTGCACGTGCCTGACATGAGAACCTGGCAACAAGCTGCTAAGTGCAACAGGCAGTGTCATAAAAATGGTTGCCATACCTCAGATAGCTAAAACCTCTTTAAGAGCAGCCGCTCCTCCTCAGGACTAACAGCGGAGAGAATGGTCCCTCAGTGTGCTTATCAGGTAAAATAAACCCCAATGATGCAAAGTAATGGCTGGGTTATATGAGAATGCATGTGTGAGGTAGATACTGGAAACTCTGCTCCTTATCACAAGGCTAGAAAGAGAGGAGTGAGACTGTACTTAACAGATTTAGACGGTCAGTGAAGCCCAGCACCTGGACAGACAGAAAGAGGGGAGGAGAGTCGTATCTCAGGTTACAGTGCAGCCAGCCCGGCCTAAATCGGGGAGATACAGAAGAAACCTGGACACGTCAAGAGTGGTCAACAGGTCAACAGCTGTATTTATTATTCAGACCATGTTCCCTTCGCAATTTACAATTTCAGCAGTTCCTTGGTTTTGTCAAATGAACTCTTTTTGCAGTTTTTTTTGGAGCAAGTGCCATTTAGCAAAAAAATAAAAAAAGGTAGATGAAGATGGAAAGATCTTAAATGAGTTTACTCATGCATAACACTGAGTTGATAAAAGCAGACCACCGGCAGCTTTTTAGTGTTTTATGTTGGAAACACGTTTGTGCAGCGCTGCACTACCTGACGCCTTCTGATCCCACGGCTGATGATGGACTGCGGATCAGCCAGTTAATTTAGGCCAGATAAAAGCCTCTCATCTCCGTCGAGGTAGATTACTGTAATAGCAGCCTTTCTCATCTTTTGATCTTTTTTACTGCTGCGTCGGTTCATTTGCATGTGTCAGAGATACAGCTTTATTTAGGGTGCTTATTAATGAGAACAGGAGGGATTCTAGATACTAAAACCTGAGGCAGATTAGCACTGACCCCCCTGAATCTCACACGCTGTTTCTTCACATACATTTATGAGCATATTATCTGCAGGTACACACTCACATCCCATAATGTGTAAATACCCACACACACACACACGCACACATGAATGAGGTGTACACTGAGACATATAATGCTGTATGCGCACAAGCAGCATACAGAAAATAACGCAAAATCACAAATACATACACACAGCATATTTACAGACACAAAGATGCAGACGCACAACAACACACGCTTAAGACAAACACAAATATTCCTTCATGCCTGCCCCTCACTGACAGCACGTTGGACTTCTAAGCGTTCTCTCAGGCCTTGGTCTGTCATCCTGTCTCTCCCCGGCTGCTTCGCTCCGGCAGATATGGTCGATGTGGATGTGTACTTTGTCCAGATCATCCGTGAGATGAGATGAGAGGAAGTGGGAGGTATTGTTCTTCCTGTGGCGCTAAGCCCCTGGGCGATTACCC
Source organism: Dicentrarchus labrax (assembly GCF_905237075.1). Lineage (NCBI taxonomy): Eukaryota > Metazoa > Chordata > Actinopteri > Moronidae > Dicentrarchus > Dicentrarchus labrax. The sequence goes on from NW_026136711.1 coordinate 12,499,612, forward strand.
TGTCAGGAGGGAGAACTCAGCGCCGGCGCCGACTGCCACAAACCAGCGCTAAATCCCAACTGATCGCAAAAGAGGCCGATTTTACACTTTAGATTCCTCCCATCTCTTAATGCGGCCGATGAGGCAGAGGATCTTCGCCTCTCCCTCATCTTATCCGCTGCTGCTATCCTCCTCAGCCGGTGGCGTCAACCCCTAAGCTTGCGCTGCGGGGATAAGACTCAACGCCTTGTCAGGCCAGATCAATGTGATTTTACAATGCAGTCCGAGAGGGGCCCGTATAGCCAAGCGTGGCAAAACAACAGCACATAGCCCCTTGAACATGCTCAAGCACTGCTCCAAAGTGACTCTTACCACCTCCCTGTGTCTAGCTTGCTCAAATAAGATACCATAATCTAACGACAATGTTGTACACAAAACCTGCCAACTGCATCTCCTAAATCTGACTACCTCACACATACCTGCACTATCTCTCCCCCTTTCCTCTCACTATCTTTTAGTTTATCACAGGGGTTGATCTCCCTGAATGCCTCATTGAACTCCTCCATCGGTTTATCTTATCTGTTTTCTCAGAAACACTCCTCGGGACAGTTCTTCAAATTCCTCCTCAAGTCGTCAAAGCACTTTTTTTTCAAGATCACCCGAGGATACTTCCCCTGAAGATGACACTATCATGTGTGAGTGTGTGTGTGAGAGACAGAGGATGTTTATGTTAGAAAGGACTTAATGATGATACGGCAATTATGGTATTGCATAATTCAGTCACTGATGCAGTCACTAACATTATTATTAGGTTTTTTATTGCATTTCCTTCTAAGAAAGGTTTGTTGGAAACAAGGCTCAGGGGCAAATTGACTGAAGGTGAAATGAGAAATAACAGAAATATCGTTCAACATCAGAGCATCCAGCTGCATGATGACATCCTCCTCTCTGCCAAGTCCTTCGACTGATTTCCTGTTTGGGTTTGATCATCATATAGGGCCTTGCTAGTATATCATCCCCTCCCTCTCTTCTCCTCTCCTCTCCGTTACTTTTACGAGTGACAGTTGGGAATAAAGTAGAGCGTAAATCTCTGGCAGTAATAAAGCTGCTCAGGCCAATGTTCCTTCCTAATGCTGGTTCGTCTCTCCCTCATCACAAATTTGTACTTTTTACAAGACAAGCCCCGACTGCCTTTCATTGCTCCCACTAAGTCATCCTCAAGTGTCAGCTCTCAGTCCAGGTTTAAGAGTATTGAGAGATCTACGGTCTAGCAAAAACACATCCTCAAAAGTAGCAACACACATCATAAACACACATATAAATGCAGAATGCGCTCACATGCGAGACACTACACACATAAACACACCTATAACAACTTTTGCGGAAACACACACACACACACACACACACACACACACCATTCCCTCTGCCTGACCACATTCCTGTAAAGGGCGATCATGAATCTTGGCCAGGAATCTGAGTCCTATGCTGGTAAGGCAGCCTATGGCAGCACTCCTCCTATCCCCTATAAAATCATCCTTGGGTGGGCAGGAGAGCCCCACACCTCCCTGACCTCCATCCATCAGCCAGGAGGGAGTGCTCGCCTCTGCTCACTGACTAGATCCTAAATCCATCTGCCAGCATGCAGCACCAGGCTTCACAAACACACACACACACACACACACACACACACACACACACACACACACACACACACACACACACACACACACACACACACACACACACACACACACACACACACACACACACACACACACACACACACACACACAAATCCAGCACATACCCTCCAGCAGCATCTAACCTGTCCGAGGCTCACAGGTGTCAAAACATGCCCTAACAGCTCCAAACACACAGCCCACAGCCATCTAATCACTCAACTGTTAGATAATTCTGTCAAGTGGTCAAGCTATTCAACTCCTGACTTATCACTTACAAATCGCTTTTCTACTTGTAATTTACAGAGACAAGAGGTGCAGATTGCCATTCATTCAGGAAAACTTGAGAATGACCACAAAAGCAGTGTGAATAATCTAACAAAGCAAACACAACACACATTTATCACAAAAGCTGTGATTTTTGGCCAAAGATGCTAAGGAATGCCTCTGCATTCAGAAGTAGTCCACCCGTAGAGAGTCTACCCACAGGTGGGGACTGAAATAATTCCCCAAGTCATTACAGCATGTAATTCACAGAAAACTGCAGTCAGATTGGTGCTAAACTGCTGAGGTGTAACAGGGGGACATGTTTTCAAAATCATGTTTAAGCCCACTCAAGAAATACTCACTAAATGAGTAAGTGGCAGTTCATAAAAATGAGCAGAGTGACACTGTGAGAAAGTAGAACCAAAGCCTTTCTAATCTTAGGTATAACCGATACACATACAAGTACTGACAGTGTGTGACTTCGAAAAAGTTTCACATTAATTGATACATTTTGTTTGTTTGTTTTGTTGTGATTGAAGTTGTAAGTGACACATTGTCATCTGCTACAATAACATACAAATATATCTAAAAAAAATATCTAAATATATAATTGAATAACTTAAGAAGACATATTTAGAACTATTCTGGCAGGATTTCAAAAGATCATCACCTTAATTATTTCCTGGTTTTTGGATTGGTTTCCATAGTACCCCCCCTGTAACGGACTCACTGTGCTTTAGAAACAGGATCTCTGTCCCAGCAAATCTCAGCATTATTAAACAAACTAGTTGCACAGCACAGTTCACTCCAAACTCAAGTTTAATGGTTCCCAAGCCTCTAATCATTGTTGATCTGGTTTCACGATGCTTTAGCATGAACAGTGACTCAAGCATGTGTACCACATTATGTAGTAACAGTAACTACATACTTTGGTATAGTAACATAAAATTTAATAACAACATTACCATGAACATGAAGAAAAAGTGTACAAAAGTCATTGTGTCTTGTATGCTATCCTGATGCAGATGTGCAAAACGTGGGCTACTTTTACAACACAGATTTTGATCTGTTAACACTATGTTCATATTAATCCGGCTTGGTTTGTTTCTCTGTCCCCACTTCCGCTGGCATTTGTCACACCTTAAAGGAGAGCTTTTGAAAAACGGTCTGGAAAAATGTGAAAAGTCTGTTTTAGTGTGGATCATGTAAGCCTGTTAAGATAAACATCATCGCTTTACTTCTTATTTTTATTGGCCGTACATCAACCAGTGCCACACACCACGGCATTTATAAGCTCATTTGTATTGCCCCTACATGGACTTTCATAAAAAATACACACATAACATATACAACTACACAAAATAAAAATACAAATACATTTTTAGAAAGTACCACAAAACACTACACCACTGTGAACTTGCCGAGTGTATTGTGAACTGTATTGTGAACTGTACTAAAGTCCCCTACCACTGTGACTCATGCCCAGAAAACACTTTTTAATTTTGGGATCAACTGAGTAAATTACCCTAAATTCTGGTAGAAGCCCCAGACATTAAGTTTGACAGTAAGATTTCTCAGACAAGCCTCGACAGCAAACAACATCCCACTAAAACAAAAACAACTGACAGGATTCTTTCAGTAAAAAATGGATCCCTGGAGAAAAGGTTGAAAAACACAGAATCAGATGGTCATTTGGCCAGTTAGAGCATGTCAGGTCAGACAAACACAGACCCTGAGGCTGCCACAGTGTCAGAGGCCAAAGATTGAGAGCCGCAGTGGTGTGCAGGAGAACCCTCCTACATATAGTAAGATGCAGTCCGGAAACAAAAGGAGTAGTTCAGTAATATTGGTTTTTAATACATATGTGGGGACATGAATACCTAACACACACACTCACTCCTCTAGTTGATCAGACTCAGTTTCTCACAGGGGTGGGACTGTGGGAACCGTGCTGTCACTTCCTGTGCCCGCGGGCCTCAGCCAATCGTCATCAGATAAGAGCCAGAGCTCTGCCAATCAGTGCAAGGCCCTAGCTTCCCATGATGGGGCAGGGGATGCGATAAGGACATAACTTGCCAGGGAAAATGTCTTGATCTCAATTGTACCCCCCTTCAACCCTACTCTCTCCCCCCTTCCCACCAAAATAGTTGTTTGGAGACAAGGTTTCTTTTTGTCTTTCGCCCATAATTACCCTCCCTTTCATCTGCCCCCCTGTTCCCCTTGACCCCTACTCTGGGGTCAGTGGCCAGGATATCCCACTCTCCTCGGGCCAATAATGTGCCTTTTAGGGTGGATGAAGAGGGGCATTCATGCCAGGGCAGACAGGAGAGCAGCGAGGAGAGTAATCACTCCATCACACTCTGCCCCCGTCTGTCCCAGCTCCTGCCCAAACACCCAAACAGCTCGCCTCGCTCCTTACATCAAAGACCTGGACCCACAGCCTCAGCTTCGGCCCTGTGCAGCACAGAGGACGACTGTGTCACTAACTAGGGAAAAGAACAGTGGTTCACCAACGTAGTAATCACTGTGGAAACCCCCCTGACAGTATTCACCATCACATTTGATGATACAGTGAAGAAGATTGTTGAGATTCACAGAATTTAACTCACTCTCGCTAAGGTGGAAGCACGCATACTGAACACACATACTGAAAGACAAACCCATACAAACACACACACAGACAGACAGACAGACACACACACACACACACACACACCCACACTTTCATCAAACAGACTTTTAATAAATAGGGACTGAACAGCCGGAGACCTCAACAATGAGTCATTAAGGAAGTGTGTGAATCTCGGGGAATTTTCCATTAGGTAGACCTTGGCCAGTCGGACCTTACATACATTAGCATTGTTCCTGAGCAGCAATTACAGGTGGTGGCCTGGCTTATGAAATAGTCCCTGGATGCTGTCTGAGCTACACTAGCTGTAGTCAGGTTATGTCAATTATGTTGTATGTATTTTAAAGTGGAGTACGCCAAAGCAGTGTCACAGCATGTCTATTCTCTCTGGTTTTACTTTACTGTAAAATGTTAGAGGGCCTGTCTTGACCCTGTATGCAAAGAACAATAAGCAAAATGTGAGGCAGTATCTTAAAACATTCCTCAAAAAGAGTTGGAGAATGACTGGAATTCTGCCAAAATCTTCCCCTCTGTCAAAAGCCCCACACCCTCACTGATACACAGACCAACTGTATGTAGCAAACTCAACTCTCAGGCCTTAAATGTACTACTTGCTTTTCCTCATAACATAGAAAAATGGGAGGTTTCTAACTGAGAATCTTAGGTTTGCAATATTGTGAAGAAAGTTCAGAAGGTAGATAAAACATAACATAAAGGACAACTGCACTGAACAACAGCAAGGCCGTGATTCTCTGGCTTCATCAGCAGTGTGGCCTCATCCAGCCACCGGCCTGAATAGACCTCAAACCAGTCTGCCTGCAGCCTACAGGCCTTAAGAGTTTCACTGTGATCAATAGCTGGATTAATTGCTGAAAGGGCAGGGGGAGGAGGAGGAGAAGGAGGAGGTCTTCAGAGCCTCAGGCAGGGGAGGGTTTCAGAAGGTGGGGGTTAAGATGGTGCTGACAGGCAGGGAAAGCTGAAGGGATTTAAAAGGCGAGCAAAGGGGAGCTGGAGTTGGAGCAGTAAGAGCTTGAGAGGGAGCTTCAACCCCCCCACCCCCCCACCCCAGGTCACCTGGCAGCGCGCAGGGCGGCGGGCCGTCAGATTAGGATCTGAGAGGGGGAGATAACGAGTTTATTGCCCCCTGGACGGGGCTGTTGGAGCCAGGGAAGGAGGAGGGCAAGCCAAGCAGGCTGGGGTGGGAGGCTGAAGGGTGGTGGTGGGCGTTTGTGTTTGTTTTAACCTGAGGAGATAGATGCAGCCAGGCAGGGTCTTTATGAAAGAGCACCCCAGCAGGGCAGTAAAACACACAGGCAGCATGGTTAGAATACCACCAACACCACTCAACCAACAGTTACAGCAGCTCATCCATCACAGCCTCGACACATACACACACGTGCATATGCGCAAGTGCTCGGACACAGGGCATACACAACCTTATAATCTCTGTGCATGTGTCTGTGTTTTCCCTTAATCCTTAGTTGGCTTAGTGAGAAGTTGCACAAATTGATTGTGAAGTGCTCAATGAAGAACTGATATTGCAAATAATTATAATGGTTGCCATTTCCGCCACAGCCCTAATTTGTGTGGGTTGAGAAAATTCATATCCAAGGGCCTGTTAGGAATCCCACTTTCTCATTGATCAACAATGTGTACTTTCATGTTATCTCTTGAGTTATTGGAAATGGGATAAGCCCGATCCTATTACAAGCAAACACAGAATAACGTATGAAATCTATATGTATTTCACACCGCTGTGATCTTTGGTCACTGAATTCTGCGCACGTATTGGGAGCCTGTATTAGCTTTGCGTGTCTGGCCCAGGCGCTGGAAGAGAGATAAGGGGAGCGGATATGAGAAATATGAAAAATAGCACTGTGATAGGATGATCAGTGAGAATGAGCAATACCGGCTGCGGTGACAAATGGGACAGGGAGCCAAAGAGGAGAGCAATGCAAAACGGCATTAGAGCCAAGGACACAATGATTTTCCAAGAGGAGTGGAGACGAAACATACTTTCTTAGAACGAACAGGTCAATAATCACCTAATGATATTAGTAATTTATGTTTTTTCACATTTTTCCGTTTCGAGTCATCTATGAGAGTCTGTTTAACACTGAAACTGAAGCACACTCAGTAGCACAAGAGCTGCAATTCTGCTGCTGCTTCGACTATGGTGTAATATAAAAAAGTTTTCAAATTAAAAGAATATAGGTGAAAACACAGGCAGTGCCAGAAAAGCCCTGGTTAAACTCTTGCTTCTTAATATAATCTCATTTTACAAAAATTAGATTATATTACATGGTATGTTTGGGAGTTTTTCAGGGAACAACCCAACCAAACAATTGAAAATGGACAGACATCCGCAGCATCAAGAGAACCAGGATGAATGGCACAGATCCTCCTCAAACACACAAACCCCCACTTTCTCTTCAACACTCACTCTCTTACACACACTCAAAGGGATTTTGGGGCCCTGTGGAGCGGCACGTGAGCAGCCCTCTGTCAGCTGTGTTTGCAGTGAGGCAGGCGAGGGGCGCCCTGCACCTCCGAAAGAGAGTAGCGACCCAGGGAAATGGGAGAAAGGAGGGGTGCCCTGTGGAAAGGCCAAGTCCCTGAGTGGAGAGAAAAGAGTGGCCACAAAACAGCTTTCCTCCAGAGAGAGAGAGAGAGAGAGAGAGAGAGAGAGAGAGAGAGAGAGAGAGAGACAGAGAGAGGAGGGGGGCTGCTGGAACAATGCCCCTTCAGTTGCAGGTGCAATGACTAAGGCTGGGTGTGTGTATGTGAGTGTGTGCGCAGGGAGCACTTTCTTTTTTGTGTTAATTGAGCTGATCTGTTGTCTTTTCTCTGCTGCAAGTTTAACTCACAGCTGATTAACATGTGGCCTTTTGGAGCTCCCGTGTGTGCAGTGTGTGTGTGCAGAGTGTGTGTGCAGAATTACAGAGTGAGCTCGGTTGCCAGCGTGAGCAGAGTAATGACACAGGCACAGGGTGTGTAGACACAGGCGAACAGAGAGTGTTAACTCGATTTGCACTTGTATGGAGCACAGAGCAATGGTTAACACATCTGAATAAAGGCTTTATGTGCTACATGTCGTACAATTGGAAGTGCACAGAGGCGTCACTCAGCCACTAGATTAAATAGCATACTCAGAGGATTAAAGGCTTTATACCTAAGAACAGTAATGCAGTATAACAACAGGGCATTCAGCTCACCTACTGTATTTGCTACCACAGCCATATCACAGCCATAACGTCATGATGCAGTGACTTTGCCCTTTTCTTTACACAACCTGACAAACATAAAAACTTTATATTAGGTGGCCGTTGTTGTGACCACGGTAGGTTAAACAAAGAACCCTTGAATATTGTTAGTTTGACATCAAAACACTTTGGCGACTGAACTTAATGAAGTCCGGGGTCCTGACGCCGAGGGTCTGTCCCTGACAACCACCCCATGGTGAGAGATCCTCATATACAGACCCCACCAGACTGGACGGCCCTGTTTGGACAACTGGTTCCTATCCTACACTCACATGAGGCATCGCGGACACAGGAGGACGGCCCAGGCGTGCCCTCAGGCTGCAGGGCCTCAATGCTAACACTCTGGCAGAAAGGTTGCCCATTAACCACCCGCCCGCTTTAGAGGTAGTCTTCACCTACACACAGGAGCAGAATCTGCGTGCATAAACTGAGGATACGCGCGTGTCGGTTCTAACTCACATACACATACACCTCAAAGGGAGAGCCCCGGGGCTGTCGGCAGGGCGCTCAGACAGCTCCAGTGAGGCAGAAACACAGAAACATGTGTAAGGCCTTAAAGAAGACACTAACTTCACAGAGGAGTGTGTCCCGTGTTCCTCCCCCATCCCACACCTCGGCCCATCCCTTTCATAGGAGATTATTGGGAGAGAGAGTGAGGAGCAGAGGGTAAAGATGGGGAACCGTGATATGGAAGGGAGCGAGCGAGAAAGATGAAGACAGAAACAGAGAGATTTGCTCTCCACCCCTCTCTGCAGATATTACTGCTTAATTAAAAGGGCAGCATGTGCTAAGTATTATTCCAGCTGAGATCTCTATCTTCAGCCTATGTAATAAGATCTTCAGCAGGCTTACAGCTAAATTTTCGAGCAAATTTCCTTCCTATTCTTTGCCCTTATTTCCTCTTGGCCTACGTCTGTTTTGTGCTGTCGCTGCAATCTTTTTGCGTGCCTGCATTGCGAGTGTGTGTGTGTGTGTGTGTGTGTGTGTGTGTGAGCCGAGCAGGACTGTTTTGCATGTTAATTAATGTAATATTTTGTACACCACTCGGGAGCGTGTAAGTGTTCTCTTGAATGTGTTCCAATTAAGAAACATCCCCGAGGCACAAATTGGTTTGGACACACTGAAAATGTTCCCATATTTTTACATATTTGGGAGACCATGAAGAACGTGAACAAAATGCAGAGTTTACGCACCGTGTAAGTGTTGAAAAGATATTTGAGTCTTATGGAGGAGCCCCCTTCTCCTTAACTGTCACAACCTAGGCCACCACTCATCTCCATCTGCTCTGTATCGTGATGATGATTCACGTCTGCTGCTAATGATTCGAACGCAGGGATGGTGGATGGTTTGGGTGTCGGGCTGCCTGCTTTTAATTCTCAACGTACTATAAACCTTAAAGTATTATTATAAACATGTACCTAACACCAGAGAACTACAATATGCTGGAATACACCATTTTGTTCTCACAAAAATCCCCTTCAAATCAGTTCATCGTCATGAGGGAAAACATACTGCAGATTTACATACAACACACAGTCACATGTACACACAGTGAGCATGATTGCCAAGTCATTCATGTATCATGGCTATTGGAAGGGTGGTCGTGAGCCCCTTTTGCATTTTTTCCAAAAGAGTGGCTTTGGACTCACATTCAATCATCTGGTAAATTAGTTTAATCCTGCAGCAAATCTGTCCCTCTCCTGGGACATTTCCAGAGGTGTCAATCGGAGATAAGGCCTGTGTGACAATAAAGCCACCAAACCACAGGGAAGGGGGTGGGGGGCAGCAGTGCTCTTTAACTCTTCCATACATTCGTAGCTATTTGATTTATGGGAGCAGAAAGAAAGACAGCCATTTCCTTTTGCATTAAATTGTTAAAGGGAGAAAGAAGAAATCATGTGTGCAGTCAGTGTGCTAGACGCAATTGTTATCTTTAACAAATTAGCTTATGTCAGAGGAAAAGTACACTGCGCGAGACAGCGTCAGAATAAACCCTTCAGTTAAAATCACTGTAATACTGCCAGAATGTACCTTTAGACAAATACAGTGGGTCTTCATAATTAGTTTATAGGAGCCTTGGGGTGCTTTAAGATTTCTTTTTGTAAATCTCTTGAGACATAATTCCAGTTACAGTCCCATGGAGTGTTTTCATGTTTTTTGTTGTTATATTTTTATGCTATCACTGTGGATTAATATTGTTTCTGTTAGGGGATCTTTAAACTTTACAAGCAGCTGGACCAGAGTTATACAGACATTCATCAAAGGCACATGCATACATATCAAAACCTAAACACACAGGCAGATGAGCACACAGGCACACTGACATGGTTGCACACACTCACTTCTACACACATAAACAGTCTCTGTCTTCTTTCATATAAGGTCAAGCCTCTGCAGATCACTTCTGCCCTCTATTGACTATGAATGGGAATGCAGCTGCAGAGATGAGGAGTAAGAGGGTGGAATTAAACAAGACATAAAGATTAAGTTTTGATTCAGCATGGCTTTATATTTAGTATCCAGACAGCACAACGTCATTAGCTGCTTGATTAGTACTGGGCAGCTGGTATTGGGCGCATTTTAAAAAAGGAACAGAAAGAGAAACATTTATGTTTTCTGTTTGCATTAACTGTGTAGCTATGTATTAACTATATAGCATTTAAATGTATTATTGGAAAATTATACTCATTTGAATTATTTGAATTTTATATTTATACATTCTCATGTAAAACCTTACACCTCATCAATAATGAAACTGGGGAGAAATTCTGAATATAGACAAGTAGACAGCAGATATCAAATAATTAATTAATATTATTATAAATAATATAATATTAATTATTTATTATATTATATTAATATAACTCATATTTTCTAGGAACAACCAGGCACTACAATAATTATAATAAAATCTGAAATTTGTTATTGAAGTGATTTGCCAGCAACTGCTTTTTTCTTGTTTCTTGTATTTAAAAATTAAACTTTCTGTAACAGAGTTTTATTTGCCACTACTTCAGCTGAATAATAAAAAGGTGGATGCCATCAGCAATTTGCCTTACTCTACATTAAAACACCCTATTCAACCATATGCTCTAAACCTATAAAAGTTTCCACAAACAGTGAGCAGAGAGCTAATGCACTGCAAAATGGCATAACGGAGCGGGGGAGAGCTGGGTGATTTAATGCGAGTCATTTTAACATTAAAACAAGTGGGACACAGAGGAAATAAAAAGAGAAAAAGAGGAAAGGAAACTTCAAAATGCTCTTTGAGGTAAATGAGATCACAGGCTGCAATTATATAATTCTTGTCAAGTGATGGTGGTGATAGCCTTAGAGGAATGCACACACGCGCACACACACACACACACCAAAAACTCCAGTGGGAGAATAGCCTCCTTGACTGCATTTTTAAATGTTGGAAAGTTATGGGGGTCACATGTGGGTCAGGTACAGGAAGAGTATGTGTGTGTGTGTGTGTGTGTGTGTGTGTGTGTGTGTGTGTGTGTGTTGTGTCAGGCCCTGAACACTGGGCCCCTGATAAAAGCACTTCTTCTGATTTCCTCCTCTGGTTTTTTTTTTGTCCATTTGGTCCATTCTCTTTCTAGTTATGATGAAAGTGAAAAAGTCAAGCGTTCCCAAGTGTTCCCTGATGCCAAATGCAGATTTGAAGTGGGAGCGTGACTTATGAAGTGTGTGTGTTGAATGTATGCGTGTGTGTGTGTGTGTGTGCTTGTGCATGAGTGTACGAGTGTGCCTCTGTGTCTCAGGGCTTTGAGAAACAGTCAATCTTGATATGACTCCATCACATGGACTACAACACAGCCGCATGAATGCAAACATATATAATGAATAGTCAGTAATAGTATGGTGCGCTGCTTCCAGATGAACATTCAGAATAAACTAGGCATTCATGCCATTGCCTACATATCATGGACATTACACATCTCCATATCTCCCAGTTTACAAAACCCATTTACAGCACCGGGACTGAAACACAAAGGTTCCAGTCTGAGCCCCCTTCATTCACCCACACACACACACACACACACACACACACCACAGACTGGTGGTGGGGCCAGGGGGTCTGCTGCTAGGTTCCCAGGGAGCCTCACTGGTCTGATGGAGGCACTTTGTCTGAAGCCGGGGCAGACTACAGCAGACTCCAGAGGAGATGCCTATCAGCTACTGGCTATGCTACGGCCTGGAGGAGAGAGGGAGGGAGAAAGAGAGGGGACTACAATACAAGATGCTGAATGAAAAAAATTGTCAGCATCGACATAGAAATCAGAAAAAAGTAATTGCTTACCAGCTCAAATTTTTTGAAGGCCATATGCGGTTGAGACAACTCACAGGAAATAACCGTTTCCTGTGAGTTGTGTATGCCAGATATTGACGTCAGCTTTTTACTGCGATGTTCAAACGATTGAGATAAATCCCTCAACGGGCGAATCAAGTTAAGGAGCCCAAATGCTCTCCACTGCAGATAACGGTAGCAGTGAAGGCTGTATGCAAGTGTTGACAGGCAGAGTGATGTATAGTGAAACTGAGGGTGAGTCAGGTCGGTGACACACTAAAGGTCAACAAGGAGCGTGACCTCTCCAGGTGTGGCCTCCACACTGAGATCCAACACAGCACACCCCCTTCCACACTTTCTTCACCCCTACTTTAATCCTCCCAAATGATCTCTCACAGGTTTAAATTTATATGCAATATACAGTTCATCTTTCACTCTGACAGGGACTCTGACAGGTATTGTAAGGTGCTGAGCAACGATAGGAGCAACAAAAAGCGGAAACGAGGATAAATGCAATTCCTTTCTGCTGTCTTTTTCTCTAATCTCTCGCTCTGATTACCGAGGCAGTGCCGGGTTATGGATCGGAAGGGTTAGCCGGCGTAGTGGTAGACAGATCTAATGTGTGCTGTCTGCTGCATGGCGACTTCTTAGTTAGAGCGTGAGGGCATGGGGTAGGGGGGCTGGAGGGACTTGCACCGTGACCCAAGGATCTCCACGGTCTCTGTCAGCGGAAAATTAGATTACAAAAGTCGGACCAAGGGGGAGAGGACCTGAGGAGGGGGCGTCAAGAAGTCTAAATATGGAGGCCTCAGTATGTCCATAATCACTTTATACAAGTTAGATGAACGAACAGACTTATCTCCTCCTCGCTGTCCAGATTGCTGATGCTGGTGTCAAGCATGTGTCTGTGTGTGTGTGTGTGTGTGTGTGTGTGTGTGGTGCGTGCGTGCGTGTGTGCGTGTGTGTGTGTGTGTGTGTGTGTGTGTTGTGAAATCTCTCTGACACAAATCCTCTGCAGTCGTTGTACCTCTGTGGTGTCCTTTTACAGTGAACTGTACCCAAAAAAAAGTGGAGCATAAATGTTAGTGATATGTCTGAATGGCAGGTTTTGACACGGTAGCAGCCAAAACAGGCCAATTCAGATGGTGCCATTCTGAGGAACCAGCACAAAACATGAGGCTGTACGTCTGCTTGGATTAACATGCAACATAATGGACTGATCAAGTCAGTGTTTTTTTTCTCAAAAGGTCTCAAAAGCCTCACAAACTTTTCGTTTTCATTAGGTCAGCGCATAGGATACATAAAATTATCTGGCTGTTTATATGGAGAGAGATGATCAACTTTTGCTTTGATATGAATCAGTTAGATGTACAGTCAGTCGGGCTCTTAGAGACAGAAAGAGAAAAGGGGGGGGGAAAAACAGGAGGGAGAAGTCTGGTGGAGAGACACTGGCAGCGACTGTGGATAGTGGCAGCAGACGGCGGTAGTGACGAGAAAGGGAAGGAAAAGAGTGGGAGGGGGGTGATGGACAGAGACAGAGCAGAAAATTGAAGTACATGTAACATGACACAAATGGACAAAAGTATTTAGCTAATGATTTATTATTAAACAGAGCAGGCAGCCCTCCCCAGCCTGATCCCCCAGCCTTGCCCAGGCCCCGGCCCTATTGTAGGGAGATGGAGAGGCAGATAAGCAGAGCTGTAATGGTAGTCAGATGGCAGGTGGGCCGGCCGAATCCGGGGTTAATCACTGCTAAGTGCTGTGGAGAGCGGAGGACACAGGGCCTGGCTGAAACACTGTATCCTGGGGGGCATTGGGAGGACAGGTAAGTCAGCCCAGGTAACTCACCTTGGCGGCTCAGAGAAGACAGCTGGACTGTTGCATTGGTTGGCTAATGGTGTTAACTCAAGAGAGTCACCACAATGATATGTTACATCAGCACACTCCCCTCCGTCTCACTCCTATGTCTTGCTCTTCAAACCATGTTAGGCTCTTTTGTACACGCTCCATCCTGCCTTATTGCTTGGAGCATTTCCGAGTAACACAAGTGATTTAATCTGTCTGAGAGGAAGGAGAGAACACTGTGTAACAGAGTAACAAAACAGAAGGGTCTGTGGACCTTTAAATTGAGCTCTTCTGAAGCAAAACTTATTTCTAACAAGTTATTTTTATTTTACAGATGGATAAAATGAAAGGCGCATTGCATATTGCATTTGGATTTAAAATACAACGATATCGAAGGCCAAAACTGACATGACCATGAAAACCATTTCTTTTTGTCCCTCTGTAGTTTCAGAGTGGCCCCTATTGGTGGCTGTCTCCACATTCTGAACTGCGTTAGCCTGCAGCGGATATCAGACTACATAAAAAAAAAACAAGTGGCCCCTCCTGCCACAGCATGAAATGTGGGCCGCTGTGCGTCTAAACAGCGGATGACAAACCCATAATCAAGGCAGTAATTGGAACAACATTTCAGGTCCACTGTGCACGTCTTACTCTGGTATCCCTGCCGCCATCAGGGCCTTCTCCCAAATCATTCCCAAACGTCCGGCAAATCAAAACAAAACACGGGGAAAGGAACACAACTTTACAGAGCAGTGACTTCTGATGGGCCATTTCTGCTGGAGACTCCAGTCTGCGCGGAGGTGGGCTTTACTTAGCCCTTAACATGAAACAGGCTGCTACTCTGGGCTACATTCAGTTGGAGCCATCGACAGTACTGGTGCACTGTTACTCCAACACACATGAGCTGTTGTTGTGTTTGGAAATAAAACTACACAAAAGGAGTGAGCAATCTGCCTGGCGATAATAACAGAGATGTGAGGGAAAGAAATGCACACATTCATGGACCTCCTCAATTCCAGCTTTAACACACACACAAACACACACCTTAAAACACAACCATCAACCATATAGCTAAGCTTATTCCTCTGCCTGCTCCCATAAAATGGAGTCATCGTAAACAACAGATGAAGTCATCTTGTTTTAGAAGAAGAAAAGAGGAGAGGTCAAGTTGAACAGAGAGCCTTAGTTAAATCATCTGCTTGTAGTAAACAGTTGAGAGGAACATCTATCAGCCAGGCACGTGCCGCTGACAGTATAATAATAAGGTAGCAAGAGCTGGAGCGTGCACTGAAAACAGATGAAGAGAGCCACTTCTCTCCAGAGACAGAGACAGAGAGAGCGAATGAGGAACGAGAGGACAAATAGAAAGAGAAGAGTAGCTCATCACCTTTTCCATCAGCATGGCGGGTGGCGCTGGTGTGACTGAACACAGTAACACTGCGGACCCTGTTCATAATCACAAGGTTACTGTTCATTGTTCGGTGTGACCCGGTGGACATGAGTGACAAGGTGGGCAGCCGGGCTCTGTGCTACTGTGCGGATAATTACCTCATGACGACAAAGTGAACTTTGATGTACAGTCTCTACGCTGTAATGCTTTAATGACCTTAGAGCTGGTATTTGTGCACGTCTGTGTATATGTTTATGCAGAAAAAGCCTGCACACACTCAACACACGCACAGACACTAAATGAGCGCACGCACACACACCACGCACGCACACACACACTCTCTCTCTCTCACACACACACACACACACACACACACACACACACACACACACACACACACAGCTTCATCCAGCCAGTAGGCTTGATGTCAATCAAGTGGGTGTCTAATTAAAAGTAACAGGAGGAAGCTGCTGGGGACAGCAATCGCTATCGGACTCACATTTTCATATGAATGGCCTTTTTTAATTAAACTGAACAGCTAATAAGCCTCAGTATCCAGACCATGTAGCAGTTTAACAGACAAAGAGCCACAAAGAAAACACACATACACACACGCACGCATCGGAAAGAATGGGGGACGAGAGGTAAAGACAGAAGGATGAATAATGACGAGTCAGAAGCAGAGTGATGCATTGCCTTTGAACCTGTTGGCTCTCCTTTGTTTGTGGAGGCGCTTTGCCAGAAGCTATTGTTGTCAACAAAGTTTATTTAGCGTTGATGGTATTAAAGAACACAGTCCAACAGTATTTGCCTTTGCCATGAGACGGGGAGAAATGAAAGAGAGGTAAAAGAAAGAGCAGAGAGCGCTATCTCTTCCTCAGATGAAAAGAAGAGTCTACAAACAATTGAGGCACGTCTGTTAGTTATTCTGTCCCACAGCTAAAGGGTAATTATAAATGTATTTGAGTTAGGGTGCCTGGATCAAACATAATACAGCAGTAGGACTAAACCAGCTGTCTTTTTTTAATCCGAGAAAGGCAAAACAATAACAGTATTTTGTCAAATGATTTGGGGTATCAAAATGAAATAATACAAAAGTAAAATGTCACTGTAAAATCCAATCTTATTTCTATCAATGGATTTAGCAGCTATTGAAGTAAAAAAAAAAATCCTGACAGCATAATTCAGTGACATGAATTTAATGCTTAGCGGCATGGTTATATGATGTTCAGAGCTGTACTGCCAAGCTCTAACAATGACATTTAGCAGCTCCAAAAAATTGCTTTGTTCATGAGCCAGACATAATTAATGTGTTGATCCTCTTCAATGTGAAATTAGCAAACCACTCAAATCTGGCATTTCTGAAAAAAAAGGAGAGATTTTCTTCTTCACCATCCATCCATATCATATCAATAGTGTGTCGGCAAAACATACGTAATCACACCAGGTTGCCAAAGATGTGCGTGGAGAGAGAATGGAGACAAAAGGCTAAATAAATGGGACGTATGATTCCCATACTGCTAAGATTTCTCTGTGGAAGAGATTATGGTTCCGTTCTAACAAACACGACAAATCTCCATTTTCCCAACCTTTTACAGCAGATAAAGGGCCTTGGATCCCTTTTCCACACTAAATCCCAGATCAACTTCTCCTTAGCTATTCAAACCACCCAGCAGGTTGTTTCTAAAAGGCTTGAAAGTGAGCCTAGAGATAGCCAGCTCTGGCATCTCAAATGAGCTCTCTGCGCCGTCGTGATGTACGCTTGACTCGCTAATTCTCCCTCTTTCTTACTTCTTCAGAAACTTTTAACATCATGACCCCGAGAAACATTTGCAAACTATAACAATAAAATTAACTTGTAATGAGCAAAATAATTGCACATCAAACGCTGCTCGATGGTGGAGCGCAAGCTTGGAAGAAAGGGCCCAATTTACAGATTACATGGCTCATGACTACCGAAGTTCAAAACACAGAGAAATTGGTTGTGAAGTGAGAAAAAAGGGCCCTTCCAAAACGACTCCGAAGCATTCTTTAAACTTGTGTAATGGATACGCTGCGGGCAACTGGGCAAATTTACCATGCAAAGAATCTCCATTCTGCACGCAGCACTTCAAAGGCGAAAAGGAACTGAGTTTCAGGGAGCCAGTGGGCACAGGGAGAGGGGGGAATGAACTCGAGATGCACATTTGTCTCCCGGAGTGACAGAAATTGGCGGGGGGTGTTCAAAATGAGAGATTTAGCTGATCTAGGGCAGAGTAGTAGCTCAGTCAACACCACAGTGCTTCCTCAATCTTCAAAAACAGAGGAAAATCATAATATAGGGAAGAGAAATGCTGAGAGAGTTAAAATGGAAGGCAAGACGCACATCAAAACTCAGAAGCGACTGGAGACATTTTTTCTCTCCTTTGCTGAGAGAGAGCAACAGAAAGAAAAGAGAGATAGAAGATAGGGAGATAGATGGCTCAAGCGACTAGGCCAAGTTGTTGTGTTATATTTTTCTCTATCAGGCAGCGGTCTTTTATGTTGTGCTGGTAGAGGAAGTAGAGGGGAGCAAGAGATTACATTAGCAATGATAAAGTGACCAATGCCATGCCGTGTCTTACCATCAGATACACACACACACACACAACACAGCAGATTACTCCGAAAAACACCTAAAACCCAGATACACTCTGGACTGCAGTGGACAGCTGATATTGTCTCTACAAGTCCACATGCTGGGGGAAAATGTCTGATTTTACCAAAATAAAAACCTGGCGTGAATGGCTAAAGCTACACAGCCCTCTTTCTGTGCAGCAACCAAATTGAATACATTTTGTTGATGTTTTTTTTTTTTATCCTATAAAACTTGCTTTATTTTGTAAAGTTGTTGCTACAGTTGTTATCATGTGTAGCTAAAATACTGAAACAAGGTCACTTTATGCCAAAATGTTGAGAGGTCAAATAAAAAGCCACAAAAGTTCCTCAGACAAATGTGTTGCTATTTATTTAGCTGTCTCAAAATGTTCAAAAGAGACATTTTCTTGGCCACGATGTTTTGTGCTCATTTCTCACATTGCCTCCGCTTTCACCCCTCACTCATTCTGTCTCTCCTCCACCCCTCTCTCCCTCACAAGGCAGTCTCCTTCTCCTGTTCTGGAGCCTTATCTGATGGGAGCCCTGCCACTGTTTGCATAAAACACTGTTTATAAGGGGTTGCATATGTTAAAACATTAAAACACACATTAGAGTGCATGCACACACACACACTAATGCTGCACACAGATGTGCACATACTGACAAGTTGAGCTGTTCTGACCTTGGTAAAAAGCTGTGCAACTGACGTGCAGTGGATTTGTTTAAATAAGGATTTTCCTTTTATAATATCAAGGGAAAAAAAGGAGTACACTACATACACACACATTTAGGTTTTAACTACAGTTTAATAACATGACACAGACATTAATAACATGATTTATTAAGCTTTCAACCTAATATTTTAATGGTTTAAAGTTAACTGATTTACTCAGGTATTTTAAAAATAACATTACACTACCTAATATTTGTAATTAATGTAGGTATGATATACACTATGGTAAAGACGGAAGAAAAGAAACAGCACATTAAGTGTTGTTAGAGTTATAAAGATCAGCTGAATAACAAGGAGGACTTGCGTGTCAGCTCTTGTAGTCTAATGAGGTTCTCGAGAAGGAAATATTATTTCTACATTGTTTTGTTGAATAAAAAGTCAAAAAATATGTTTCTAAATTTCAAAGGGACTTCTTAAAATGTCTTGTTCTGTCTGTTAATGTACAATAAATAAGCACAGAAAAGCATTAAATCATTAAATCATGTTAGCGAAGCCGCAACCTGAGAGAGTTTGGCCTTTTTGCTTGATAAAGTTCCCTTGACTTCAGTGATTAATTGATTTTTCAGAATTGTTCCTGACCAATTTTCTCTTGCTCGACTAACTGATTGACTGCTATTGCCTTTAACGGATAGGACAGCCGAAGAGTGACAGCAAAGCAGGAGGGCGAGAGAGGGGCTGACACGCAGCAAAGGGCCACAGGTCGGAGTTGAACCCATGGCCGCTGCAGCAAGGACGCAGCCTTTGTACATGAAGCTACCAGATGAGCTATAAGGCGCCCTGACTACTCAATGTTTTAAAAGTGCAAAGAACACAGATACGCAGCTTAATATGTGTTCAGCCGAGGTCTAAACACACACTACAGCGCGAATGCTGTTCACTGATGATTCACTCTGTACATTTTAGAGGACTTGTAGATTAAATCATGGTAAATAATCAGATTTTTCAATTCAGGACCTGCAGTCCTCCATCAATAGGTCTTTTATTATTATATTATTTTGCATTTTTATTTAATAGCATACTTTTTGACACTCATCTGAAATGAAACAACAATGTTGTACTACGCTCTTCCTTATGAGCTGCACTACACAAGACTTTACTTTACACTTTATTGAGTTTACTCTGCCCTGTATAACAAAGTAAAGGGTAGCAGTGATAATTACTGTGGCAGCAGCCTACACAAACCATTAGTCTTTCCATCAGTCTCGCTTCATTTCCCTCATTCAGGCTGGTGAGTTGACAGCTATTGTGCTCAGTTAAAATTCCGCCATTTGTTTTCTCAGAAAATTAGGTTACTTCTGCAAATTTACACTAATTTACTTAACTTACGCAAACCTCAGGCTCCAGCCATTCAAAAGGCCACACTGTTTGTTTAACATGCAACTTGAACTCTGTGACTTTTACGTCAACCCTTCCTCCACCCATCGCCTCCTCCTTTCTTCATCCCTCTCTATTATTAGACCCTCAAACATTGATCAGTGGTCCACGTGGTTCAAGCTAGGCACACCTTTCCCTCTCTGGGATTAAAATTGTAAACCACAGGGAGGTTTCACCCGTGAGATACATTAAGATGTGGTTTCGATTAGTCCACCACTTCCTGGGGGAAGTTTTCCTCTCAGCTCACACCCCTAGAAAATGGCTCCTTGATATCCTAACGGCCAACAATGACTCTCTATGCTTTGGTCAGTCACATCAACATGTCCTTTCCTGTGTGGACAGAGCCCTTTAAATTGAGCAGCCAGGGAGTACAGTTCCCAGGAGGTTGAGGAGTTAGAGTTGTGTATGGATTGGAAAGGGTGCTGTCAACAGCGACGAGCCTTTTGCCCTGACACATGACCCGACTACTTCCGGGTCATGTCGTGATAGCCTTCCTGAAGGTTATTCAGAGTGCCAGTGGTGTTTCACATGACCTCCAACACATCACATTCCTCAGCACTAATATCATGACGGCCTTTTCCTTTCTCTCCCCGTCTCCCCCACACACACTTTCAGACACCACTTGCCCACTCACAGCCTGCTGATGTCACATCCGACATGTCAGTCTAACCACACAGACAGAGAGTCAATCATGGCTGTTTGATGTGCGAACATTAGACTGGGGTGGGGTCAGTGTCAACAGCTGAGTCATGGGGGTTAATGGAGACGGTGGCGAGTGCAGGGGTCTTAAACGCAGTGCACTCTTTCTTCAGCCACGCGTGACTGAAGATCATCATCATTAGAGCTGAGGGTATGCAGTGATGAGCTCATCACGAAGAGATGATGGTGCTCATTTGTCATGTCTATGAGGGGGAAATACTCATTCCCTCCAGAAAAGTATCAGAAAGGTTGTGAAATACATCAGGCTGTACACATATTCTGTGTTTATAGAGAACACCATTTTCTTTGACGGATAGATGTCGACTTCTTAAAGATGCAAGAAATGTCAGTTTCTTGTTGTACAAATAAATCAGTTTATTGTTAGCAGGTGAAGGGGTGGGCAATATGGATTAAATCTTCTATCATGGTATATGTAATTTTGGATTACAAAAGTGATCATGATGTACAGTAGTAACTTTTTTAGAAAATCATTTGAGAAAGTGTTTATAAAATAAATCAATGGGAATATCTTCTTTTGGATTTTGGAATTACATGAAACACTTAAATGCAAAAATCCAGTATATCCATTACTGGCATAAAGTTGTCCAGCTCATTGATTTTCAGCACTGTCTGCAAATGTCTAATACATCTACAGATATTAAATAATAAAGATCAATGATTTATATTAAAGCAAAGAGAATTAAGTGATTAATTGATCAGTCAATCAACAGAAGATTAACTGGCAACTATTTTAATCACTGATTAATTTTTTCAGCCATTTTTAAAAGCAGAAATTGATTCTAAACTGTCTGTTTGCAGCTTCTCCAACTGAAGATTTGCTCTTTTTTATATATTAGTATAATCTTTTGACACTTCAATAAGTCATGTAGGGCTCCTAGATATCATATTATGGACATTTTCTAGGATTTTGTGACATTTCATAGACAAAATTATGTTGCCATGTGTCTTGCAGAAAGACATACAATGAAGAAAATGTATAGATTAGGGTATATATAATCAAATAAAGATTTTTACAAATGTAATTAAAAGAAATCTAACAGATTTAATAAAAACAACAAAATATATACTATAGAATGATTGAATAAAAGTAGTAACGTTTTAAAATGATTTAGACATTTAAAAAATAGCTTTCCCTGTAGAAACGATATAGCAAACTAGTTATAGTTATATTATAGTTATACTACACTGTCACTATTGCCCAACCTTAACAACGGTTAATAGTCACAATAACGTATATGGGAACGGCAAACTGACAAAATTGTTTTATTAATTCTGTAATTTTAAAAAGCAATATGTTGGTAAAACCATTGCAACCGTTCTGTTCTTCCTCACTGCAAATGTAAATCGGTTCTATTGTTTGACAATACAATACATTATATAATGTTTTATTATATTACATTAAATTATATTGTAGCCCTTCACATATACATCTACAATATATG
Source organism: Dicentrarchus labrax (assembly GCF_905237075.1). Lineage (NCBI taxonomy): Eukaryota > Metazoa > Chordata > Actinopteri > Moronidae > Dicentrarchus > Dicentrarchus labrax. Next base: position 12,521,846 of record NW_026136711.1, read on the forward strand.
ACTATTTCTGGCAACATGTGACAACATGTGCACATCAAAGTGCCAGATTTTGTATCGTTTAAATAATTTTGTAACTCAGTCTACTTCCCGACTCACACAGTCACTTTAAACCCCTGAGTGAACCCCGAGTCACAGCCCAACTCTCAATGCATACACAGGGAGTTGTGTCTGGGCCCATTTGGGCAGGCTGGGGGTATTCAAAGGTTGCACCGAGGTCACGTGATGGGTTCCCACAGCTCAGAAACTCTGTTTCCCTAAAGCTACAACAGGAAGCAGAGTTTAGGGACAGACTAATGGACAATCATTATGCTTTCTGGCTCCGTTCACTCTCATTTGTTCTAGTAGTGTGAGAACATAGAGCCTCTAGCCCCCTGGCACAGAAAGACAGTGATATGTGCACTTTGTTCATTATGCTGCACAAGTGATAGTCCTTTTTCCCATTTCTTGGCTTTTATTCATTTTAATTCATCCTCTAGTTGAGCCATTTCCCTGGCCGTCCTGCTCTGCTCAGTCTCCAGGTCTCTATCTCTTAATTCCCCTCTGATTGGTGGAACTGAATGAAACACAGAAAAAAAGAAAAAACTACAAAGTTTCCTCTGCACCAAACCATCAGTAAATTTCACAGTCTTTAAAGCAAAACTCCTCATTCATTCTGCATTGCTACAGTCTCAGGTCCCCGTGTTTAAAATGTGAATATGTGGAGAGGGGGCATTGATGGAGGCGGCTAATCAAAGCACATGATTCTTCAAACACAGGACAACTTTTATTTCCACTGTTCTCCTCCAAAGTTAGATAACCCAATATTGTTTGTTACAACGGCTGACAGCATTCTGTCTTCTTGTCTCAGCACCTGTCCAGTCTGACTCAAATGGGCCAGAATGGATAGAAGAAAGGACAGGACACAGGCGCAATATGGCTGCAATTGTTAAAGTATGCTTGAGAGACAGCCAAAAGAGACAGACCCACCAAACTGGGCCAAAAGAGAGCTTGCTGAATGGTGTATGCATGATGTGTGTGTATTTAGGGGGCAGCAAGGATGGGAGATGTCAACATTTTTTTCTTTAGTGCCCATCTCCATTTGCATAATTTCCATTCCCTACGAGCAACAAAGAAAGAAAGGAGATGCTCATACAAAAACCAAATTGACGAGTGAACAATGGTGGCCTGAAGGGTCATTTTCAGGGGGCTAAAATGTCCTAAATCATGGTTTAATACTTTGTCAGGCTAGTTTTGGAAAATACTATTTTGCCAAAGCTCAGTCAGACCCCTGCTTTGTACAATTTGACGAACAAAATGCATCAAACCTGAATAGTTCTCACGCAATCAAAAAAGAAATAAAAAGGAAACAATGCCTTTCATTTCACTTGTCAGTATCCTTTGACTTTGCTGCAAGCCAAAAATGAGCAGTAACAGATAAAAGGCGCAGAGGATGGTGGACATATCAATGATTAATGCTCAACCTTCCAAAGTTGAGTTTGAAATGAATAATTCACCAAAGACCGCAAGCCCCCATGTCACATCAATAGGGCGGACAAATAACTTGGACAAACGGACGGTGCTACAGCTTGGATGGACAGTCGCATCAGAAGCACCGAAGGTTTGCGTTAACTGGAAACGTTTCCAAACTTGGTCAATATATAAAGAGGAGTAATGAAAAACAGAAATGCAGATAGTTGTGGTTTCTGTATTGAAAGTTTTGTGATGGGTAAAGGCGCGTGCACACACAGCTGGCAGGGGGGCAGGTGTAGGGAGTGAGAGGGCTGAAGTGAGGGCGAATGAGCGGGCGAGCAGGCAAAGATGGATGATGGATGGTGTTGATACAGGAGGCAGCAGCCCTGCTTTATCTAGGCAGCACAAGCCAGACCTGCCGGCGTGATGGGTTGGCTGTCAGCCCTTTGTTTATGGACCACCACCCATCTCCCATCTCCTATATGCCCCAAAAGCCTAGATCACTCAAAAACAGCTACTTCCTCACCGCTCTTTGTCTCTCCATCTCCGACTCTCTCCCTTTTTCATTTTCTTTGCTAACAAATGGTATTTTGTCACCCCAAGTTTGTTTCAGATGTACAGTTCAAAAAGGAAGAACCTCCATTTAATTTCTCTCCATTGGTTTGCAAATATGAAAAATATAAATATTACATTAATTGTAATTATTGTAACTGTTGATAATAAAATGTGTCTTCCAGACATTTATGTCCATGAAGGAGGAAAGAGAAGGAGTGCAGGGGAAGAAAAGGCAGAGAGCAAAGGGAAGAAGTGAACCTAATCCAACCATATCCCCACGAGTTGCACGCTTCCAATTAACGACTGGTTGGTTTATCAGTCTCCGACGGGTGATTGCTGTTTTTAATCATTTTCTTTCTCTACACGGTTTCTTCCTCTCTATCAGTTCTTCCCACTCTTATCATCTAACCCCCTCCTCGCGCTGTCTTGCTTCCCACCCCTTCTCTGTTTAACACTGCCTCTGTTTCATCATGTTTCTCATGGAGCCGCACTCTCATGCTGTGTCCAGCCTTAGAGCCCGGCCTCTATGTTAAATGAAAACTTTGATGTGCGAGTTTAAAATCTGTCTGTGGTGGTTCTTCGATCACTGATGCAGCACCTTCCACATCTGATTATCCAGCTCCACGTACCATCTGAAGTAAAACTCCACACAAATGGCATGATTATGAAATAAAAGGTACAGAGATCTCTGCATTGACCCACAGTACTGGGAGTTAGATAAAGTTTGAGTCTTTGCCTCAGGACAACAGAGGGTATGTTTAGGCTTTTTCTCCTGACTCATCCAGAAACAAGCAAATAAAAAAATCCACAATCACCTCCTCTTTCACCTGCCTTTGTTAGTGTGATTGATTTGGAGACCTGAAATGTGCCTGTCACATTGATCGATCTGTCCACTTGATGGTGGGGTTCATCCCTCTGTCTGTTGGCATGGTAATAAATGGGGGATGACGGGCGGTTGACAGAGCAGCAGTTATGGCTTCTTTAATTTACCCGACGCCTCACACTGACAGAGACTCATAACAAGGTGACACGGCACTGTAATGCTTACGCTCAGTCACCTCTTTGTCAGGCGGAGAGAGGGAGCGTGGGCAGAGGTGTGTAATGTGTGTGGATTTTTAGGTTTGTGTGGCACCGAGCTTGAGCGTGTGTAGAGGCTGACTGAGTCAATGTTACCTTTCCTCCCTCTGGTCAAGGTGCTATTGAGAGTGGGGCTGTTATCTCTGTCCACGAGGTCGCCTGCTGCCTCACTAACGGGAGTACACCGTCCCTACCAATCCCAGCGAGCTGAACAGCGTGTCCGGGTGGGTCGTTGCTAGCCACATCCTCCTGGGTGGGCTATAACTCATCTCCAGACGGGGATAGGGCCTTATCTCAGTCCCCTTCCACAGGCCTGCCCCGTGCCTGCTCTGTCTTAGGGAAAAGATTTTCTGGTGCCCCGGTGTGTGAGTTATAGTTGAGGTTAAGGTGACTGAATAGGCCTGTCTGTTTGGGTTGTCTTAGTGAATTTATGTCTGTGTGGGCAGAGGAATGTGAAAGTGCGTGTGTGTATTTAAAAACCGTGTGTGTATGTGTAACAGTGATTTATTTACCATGCATACAAGCTGTGTGTCTGCTCATCTTAATGTACCCTATTCCATAAGGTGAAATGCTATTGTCATAAGTTATTTAATCATGTGAAGGGCATCGATACAGTTGCATCGAGGGATCCCCCCCCCCACTCTCCTTCCACACGCACATACACACTCCCCTCCACCCACCTACCCCATCCATGCCGCCTCTCTCTGTCATCTCGGCCTATCAATCAAAAATGTATTAAGTCCGGAGTCGGGGCCGATCAAAGGCAGAATTCCTGGGAGGAGAGCAGATAAGGCCTATCTCATTAATAAGTGCTTTACCATCGTAGGGGCCCGCGCGCCTCGCCACACCCTGCCTGCCTCCCTTTGATATCTAATTATCCATCCGTTTCATTCTGTCAGAGGAGGAGGAGAGGGACGACTCATAGTGTCATCCCAACCAAATACTGTTGCGTGTGTGTCTGTGTGCATCAGGATCTGGGCAAGGGGCTGCACCAAACATTGTGACATGCGGCAAATCCAAATGTGCAGAGAGTGGCACATGTAAACAAATGCAAATAAGATGTTCTTGCAAAAGGCAACCGGGCCCATGTTTGTATGGTACCCCTCCTGAAAAGCTGTCATGCATAGAGTGTTAGCCTGAGATGGAGAGAGGGATCTATTTTACTGAGTGTAACGCCAACAGCCAACTGCTGCTAAGACTCAGTGGTGGCTTACATATCTACCTTTCAACAATCTGTAGGGGCAATGAGCTCTAAGAGTGCCCCAAAGAGCTGAAGACGGATAAGGTAGTAGTGGGCGAGGAAAGAAACAAGATATTAAAACATCAAGGTAAGATATTGAGGAAAGGGGACAATGTAAGGAGTGCAATGGTTAAGAGGATTTTTAAGAAACGCAAAGGAAAAGACTGATGGACAAAAGAAGAAGAAGAAATGAAGAAGGAAGGGAGAGGCAGACAGGAGAAATGAGAGAATGGGAAATGGGAGGGAGAGAAAGAGCAGGGCATTCTTTTCCCTTCTCTCCTTGGTTTTCTGTAAGAGTAGCTCAGGAAGATAAGGCTAAAAGGTCCGTCAGTCTGTTGTGGAACAATCCATTCTGTGTCTCTCCCCTTTTTTCTCTCTCTCTCTCTCTCAAGATACTGCCTTTCTCTCTGTCTAATGGCACAACTCAGATTTCTAGCGATGCCTCTTGTGATATGGCTCATCTCTGGTGGCATGGTTTACTGACATCACTTGTCCAATACAATACACTCTCATCCCATAAAGAGCAAACAAGCCCCAAGTCTAATGTGACAGTTAAATTCTGCAAACACTTTGGGCTATTTCTCTTTAAAGAACAAACCTTCAATATAGCTAATATTCAAACCAGTGTCATTTATTGATATAAAGAAACACTATTCAAAGCTACAATAAAGGGCTGAAATTATGTCTTCATTTAACTGAGCCGTTCAAACCCTCGTCCCTAATCGCTCAAAGCAGAGCTCGGAGACAAACACAAACCAAGGAGGATTTAGAAGAACAAAACCCGACACAAAACACAGGCCCACGTGCCTAACAAAGACTCCAAAGTCTGCCTCCCCATCCCATGTCCTCTTTTAAAAAGAGACCTTCATCTCTTGGCGTTCCTGTTATGAAGAGACTTTCTTCAAGAGGAGAAAAGGAGGTGTGTCAAAGACATGGGTCACAATGTTTACAAAGACGACTTTTAATCCAATCACAGCATCCCCTCTGCTTTTATTTCCTTTTTCATGGGATTAAAATTAAATGAAACATAATAAAAAACAAAATTAATTTATGGCTGAATAACATATTTTTCTGTTTTAAAGGGATGGGTTTAAAGACTGTGAGGGAATCTACAAACAATAATTAAAAGGCAAAGAAGCCAATTAGTTTCCTAGACTTTAAATTTTATTTTGTGTTTATATATTTCTAAAGGAAATTTTGATGTAAATCCAGTGAACAATGCCTGACATTCATTGAATATTATTTTAAAAAAAGACTTCACAAAGTCTCAGTTATTTCTATTCAAAAGAAAAAGTCCACATGCCCCATCTGAAGTTAAGACACCAGTTAATCAGGAATAATCAGCTGAGAATACACTCTCTTTTTTGCAACCTCTCTGTGTTTCTGAATCTGACCTGTTGTGAAGCTGCCTGAGGGTTTGAATAACTGTCTGGTGCCAGGCTGCCTCACCCCAGGGCCTTGTGGGAGATGAAGAAGAGGTCAGCAGAGGTGGGGGGTGGTGTGTGTTGGTGTGTGTGTGTGTACGTGAGGGTGTTTGCCCTAGCCTTGCCATTGAGCCTGGACAGATAGACAGACACGGAAAGGCAGAGAAAAGGGAAAATTGTGGCAATGGAAAGACATGGGAATAGGTGGAAAGATAGACGAGTGTTCTGCAGTCATGGGATCCAGAAGGCTGCACAAGAAAGCACAAACAGAAGCAGAAAATCATGTGAAAAAGGCGACCAATTTGGCTACTTCGACAGGATAAATTTGGATCTACTGTATATTCAAGCCCAATTACAAACCTATTTTGAACTCCATCCATACTGGTACCTTCTTAAATGTACAGCTAAGTAAATTCAGATGCCATATTTTTACAGCACACACACAAGAACTGGACTGCAGAGCCAACCTCTTTGCTTAGCTAATACATTGCCCTTGCAGCAGTACTGGGTGTGAGAGAACACCTCAGACCCACAAGCAGATGAAAGAGAGGTCAACCCGGTGGAATGAAGCTCTTCTTGGACTGACCAGGGCTAGAGGGGCTGCCTGCCTGGGTGGCACTGCCTACACCCCTGGATGAACAGGTCTGGTTGTGATTTGGCTCAGAGGACGCTAAGACACAGCAGAGTCTTCCTTCATTTTCTCTTTTTGTTCCCAGGATGCCATGGCTAACATGGGTTAGGAAGGGGTGACAGAGAGGTCAGGGGGGCTCCAGTCGACTGTGGCCTGAGGGTGAATCCTGGAGAGGGATAGAAGAGAGGTGGGGGGGGAGATCCCTCAGGAGCCTTGCCCCTCCCAAATCAAAACAAACAAACAGAGTGGTCCTCTGATCTAATCTGGCTGGACTAAAGCCCTCCAAACAGATCGCCAGGAGCAGCTTCTACACTGGACTGCGACTTGTCCCGTCCCTTAAAGAAATTTAGAAGAGCTGCAACTGCAATAACTTCATTTTACAGGATCTTTCTGTCAAGAGTTAGCAGGCAAAAATGGAATGAAACTCATTTACATTGATTCATTGGACACGCTAGGGGTTAGATGCAATATTCTCTGCTTTGAACTGGAGATAAGCGCTGACTTCTAAAGACACATATGCAACTTATTTACAAATGTTATAACAATAATACTGTAAGCACTGTACTGAATACATGAGTTTATATTTACTGACACCCTGTTGTGTTTGTGCACACCCTGAGGGCGAACAGCATTTCATCGGCTACTGCCTGGGAAAGCCAACATGTTTGGCTCTTTGAATTTTTCGCCCTAAACATTCCTTCTGTTTCTGTGTTTTGACGCTTTGCTATGGTTTAGACAGTAGACTAAACTTCTCACTGGCTAACTGTTACCCCAACACAATGCTAAACAAATTCCTCTTCCTCAGTGGTGCACCCACCAATAGCAGCGCAGCGTTCTGTCAGCTGACAGTGGGAGAGAGAAGATGAGGGTGAGATTAGTCCAATCAGGGGTCAGGCCGAGGTTATCACAACCACTCCAAAACTAAAACAGATGGAGAACGGAGTGCAGCACGACTCAACATCTACTGTCGGACTCGTATCTTGAGGCCATGTATTCTCCTGCTTCACTGGACTGGAAGAATGTCAGACGTAGTTTTGAATTCTGGGTCATGTTGCTTTAGCATAATAGAGTGTGGATCAGTAAGTCTGAGGCACATGATATGACACATGATAAGACATGTAAATCTTCCACAGTGGTTAAAGCCCTCTGTTCCTCACAGGGATGAAAACAATATAGAGAAACGCAAAATAAAGACCACACACAAACAATGCCCAAGTGCCTCTTTCAGCGTCTTCATGATCATGTAGATACATTTTTAGATAATTGTACGGGAGTGTGTCATCACATACATACACCTAAAACAAGAGCCCTTTAATTTTAAGTAGCAGGGATCCCCCTGCCTTCTTGAGTTGACATCAACATTAGGGGCCTAAATGTATAAAATACTACACACAAACAACAAGTTTGTAATTAATTGTTGTGGTTGTGAAGGTTTATGATTATTAGAGATATCCACCTTTTTTATGAATCAGTGCTTTTACTTTCAGGTGACACTGCAGACATGTCTTGAACTGGACTCTTGGGAGTACAAATAAAAACTTGTCTAGTTTGCCCCAAACATCGTTCCTGTCGTCTGTCAGTCTGCTCTCGCTTTTTCCCCCACTTTGTCTATTTTTGCATAATTGTTTGCTTGTTTTCTTCATTATCTCTCCATCTGGAATTCAACTCCCTGCAGTGATAAACATACGGCCCCTCTCCGTCTCTCTTTCTCCTTCTTTCTCCCTCCAACTCCTTGCACCTAGATGAGATGTAATTGTGATTAACAGCGCCATGACAAGAGGACACAAGACTTTAGTCATGATGGAAAAACAAACAAACAAAACTGACGAGATAAAATGGTGGAAATATGTACAATATCTTATCACAGATGCTAATTGTTTCCGTGTGGGAGGCGAGGGTGGCCATGGAGAGGAGCAGTGCACGTGAGGGAGGGAAAGAGGAACTTGAGAATATCCTCCCTGTGCGTTTGGCCTGTGCCTGACTTCAGAGCTAAGCCCTCTCTCAAGAGAAGGTCAACACCAGGTTCAACTTTTCACCTCGGCAGCCTGAGAGAACACACTAAATACCAAGGATTACACCACAGCACACTGCAATATCGCCTCGCCTTCACTGCATTTCAGAACCGATCTACACAGCACATTTCCAAACCACAATTCAATAATGCATTTTCATATTAAATAAATGCCACAACAAACCATCTGTTGCAATACGGTTAGACATACTTGGTGCATATTGAACCTAAAATATGAGTGCATGTGCTGGAAAAACAATAGTATAAATCTGCCCAAATATTATCACTAATAACTGCAGCAGATATGCAACAGCTGTAGTTAAATTACATTTAAATTATGCAGGTTTTATTTTTTTTTGTCATATTACTTGCAAACTACATTTTGATTAAATTTTGATGACAGCCATTAACTCACAAACTCAGCGGGACATCAAAGGCAACATCACAGCCCCATGTCAACCTCCTGTACTGAAGGGACAAGTGGGCAGGCTACAGTGGCAGGGGGTTGATGACCCTTAATCGGACTTTTGGGCACTCTGTCTAGTGGAGCAATGTATATGTGAGTGAGTGAGTATGCGTGTGTGGGCATGGCAATGTCAGCGTCGGTCAGGTGTAACTGCACAGACAGACAGACAGACAGGCAGGCGGCCGACTGGCGTCAGCGGCCACACGCCTGTCACGACACACCACACGCCAGGGAGCCGCATACCGCAGCACCCACACTGCGTACACACAATGAGCGCTCAGTCCCCTGCATCACGCACCAGCGGCAGCAGCAATGTGAAATATTCACACAGGGACAAAAGGTAGAGAGACACGAGGGGGAGGGGGAGACCTGGGAGGTGAGGACAGAGGAAAGGGTTCAAGAAAGTCGGGCTGAAACGGTAGAAGTGACATGAAAAACTAACTTGTGACAAACTTTTTTTTAGACAAACGTCTCGCTGCACAGCTGTTTGAGGCATTGAGGCAAGTCTTACAAAAAATTACAAAAAGAAAAAAAGTTCATGCTGGACAGTTGTTTCAAAATGCAACATTAATTTTAAGATTTACTACAAAATTATCTGTCACAATATTTTATAGTAAGGAAGATGTCAATAATACAGTAATAAACAGCCTTCATTTTAAAATGGTTTTACAACTACTTTTATTGTAATCTAATTTATTACAATAATCATAACTAAATCTGAGATTCAATTCATTGTAACACAATTAGTCAAATTACAGTTAATTAATCATTAACTATTCTAATTGTAAAGTCATATATGAAAGAAAAATTCATTCTAGCTTCTCAGACGTGAGAATTTACTGTTCTTCTTTGTTTTACATGACTGTAAACTTAAAGTCTGGTTATCACTTTAGGATCTGGGAACTTGTGTTGGGCATTTTTCACTTTTTTCTGACATTTTATAGACTAAATAATAATCAAATCAAATAAAAAAAATAATAAAAAGATTAATCATTATTGAAAATAATCCTTGGTTGCAGCACTAATCAAATTTAATTCAGTCATTCCTCCAAATATTGCAGTAGTTTATATGTACAACTTTCTAAGTGACGCACTTCGCAAATCGTTAATTCGACACAGCAATACGATAAAAACCACAATGTTCCTAAGCTTTCTATAAACTGGAAAACTGCATAGAACCATGGAAAAAAGTATTAACCCACAGTAGTCAAAGCTGACTATTAGACCTGAGTTTCCTGACACTACAGATTTTTCACAGTCTCTCACGCCCTCTGGTGGACGAGTAGGAGATATACATTGACTCCTTACCTTTCAATGCACAATCTCCTTATTAAAACTTCCTTTAGCTCAGCCTGACCTGATGTTTCTAACCTTGTGGGGATCTGGGGGATGAACAGCAAAGATATTAATGTCAGCCATGTGTGAAGAAGTCGCTTGAGCATTTTCTGCAACCAGGGCCGAATGGAGTACAGTGGGGCCCTCTCAAGCTATTGCCGACACCCTGAGTCTCGCACATCTGGTGTTAATCAGCAAAGCTTACACAAACACACATATACACACACACATACAAAAAGACAGACACACACAGGCAAACACTTCTGCAAAGATCCCCTTATGAAAATCCCTCTCAACTTCTGAACTTCCGACATGACTGGGGTCAACACACTTGCTCTGGATCTATTAGTACACACACCACAGCCATGTAATACGAGCTGGTGAATTGTTACAGTACATGTCTCACACACACACACACACACACACACACACACACACACACACACATTTTAGATTCATAGGGAAAAGTACAGCACATAACTATGCATGCAAAAACACAAATGCATTCAAATGAGGGGTGACAGAAAACATATGTGTTCTGAGCTGTTGATAATATATAGTAATGACTGAATTGCCTGGAAAGAAAGACCTCCAAAATCACTAAAGATTATAAAAGTTTTTCATAATTAAAAACAATACAAACCCACAGCACTCACATATTTTACTGGCATTTGAGGCATTGAATGGAAAGTAGTGACATAAAGACATAGACTCTTATTGATTAATTAATACCGTGAAGTTAACAATTACATTATAATGTGGCATCAAAGGATTTTCTGATGTGCCCTTTAATAAGAGAACTTACATTTTTCCCACCCAACAGGTGAAATGAAGCTAAAAAGGAGAATGAGGAAGATCACATCACATTGGAAAAAGCACAGGTTGAAAATGATAAAACGAATGATGGCTTAATGCCATTTAGCTTCTTCAGTTTTAGGGTCCTGGTACTGTCACATACATCGTTAATGTTATTTATAACACCTGTGCTTTACCTACTATGTTGACCACAGTCTGTACCCGCCCTAGCAGTCCAGAGAGGACACCTAATCAGTAAGTCAAGTGAAATCACCTGTGGGTGGGTGTTCAGGTGCTTGTACAGTGTACAGTGTATACATACTGTATGAAGTGTACAGTATACTGTACTGTATAGGTTAATGAGCTCCTGGTGAATACAAGCGAACAAAAATGACATCCCTCCATCCACACGGGTTTTCTACAATTATTAACTGTGCACTGTGTCTGTCACCTATTTGTTACCTGTCTGTCTGTCTGTCTGTCTTCTCTCTTCAGGTGAGCAGTAGCAGGTGTGGTTCAGTGGACGATAACCTGTCAATAACCTGAACACACAGAGCAAACTTAACGTCTAACCCCAGATAAAGGAGGTCATTGTAGTACACCAACTACAGAGAATCAAACACACTCATATATATATAAATATATATATAAACTACTGTTATATAAACTATACATACGTTATATAACATATATTATGGTTAGCTTATGTTAAACAACGTTGCGTTAACTAGTGTTAGCTGGAGTGAGATTACCGTTAGCTAACGTTAGTTCGTGGAGGTTTACCCCAGAAACATTTCTCATTGGTTAGTAATCTTGTAGTGTTTTCTTTTGTAAAACTAAAACATACAGTTAGAAAATACTTTCAATAAAGTACAATTCTCACCTTTGTTAAATAAACCCGTTTTCAAGTGCGCCATCTTCTTTACGTCGGAACAAGCGGTAATGAGCTCACTGCTGCCCCCTGTGGCCATGTGAGCCACTTCCTCTCTACACCTGCCTTCTAGCCAAAAATACAAGGTAAACAAACCTATGAAAATAAATAATGATAATGGTAATAAATATATTCCCTTACACGTAAAGTACTATATTTAAAATGTGCTGAAGGACATGTTGTTATACTCTACCCCTGCCCTCAAGATATACCAACTTGAACCTTGAACATTTGATGCTGTCAAAACAGTTTGAGTCAGAAACACCTAATATATATTTTATATTCTTAATTGTATTCCTTGAATGGCTATTTTGGTTTCAGTTCGGAATCTTAATAATCTGGCTTGGTCAGTGTGCACATTTTCAGCAAGATGGTGTTTGCTGATATTTCTCTCTGGTTGTCAGTTAGATGGTGTAAGTCGAGGAGGTGCAGTATGTGTGTGGGTTTTCTGCACTCACCAGTGTACAGGTCCATATATGCAAACTAGTTATTGTACAGCTTTTACTGAGTAGGTGAAGCAGCAGTATTTTAGCATTTTGCGAATCAAGGTGCAGATCAGTTCAAAGTGTGAGGCAAAACACGTGGTATTATTGTGGCTGGGGTCACGTACACACATGTATTACATTGAAGTGAACCAGAGCAGTGCAAACCAGAATATTCGTTCTTTTTTTATAAATGTATACTTTATTGTTACATCGTTAGAAACCAGCTGAACCAGGATGTGCCAGTGGAACATGTCAAAGACATCCAACTAACTTTGCGTGACCCTATTAGTTACATCTGTGCTTTTCCTCCAAGGACAAGTTAAAACAAATACAATCACATGCACCATGGACAATCATGTACAATCCTTTTATAATAAAAAGATATTTTATTATTGAAGTGCAAAATATGAATAGTTACAGTTGGGGATGGTTGCTGAGAAAAAAACAGTTCTTGAGACAATTACTGAACAAATCTAAAGATACTTTGTTACCCTGTCATGTTAGTGACTGCAAAAGCAGTTAGAATTTCTGTATTACTACTACACAGTATGTAGTGCAGCACATTAAACATAGGTTCAACTCTGAATCAGCCACTGATATTAGCAAACACACTGAATGATTAGGTTGAACGCTTTGAAATGGCCTATAATCTTATGTAGTTATAATCTACGAGGTAAAAAATATTTAGAGACTAATTAGTGAACTTTCACAGCACACGTGACCCTAAATATCACATGTGACATGCTGCATCATGATACCACCAGTTCATCCAGTGCTGGAATGTAATTAAGTACATTAACTCAAGTAATGTACTTAAGTACAAATGTGACCGTTGCTGCTCGTCCTCATCTTATAATGTGATACACTGAATCATTGTGTGTGTGATCCAGTGTCATTCCTGCACTGACAGGAAGGAAAGATATTTTACAGCAGAACATTTATTTGATTATAAAGTTAATTTGGTATGTGAAGTATGAAGACTTATATAATTCTATGACAGTCTAATATTGGAAAGCTTTGCAGACTATATTATTTCTGTAATCACACACACTTTACTTTGTGCTTTCTAATAGTGAAAGCAGTCAATCTAAAAATAACAAACATGTGGCAGCCAGTGTTAATGATAAATTGTTATTTTGTATTGCCATTATATAAAAAAAAACAATTATCCTGTTTTTTATGATATTTGTTTCTGGATGTGTGTCATTTTTGAATAAAGACACACGGTGACTCTCTCACCCTAATGATGTGGCCCAAGTGCAATTGAAATTTTGAATTATCACCATTCAAAAAGCAGTGTTAAAAAGCTCTGACACAACGTAGTCTGAGGCTCCCCCGTCGATGAGGCCTGTTCCATCATTGTTAACAAACCAGCAGGGAATATTTTCTCCATCCTTCACATGGCTGCTGAAGTCCTTCTGCCAGTGTCTGAGGAAGAAATTAAAGAAAACATTGGAGAGGTGCATACGTGCAAAAAAAATTCTCTTTCACCTTTTCACCTTATGTGTGTGGTGAGTCATAAGCTTTATGAGGCACCTGGTCACGTTGAGTGTTTGTCCCTTCACATACATGGTGGCATCTAAGTTCTTCTGGAGCTCACCCGGACGCAGGTCTGTCACCTCAAACTCAACCCCATGGTAGAACTGACCTGCAGGAAGACAGCTTACTTCACATCTTTTGATTTACTCAGAATAAGGAATAAGTCAAACAGCTACACAATCAATGCATCATGATTTTAATGTCTGTGGCAGCTCTCTACCTAGCAGACCATGAACCGAGGCAGACAGGTGGTGGCTGTCCAGGGTGTAAAAACCCAGGTAGTCTTGATGTTCCCGACGTCTCTTCCAAACTTTCTTGTGTCTAATGACCATAAATTTAACTGAGTGCCTCAGTGTCACTGTCAAGCAGCAGTTCTTAGTCAGGCTGAAGTCCACACTGGAGTAGAGAGAAAAACGTCATGACCAATAGGTGACAGCAAGACAGCAAAGTTTGGATTATTTTGTTTCTTGTGGGAAAAAAAGTGTGATTTACATATAGTTTAACTCAGTTTCAGTGTAGATAGTGTGATACTACATTTGTTTTTTGACTATTTTTGGTTTCTGTTCTTTGTTAACTTTTTGTTTAGATAAAGTTCTACTTGTATCTTGCTTTGGTATACCGTAGGAGTGGTATTTCTAAGGTAACAATACAACTTTGTTTTCTGTTTACTAAAGTTTACGGTATTGTGCAATAAACACAAACAATTAAACATTATTTTCAATATATATATTTTTAAAAGCATTTCTAAAAGGGACCCTTTTCTACCAGGACCCTACTTTCCCATGTTTTTGTGTCTAACTGACAAATAGGGCCCCAATTTTTAAAATTGCTCCAGTATTGAGCGAGAGCACTACAGCCAGCAGCCATGATATGGGTCCCTGTAATCTTTCAGCACAATTGCGCACCATCAATACAGCCTCTAAAAGTGCTTGTTTTAGCCACTGGTAGGCTCAGATTAACCCTGTAAAAAAACCAAAGTCACACAATAACCCATACACACTATGGCAGCGGTAGACCAGCAACACCCACGTGCTGTGAGGTAAAATTGCTGTTTTTGTCAATGGAGTCTGGTGACTTTGAAAAGAGCAGTATAACGGATGTTTCTGATTAAACAAAAAGGATCTTACTCTTTCACAAAAAGATCCATCTTTGTAGGGGATCCTTTCTATAATGGTGACACTTAGAAAAACAATCTGAGCCCGTCAGTGGCTAAAACAAGTGCTGTTGGTGGATGTACACTGACGGTGCATAATTGCCCCAAGGATTATGTGGCAAACTGTTTCACAGCTGCCAGCTGCAGCGCTCTTACTCAATACCAGATCAAATTCAACCCATTGTCCCCAGTAATCACACAGACACAAAAATATGGCAAAATATCCAGGCTGAAAAGTAGTGAAGATTCCCTTTAACCTGACATGACCAAAATGAGAAAATGTCTCTTTAAATGATTGTTAATTTCAGTTAAAAATGTGTTGTGTGTGATTTTAAATAGCTCTGAGTGTTACTCACTTGGTTTCTTTGATTGAAGCTGCATCAGACCACAGCAGCTTGAACTGCTTTCCATCATGGAAGACTGAGATGTCCTGAGTGCTCACCTCCAGCCTCACCCCCAGCTTCTGGTGGATGATACCAAGACGGCCAAAGTATGTGTTGGTATTGGCATCCTGAACAACTTTCTTCTTGCCAATAATTTGGCCATTCACCACAAAGCCTGAAAATAGTGACAGCTTTGAGTTTGTTGTCTCTTCTCACATTTCTCACAAAAAAGAGTCGTGTGTTCTCCAAGACTCATGCCTGACCTGATTTTGGGTCTCTGACCAGGTTGAAGATGGTTCCTGGTTTGTCGTTGACGTTGAAGCACAGAGCGTCGTCTCTCTCTGGCAGCTCGATCATAAAATGAGGATCTCCGTCCACTGCATAAGCATCATTACAGTTAAATTCATACGTGGAACACTAATGATTTCATTTTTAGAGAGAAAAACAATAAACATTCATGATTCCTGTGTTTATCTAGTCTTCTATGTCTCAATAAAACATTTAAAAGAAGATTGCAGTAAAAGTGTAAGAAACCATGAAAGCATAAATATGATGAAATTATGCAATAGCTGTATGAAAAATCTTACCATTTGATCGGCTACGGGAACTGGCAGCACTTGACCGGGAGGAACCTGTTATCAAAAATAATAAAAGCATACGTCAGTAAAGTTGTTCAGCCAAAATTTAGATTCATAAAGTCATAATAATAATGTCATGTAATTAAGTAGTTAAGTAATTACGTACCCACAAGTTTCATTTTCTGGTCTGTGAAACAAGACAACAGTTAGAAAACAAACACAAAGGCTGATAGTTAGATGTCTTAAAGACAAATTATGTAACAGTCAAACTAATGCTGTATGAAAAAGCATACTATTTGATTGTCCACGGGAACTGGCAGCACTGGCTGAAGAACCTGTTATCAAAAATATCGAAAGGATACATTAATGAAGCTGTCTACGGAAGCCATGACAGGCAAGAAAGAGAAAAACACATTCTGGTCTGTCTGATCTAAATTGTTTTCCCCCCCTGTGTATGTTTATGACTTAAAGGTCCAGTGTAATGTCTGAATTGGACAAAATGTGCCAGTACCCTCATTTAGCACACTAACCCTAAACACAACATAACCCTAACCCTATTTCTTTGGCTGTTTTTAATCCATTATAACAAGGATATATTCAGTGCTGTTTTCTTAACGTTAAGCTAGCTATGTCTTTACACAGAGAGACGGTTACACAGGCACTCTAGGAGTACCTCACCAGCATTTTTGTATGTAGGGTTTCTTTATCTACAAAGGGAGCAGGTCTTGAACCTCCATGTTTCTACAGTAGCCCAAAACAGACTAACCAAACATTCTCTCTAGATAGGGTCGCTTTGTCGCAAGTTTTGTGGCCAGCATAGTTTCTCCTAAACACTTGGGAGATGAGTGTTATTCATTTGGTTGTAATCTGAAACTTAATTGCTAGATGCCACTGAAATCCTACTCAGTGGTCCTTTAAGAACAGGGGAGGAAAAAAGGTTTTGCCAATGAAGTTTTGTTTTTTGTCAAGATTACATTGTGTTTGTTGTTGTAATACTGATTTTGACCACAAGAGGCTGAAGATCACTAACCCATGTTCTATAATAGGACTAAAAACATGTTTTCTTCCAGGTGAATTTTAATTTCTCAACCAAGTACAATGTACATGTATTGTGTGTTAGCAAGTTTGTTACAAATTGTTGTTGCTGAAATTAGTATTACAACAACAAACACTTTTTTTTATACCTTTTTCACAAATGAAAACTTAAAAAAGTCGATCACCAGGATTTTTTTCCCTTACTTGCCTCTTAAGGCTTCTGTATTCAGCCCAAAATGAGATTTATAAACTATTTTATATAATTAAGTAAAAAGAGATTGTCATACTAATCTGTCTGTATCCATGTGCTGTTTGTGGCTGGCCTGTGAAACAAGGAAACAGACAACAGACAGTTAGTTGGAGGTCTTCTAATTCTAATTACACAAACTGATTAAACACATTCCTAATAATCTAACAATGTGCTTTGAAAAGAAAGAATATTGTGGTTTTCTTGTCAAGCATACATCAGTAAAGTTGTTCAGCCCAAAATGAGATTTTTAAAGTATGTCATATAATTAAGTTAAAAGAGATTGTCGTACCACTGTGTCTCTCTGCTTTCTGTCGCTGGTCTGTGAAACAGAGCAAAAGTTAGTTGAAGGTCTCAAACATGTCATAACATGACATATACTGATTCAACAGGTTTCTAATAATGTAACAAAATGCTACAGAGTTCAAAGGAGAGAATACTAGTCACTTTAGCAGTACGCTGTCACTTTTTTCTGTTTCCCTTACCCTCAGTCAGTTTATCTGCAATGAGAGGGCTGTCTGGTCCATCCTCTGTTTCAGGCTTTGTCACCACCATGGAGGTGAGGGGGGTGACGAAGGTGTATCGCAGAGCCATGTTCAAAGCCTTGGCTGTCGCAGTGTCTTTCTCCTGCTGAGTGCCAATGCCACTGGGAAGTAAATAATGAAAAAAAGGTGTTTGTTGGCTGGTTGTTTAATAATGATAATTGGCACGAGTTTCTTTGAGTAATCGACGAAACAGTAAAAACCAGCTTTTTGATTTTAGTGCAGATACAGATAACGTTTAGAGACACAATTGAGATGATCGAACCTCTTCGCCAGTAGTTGTTGGATGGTGAGGTAGGCCCACAGACGTTCTGAGAAATTCCCAAAAATGTACTCTTGTTTTGGGTAGCTCACTTCCAAGTTTACCATACTGGCCTTTCCCTGTGCCCTGAAGTCTGTTTCAGGCTAGAGAAAGAGGAGAGATTAAATAACAAATATTACTGACAAGAGAGGAAATTAAGAGTATCTTTTGACAACAACACTAAGAATCTCAAACTTCAGCCAGCTCTGTGCAGCTTTACTGAGGTAAATGCTAATATCAGCATGCAAACATGCTCCCACTGACGATGCTAACAGGATGATGGTATAATGGTATAATGTCTACCATGTTTATCATCTTAGATCAGCTTTTTAGCATGCAAACATTTACTTATTAGCACAAACTACAGCTGAGGTACCAGTTATTCCAAATACCAAAGTATTGACCTGAGGATGAAGCCTGAGGAAAAGGGACCACAAAAGTCAATAGGACTCATCCTCTGGGGCCCATAAGTACAACATTTCATGGCAATCCATCTAGTGGTTGTCAAGTGTGTTTTTTAGTATATGAGAACAGGTGCATGAGTCTCTATTCAACACCATGACTAGATAGTGTCTTATTCATGTTTTAATTGACATATTGCTGTCTATTTCTCACCCCCTTAGCAAACACCTCCACCACGAAGTTATCAGGGTCGCCGTTTATCAGCCGACCAGACACCACAATTTCTGAGCCGTTAAACAACTGGCTATAGTGGTTTTTGGTCAAGTGGTCCACTGCGTTGTCAGGATAACGCAGGTCCACGTCCAAGAGCAGAGGGCTGGACACCTCGTCATAGAAACCCTGGAAGACACATTGCACATCATACAATATCTGTTTCCCAAATGTTCTTGGAGGTGCAAACAACATAAAATACCAAACTTGCATGGACATTATATTTGCTGTAAATCAGTATTTTGTTCTCTACCTGTAGTTGAAGTGTTGCATCTGAACCCTCAAAAATTCTGCGGGCCAGTCCTTTGTTTTGTCTGCACAATACATCCAGGAAGGAGTAATCCACATCATTTCCGAATCCAAGACAGAACATAGTCATCTTCCCCCCAACAGCAGAATGCACATTCTCTTGGATCGTCTGGAGGTTAGATTCTCCTTCAAACGCACATAAATACAGGCATACATGTATTATGTATGGGAAAAGCCTTTCAGCTCCAACAAGACGGTTAATATACAACTAAGTTTATTCAAGAGCTTGTCAGTGTGAAAACTTTGAATTCTGTTATGAATTATGATTCTGCGGGCCAGTCCTTTGTTTTGTCTACTCATCACATCCAGGAAGGAGTAATCCACATCATTTCCAAATCCAAGACAGAACAGAGACATGTTTCCTCCAATAGCTGAACGCACATTTTCTTGGATCTTCGGAAGCTTAGACTCTCCTTTATACACGCATACATGTATTATGTATGGGAAAAGTTCAGATTCAGTTCCAATATGATGTTAATATTATGTTAACATGCTACTAAGATTATTCAAGAGAGTGTCAACTTTTTGAAAGCTTCAAATTCTACAATGAATCAGATGGTTGCATTTACAAATTTAAGCTGCTGTTCTTGGTCTACATACAGTGACCTCTGACCTCTGAGAATGAAATATAATCTTCCAAATTAAGACGGCTCACCATTGTTTGGCATCCCATCAGTCAGTAAAATGATCATATCCACACTCCTCTCTGGAAGTTTGTCATTTTCTCTGTCTTCCACCAGCATGCGCACTGCCCTCAGCACAGCGCCATTAATATTGGTGGCTGAAAGGCAAAGACACAAAGAGCAGATAGACATGACAGCTTCGTGAGATAACATTATCATAGAGAAAATCGAGCAACAACATTTTGGGAAATACACTTTCTTGCCAAGAGCTAGATGAGAAGGTCCATACCACTCTCATTTCAGTCCACTAAATATGAAGATACAGCCAGCATGCAGTTAGCTTAGCTTAGTATAAAGACAGGAAGCAGGCGGGAAATGTGAGCCTGTCTCTGTCCAAAAGTCTAAAAATCCACCTATTAGCAACCCTAAAGCTTACAATGAACACTTGTTTTTGTTTTTGTGTGTAAAAGTGTAAAAATGACAATTTGATGTTTTCTATGGTGTTATGAGTGCAGCCATTGTTTGGTCAGGGTAGTGAATTCCTCTAACCTCCTCTGTCCCTTAGTTCCCTGACGTAGGCAATGGCTTCAGACACATTTTCCTCTGTTGCTTTGGTAAGAGAGTCCTTCCAGGTGAAAATACTACTATCAAACAGGATGAGAGCAAAGTGATCCTCTTCATGGAGATCTTTCAGAATGGCTTCCAATGCATCTCGGGTCTGCAAAAGTTCAAAATTCACATATGAAGAATTCTATGTATGTAATGTACATTGATGCACACAGTATGGAGCTTAACAGTAGTACACAGTATTTTACCTGCTGAATCTTTCTTCCACTCATCGATCCACTCCTGTCAATCACAAACACCACATTCTTTGGGACTCTGGGCAGGTCAGGTGGAGCGAAGAAGTGCACAAAGTATCCATTCACAATCTGATGGGAAATACAGCATTTGATTAGGTCTAATATGGAAATATAACACAAGATCAGAAGTAAAATATTTTTTTTAAGTTTAAAGTTCAGTCAACAATGCTCTAAGCTACTTCCAAGAGCCTGTTTGAGTTTGGTCAACATAAGTAGGAGTAAATGTGAAAAGGGGCAGTGCTCCTGCAGGTGAATCTCATAATATAGTGCTCAGGTAGTCTGTGTTAGACACTCACCTGAACATCCCCAAGGTTTGTTTCTCGCTTCACATCATACTTGATAATGAAATCGCCATCAATTACAGTGCCTTCACATCCTGGACATTTCCTCTGTTGCTCCAGTGTTGGTGAGAAAGAGACGTGTGCCTGAGAGACAAATAGATTCATGTTAAGTGACATTAGTGGATACAGCATATATGCTTTAAAAAGTTATCATGAAATTCTTAGAAATCCTATAACAGGGGGATAGAAATCTTACAAACCCTTTACCTTTGTGTCTGTGACGGTTTTCTCCACCAGGGAGAGTAGGTCATTGGTGAGGAAAGTTGCAGTGGCCTCAACAAAAGCAAAGCCTTGGGGCTCATAGATGTCTGCTACAATCTGTCTCCACACACACACATACACACATAATCACTGAGGCAGATCAAGTGATGAATCCTTGCGACGTAAAGTCTCATTAAAGCTGCAGTGGGTAACTTTTATAAAAACACCTTTTCGTCATATTCACCTGATCTAGGAATAAGACTCAACAATCACCTTTGGTTTCGAAAAATTATTAGAAGCACTTTTCAAAGATTATCTATCTCATGTCATACTGTCAGGATATACTGAAAGTTTCAGCAATACACATGATCATTGGTGGCTCAGTGGTTAGCACTGTCACCTCACAGAAAGAAGGTCCTTCGTTCAAATTTCTGTGTGGAGTTTCCCTGCCATCAAAACATGTACGGTTAATTCTCCAGTCTCAGGTCTGGAGTTAGTTAGGTGTCTCTTGGTATCTAGAATGGGTCAAACGCAGAGGATGAATGTCCCTACAAGATTAAGGAGGATAACTTAACAAAAATGTACTGCAGCTTTAATGATGACACAAAAGTCCTCACATTTTGCATTCCTAGAGCTGGAGATATTTTTTTGATCTCCTCCTGACCAGTATGTCACTAATAAGAAAATAAAAGAGGAGAGGGTGTTCAACCTGAAACTCCTGCACCCGTTGCTTTGGTGTAACTCGGGTCAGAATCTCATACTGGCCCAGTTTCCTCTGAAGGAGCTCCTCGTAGGTCAGAATGAAAGTCACGCTGCTTTTGGCTGCAATGTTAACAGACACTGAAAACTTTTCCATCTTTCTTCCAGAAGCCCTGTAATGACGGACATTACTGTAACGTGATGTTCACACCGCCACCACACGTTCCAACCATACGGTAACTTCTCTCAGTCCAACTCACTTGACCAGTCCAGCAGTCTGTCCAGAGGAAACAGCCTTCTCATACTCTTTCTTGGCTTTCTCTTTCTCCTTCACCTCCCCAACATACACCTGACCATCAATTTCCCTGTGAGGCACAAAGACATTTGTCAAACATAGAGAAAGGCGAGGTCTATGCTCACTGTCACAAGTCCTGTGTTTTGACTGACATGCTGAAGTTGGTGATGAAGGCGGTCTTGGGCAGCTCCATTTCAAAGAAGATTTCCTGGGAGGTGTTTGCTTTGTTCAGAGCCTTGGAGGTCACGACGGTGTGAGCGAAACGAGACGTTACAGTGCAGCCCACTGTCACACTGTACACCTCAACCGTCTGAAAGGATGGACCAAGAGAGAGAGAGAAGTTTGGCATGCAAGACATTGTGTGACATTAGAGCAAACAAAAAAGACCAGTGGCCAGGAGGACTGGCAACTCTCTACTGAATTCTGGGTCAGATGTCACGAGGAATGTCCCGAAATGATTCATGTCAAAAACAGAGGTCACTGTTCTGTGAACACAACGTAAGATAAAACTTTTAGCGCTTGTCATACTGACAAACACAGAAAGGAATAAAACACAGATGGACAAATCACTTCCAGTTTCCCCTTCCTGTTTATTGTCTCCAGTAAAGTGAAGAGAAAATAAATGCATGCCTGTGGACGCCAGGGAGGGAGAATGGAACATGTGGCATCTGGAAGCAATGAGGTTTAAAGAAAATGTGGACATAAAAACAATAGCACTACTGTGAGATAGAAGCTACCAGTCCTCTTGATCATGATCTCATGTGTATTAAACAATCATATCCAGGTTTCACAATTAACTTACCAAGGATACATTAACATGAACGTATAAATGCCTTGTTGTTAGGAAAGGTCATACCTCTATGATGATTTTAAAATTTTGTATCAATATCAAAATCTTTTCCTTACATTTGCAGAGTTTGTGCTTCTTTTCTGGTGAAGAAAGAGACAAAAATATGCATTTATTTTCACAGTCAGAACTGTTCTCACAAATATTTTATGCTTGTATTTTAAGATGAGTACCTTTATTGACTTGCTGCCCATGGCCTCTATGCTCTCCTGGAACAAAACATAGCAGAACTGCATGGTTATTGAGAAAGAAAAGACAGAATTGGAAAGAAATGTGCACTACTAAACTCTCTGCCATCACTAAACTGCCCTGAATGTTTAGCATTAGTTACAGCCAGGCACAAAAAACAGATTTCCACGCTTTTCTGTACCAACAAGGGATTAGAAGTGCTTATCTAAAGTATCCATGCTTTGGAAACTGTTCATCTTTTTCATTAAAGCTGCCACCTCCATGTTTCAAAAAACATCTTTTAAAGAAAGTCTTTTAAGAATATTAAGTAAGCATTGCAGTGACATGTCTGGAAAGCAAGGTGTGACCCCAGGACCAGACAAAGGACTCAATGCAGGTGTGGGAAAGGGTCACACAACAAACAAACTGGCAGGCAGGGTAGGCTGGGAAGCAACACTGACAATCTGGCATACTGGAGTGGTGAACTGGGCTTTATATCTACTCAATGGGAGCAACTAGTGGAGGCTGAGTTATGACAAGTTCTGAGAGGAGAGGCCATGTTTAGTTAAACAAACTGATGTGTGGGTGGGAGACCACGAGAGGAAAGGAAGAAAGAGGCAAACTGATGGCTCTGAAACTCCTTTAACAGAGTTCTTTTTGTGTAACTGTTGAGCAAAATGGTGAATGTCCTGACTGACTACTGTTTGCTTGTGAGACAGACTGGCTCACTGTGTGTTTTTGGACAAAATGTTGCAATCCTGACAAAACTGTGGGGAAATCGTCAACCCAAAACAGCGACACAAGATCTCATTGTGATACACATACACCACACATGTTCCTGGAGAATACAGTGTCTCCACCGCCTTGATTCTGGGGTGCTTTTCTGTTTTTCTGCACAGTCTTGGTATCTCTGCCCTCTAAACAGATCTTCTTTTATTCCCTTTGCAGGAAAAAACACTGTTCCTGTCTGACATGGCACGCAAAGCACATCATTCATTTTCATGGTTGAGTCTATGTGTTGTTTCTTGTTTCTCATTACAACCATCAGATGGACTATTCCGTAGTGTAAAGGTAAGATTACATAGCATCACAATAAATAGCCAAGTAGCCTAACTACAAACTGGTTTTAATTTCCTGTATAATACATTTTTCATATAATTTTTCATCGATGCATAGCGGAAACAACTGATGTAACTTTTAGGCAGCAATGTTGGTGTTGTTGCCTATTGAAGGAGCAGGCTGTGTCATGTGTATTTGGAAGCCCGATTAATGCTTATAACTTCATAACACAACAATTAATAACTCGCAACTATCTCTCTTTAACAGGGCAAAACACCATGGCACACAACCATTTGACAGTGAGTTTCTTACTTGTGCAATAGAAAATTGCAAAAATCTGAATACTTACATACTTATATATAAAATATTATATATAAAACAGTGCTTATATATCTAGTTTTGAATATTTTGTTTTGAAAAGGAAGCAATGTTAAAGTTGTTGACATGTTTTCTGTTTTTACTGCGTTGCAGTTTGCACAAAATAAATTGTTTACATTGTGCAACTGTTTGATGCAATCTGATTTCTTTATATATTGTATCATCTTGTGGGGCCAAGAAAACCCTACAGTAATCGAGCCTTCAATATGTACATAATGACATTAAAATGTTTGTATATTCCGTGTACTCCTGAGAGTAGAATAAGCCACTATAAACATATATAAAGGTCAAGTCATGCAAAAAGACAAAACCTTAAAAAAAACACATGATACAAATGTTTTTGCCATACCACTCAGCACTAATTTGTCACTGATCTGAACATTTACATTGGTGGGTCTCTGCTGACTGCATCTGTTTATCTGATGTCTAGGCCAAGGAGCAAGGATGTAGAAGCATTTCAAGGGCACTGATTTCTGTTATTATAAATGCTCCCTCTTTTTTCATTTTGTAGCCATATATCTTACTATTGCGTATGTTTCTGTTTATGTGAAGTCTAAGAGGAGGTAAAGTGTCCACAGTACGTATGTAAAGTAATTCAGCAACAATATTTGATTTGATGTTTCATTATGTATCGTTAACATAACATTCATACAAATATGGCAAAGTTTGCACAGAATGAAAACATCCACTATCCTTCCTTGCGATGTGAAAATAAAACTTATCTGCCATCTCTGGCACGAGTCAAGGGCTACTGTACTGATTCAAGTGCGCATGTGCAAGAGTTTTGCAGAAAATCTAGGCTCACTATCTAGACACGACCGTTTTTAAAGGAAAACTCAAACTCTTACAACTTATGCAAACTTTTACCAACAGTGCACAGACTCATCACTAATGAGGTGTCAGCTCAGCATAGAAAATAGCAAAACAGTGTTTGTTTACATGCTGATGCTGCACATGCAGCTTATTGTAAATACCTGTTTTGGAGCATCTCTGCGGGAAACGACCAGAGCCCCCTGGGCCTGAGCTGGAAGCCAGAGACAGACGCAGACCCACAGCAGCATGACTCTCCACACTGTTGACATGCCTGGGAAACAGAAAAGCCTCTTCTCCTGCATGGCTGAAAACAAGTGTGTTGGGAATTCTAGGCATGTGGGGATCAACTCTACCCATAAGAGTTATACTCCGCCCACATTATGTCCTCTCCACTATGCAGGAGGAGGGGCACTGTGTGATGTTTGTGTGAGTCAGTGTGCGTGGTTTCCAGTAAATTGGTACTTGTGCGTGTGTGAGTCTCTCGGGGGGACTGAGGCCTGTAAGAATGTATAGAAGAGTTCAACAACTCAAGTTATTTTTTACCTAGTCCCGACTTGCCTATCTAGTGTTTCATTTCAGGGTGTGTGTGTGTGTGTGTGTGTGTTTACTGCATGCAAGTGCAGGTTATGTGAATAATGGGATTTTCCCTTTCATGAATGTATTTATTTCTTCTCCACACACTGAGACGTGAATGAGGTTCATGATGTCACCACAAAATGTCAACCGCTAATTAAACTAACATTAAATCCTGTTAAGTGTTGATATTTCCTGTAGTAAAACAATGATCATAGTCTGTTTGACCATGAAGAAAGGTTTCAGTAATTTGTCACCACTCTTTATTTATTTATTTGGTATCATTTAGTTCAGGATTACAGTAGTCTTCACATAAACTGTAACATACCTTTTCATCAGAGTAGCTCCTGACAAAACACTTTAATCTTTAATTTAATAAAGCAGAGAATTGCATTTTAAAGTCAACTTGAGGGGAAAAGGAGAAATAACAAAGCAAAGAACTGAAAAACATTAACTAAACAGGCTTTTCTGTCATAGGAAACAATGAAAAATGAAAATAAATCAGTAAATCCAGCTTGAGTCCATATTTAAGAAGTGTGTCCCATTTATTTCAATAAATTGTAAAGTCCACTGCAGGTGACACCAGAGTATAATCACAGTATAAGCTCAAACATGCTGATGACGACATTTCAACAACACCAAGAGTCGTCAGTCATGCTAGCAGCTCTGTTAGGCTAGGCCAGCTAACATGCTCACAGTGGCCATTTCAGTTCAGTTCAGTTAGCTTTTTTAGTTTTACCATACTAACATTTGCTAATTAACTCGAAACAAAAGGTACCCTGTACACTGTAGCTGTCTATTAAGTTAATTGCAATGCTATTAGTTTTACAGTTATATGATCACAAACTAAAGGATTGGATAAATAAAAAATGTGACGAGTGGCATCACCCATTACATGTAAAGTTAGTATCACCAAAGTTATTACAATTCATCCTGATGGACATGAATGTGTGCACCATATCTCATGACAATCCAAGTAGTTGTAGGAAAATTTCACCCAAAACTAAAAATGTCGAGCTCATGGTAGCGCTAGAGGAAGTCACGGGATCACCAAAGTCTGTGGGAGTCTGTAGACCATTTGAGGATACATTGATGATATGATTTCATTGAATATACAGAACTGATTAACAAAGGATTTTCATAGATGTATTGGCTAATCAGGTACATGTATTTAATTACTATGTAAAGATGAATTCTTATAGAAATATAGAGTTAATGTTTAACATGTTTGTAATCTGGAACCGCTCCATTGCTTTTAAAATTATGACTAAAACCCTATTTTGAGGTCACAATAACCTTTGACCTTTGAGCCACAAGTTAAGTCTGTCTCTGACCAACTTTGAAACATGGTCATAATTTCCCCTTATGTCCCTGGGTTAGAGAGAGGACCACAGGAGACACAGGGAAGGGGGAAACATAAGGAAACAGGAACACAGTGGAGCACTGCCGTGGCCACGACACACTAACAATAAGACAAAGATTAAGGATTGCCTGCTATTGACTCTATTTATTCTGCTTCACTCAACCCATTTGCATGTATGTGTACAAGTGCAAACAGACATCATGTCCTTTCATGCTGTATTGTGTTTGCAGGCAGAACATCATGTTGATGAAATGAATGAAGAGGTCAAGTTGATGAGGTTACTTGCCATGGAAATGATCCTCTTTTGTAACTTACTACCTCACAATAACAAAAAGATGAATAAATTCAATACAGGGGGAAATTATTTATTTAGGAAACTTTATCAGAGATTAACAAACCCAAAACAAGTCTGATGCACTGTGCAGATTGCAATGTGTAAATAGCTGCTGCAGTTAGTCAGTGCCAGGCAATTTGAGGAGGAAGAAAAAGAAGAAGGAACCAAATGTACCATTAAACCTAATAGTCATGTGTCTCTAATTTACACAAACAGTCTGAGGAGGTAACACATTTAGGCTGCATCACCCAGTTATTGAACACAACCTTTGCCACCAATAGCATGTCATGTTCAAGCTGCGCTGCCTGTAGAAACAGAAAAACCATGTGGCTTCAAACTAAAACCACCAGGGTGGTGATAACAGGTTTCCATGCATGTACAGGTAGATTTCAAACTAGCATCAAAAATTCATTTATGAATATAAAATGATGTGTACTTCATCTTACAACACAGAGAAGTCTGTCATTTATTTATTCAAAGATTGATTCTTCCCTAAGTGACAGACTGATGTTGCCCTATTTCCACTGACTGCAATAGTTAACATCAGGATAGATTTCAAATGTTGTCAGACATTCTGTTTTTGAGAAATTATTCAGACAATTCAAAAAGCAGTGTTAAAAAGCTCTGACACAACGTAGTCTGAGGCTCTCCCGTCAATGAGGCCTGTTCCATCATTGTTAACAAACCAGCAGGGAATATTTTCTCCATCCTTCATATGGCTGCTGAAGTCCTTCTGCCAGTGTCTGAGGAAGAAATTAAAGAAATCAATGGAGAGGTGCATACATGCAAAAAGAAATGCTCTTTCACCTTCCATGCATTGTGTGTGGTGAGTCATAAGCTTTATGAGGCACCTGGTCACGTTGAGTGTTTGTCCCTTCACATACATGGTGGCATCTAAGTTCTCCTGGAGCTCACCCGGACGCAGGTCTGTCACCTCAAACTCAACCCCATGGTAGAACTGACCTGCAGGAAGACAGCTTACTTCACATCTTTTGATTTACTCAGAATAAGGAATAAGTCAAACAGCTACACAATCAATGCATCATGATTTTAACGTCTGTGGCAGCTCTCTACCTAGCAGACCATGAACCGAGGCAGACAGGTGGTGGCTGTCCAGGGTGTAAAAACCCAGGTAGTCTTGATGTTCCCGACGTCTCTTCCAAACTTTCTTGTGTCTAATGACCATAAATTTAACCGAGTGCCTCAGTGTCACTGTCAGGCAGCAGTTCTTAGTCAGGCTGAAGTCCACACTGGAGGAGAGACAAAAACGTTGTGACCAATAGGTGACAGCAAGACAATAGAACCGTTTTCACTTTTCACAAAAAATTATGCTGTTTTTTCCTGAATTACTGAGATACCTCCAACATGCTCTCCATGCCCATTCCTGGCTCTCAGCCACCCTGAGCCGAACCAAAATCCTGTATCCATCCTCCACTGAGCTCCAGCGGGCTCATGCAGGACTGTGTATCACCTATACTTCACACCCTGGAGATCAGCCTGGTCCATGTCCACACCAAATGCCTGTTCTTATCTGTGTGTGTGGACAGTGGGTGTCCCACCCAACGGGCATGGAGAGCGAGCTGTAGGTATCTCGCTAATTCAGAAAAACCTATTTTCTTTTAGGTGAATTTCTTACGTTTCTGTACAGGACAGCAAAAGTTTTGATTATTTATTCTTGATTATTATTTGTGATTCACAGAAGCCATGTGGAGAAAAAGGGATTTAAGTAGATGTACAATTTCAGTGTTGATAGTGCGATAGTGTACATTGGATTAGATGAAGTTCCAGAGAGCACACCTCCCTGCCCTTCCATGTGCATACATGGAAAAGTTTAAGACAAGGAAAGCAGCAGCAGAGACCCCCCAGGGTACAGAACAGAGCAAGCATCAATGCAATCAGAAAATGACATTGATTTGTTAGATACAACATAAAAAGGAGGAGCTGGGGTGGAGGTGGGTTGCAAAACGGCTTGTAGAGGAAGCAGCAAAGATAGGCAGGCTAAAGCAGCTTAAATAAGGCGCCATGAATGATATTTGCCAATTGGATGCTTGAGGGAATCAGCTGAGCTGTCAGCTGATGTGTGTTTACGATTAGCTGTGATCATATGATAGAGCTGGAATGAGAGCTGAGCCTGACTTTGTGGCCTGCCTGAACACTATGCTTAATTTTTGGTATACTGTAGGGGTGGTACCTTTAAGATATAACAATAGAACCTTGTTTTGTGTGCTTAGAACAGATATTATGTTATAAAGTTAAAAAATGTGTTGTTGTCCTTTAAATAATAGTTTCAGTGTTACTCACTTGGTTTCTTTGATTGAAGCTGCATCAGACCACAGCAGCTTGAACTGCTTTCCATCATGGAAGACTGAGATGTCCTGAGTGCTCACCTCCAGCCTCACCCCCAGCTTCTGGTGGATGATACCAAGACGGCCAAAGTATGTGTTGGTATTGGCATCCGGAACAACTTTCTTCTTGCCAATAATTTGGCCATTCACCACAAAGCCTGAAAATAGTGAGAGCTTTGAGTTTGTTGTCCCTTCTCACATTTCTCACAAAAAAGAGACGTGTGTTCTCCAAGACTCAGGGCTGACCTGATTTTGGGTCTCTGACCAGGTTGAAAATGGTTCCTGGTTTGTCGTTGACGTTGAAGCACAGAGCGTCGTCTCTCTCTGGCAGCTCGATCATAAAATGAGGATCTCCGTCCACTGCACAAGCATCATTACAGTAACATTCATATGTGGAACACAAATGATTTCATTTTAAAGAGAAAAACAATAAACATTCATGATTCCTGTGTTTAATCAATCTAGTCTTCTGTGCCCCAATAAAACCTTTTTGTTTTTAAGCCTTTATTTGAAAGGACAGGTGGAGATAGACAGGAGGGGGGATGACATGCAACAAAAAAGGGCTGCAGATCAGAATCGAACCTGTGCCACTGTGGTAAAGACTCATCCTACGTGGGGCAGGAAGTCTACCAGGTAAGCTCAATAAAACCTTTACCAGAGGATTTCAGCAAAAGTGGCAAGAACAATGAATGGATGAATATTATAACAGTGTGCAATATTCAAAGTAAAGCTGTGTGAAAAATCTTACCATTTGATCGGCTATGGGAACTGGCAGCGCTTGAACCTGTTATCAAAAATAATAAAAGCATACGTCAGTGAAGTTGTTCAGCCCAAAATGAGATTAATAAAGTCATAATAATAATGTCATGTTATTAAGTAGAAAGAGTTTGCCGTACTCGTATCTCTCTGTGATGCCTGTCGCTGGTCTGTGAAACAAGAAAACACACAAAAACAGTTATTTGGAGCTTGTTCTACTTACTACTACTTCTACTACTTACATACTGATTCAAGAGGTTTCTTTTAATGTAAAAACATGCAGCACTAGTCAGTAAACACCTCCTTGTCAGTCTAGAGCAGTCTAGGCTTCAATTCACCATTAAACAGGCTATAGTTTATTTAAGTACATAGAATTTACATTACTCTATATGCAAAATATTAAATATTTAAATTGTATGCCACCAGCATTTAGACACAATATAAAAAGGAGATACATTAACTTCCATGTAATAAAGGTTGAGGTACAATTGGCATAAATTACATAAATAACATAATACCCTTTAAAGGACCAGATTGTAGGATTTAGTGGCCTCTACCAGTGCGATCGCAACCAAATGAAACCCTGTGACACAACCAACCATGAAGGACAAACTACAGTGGCCGTAATACTTGCAAAAAATGTGAAAGGCCATATCTGCAGCCAGTGTTTTGTTTGTCTGTTCTGGGCTACTGAAGAAACAGTGGTTCAACATAACGGCCTCCATGGAAGAGGACCCACTCCTTCTGTACAGCACATATGCATTATTGCTAGAATCAGCCTAAGATCATGGTTCAAACTACGAGGACACAACCCAAATATTATGGCTGCACAATAAACTATGCACACATTCATCCACAATAGACTAAAAACAGAGCAACAGCAAGGAGTGATGGCCAACAAATTCCACGGATAGCAAGACATTAAGACCAATAACAGGCATTATTATGACTTACATTTTGTGCATCACACATAACTTCAACTTCAAGTCCAAAAACGGGTACATAGACCAGTACCAGCTGTTATGGTCCTTCCTCTTCAGCTGGCAAAGTACAAGTGATGAGCGGGAGGACCCGTGGCTTGATTCTCAACACTGAGTGGTCTGGTCAGGCGTCTTAGGAAAGAGATAATGTTCTGGCCTTTTCTACACCTACCCTCAGTCAGTTTATCCGCGATGAGAGGGCTGCTTGGTCCGTCCTCAGTGTCAGGCTTGATGACCACCATGGAGGTGACAGGCGTGACAAAGCTGTATTGCAGTGACATTTCCAGGGCTTTGCCTATCATTGTGTCCTTATCCTGATGAGTACTAATGTCACTGGGAATAAGAATCAAGAGTTGGTTGATTGTTGATGATAATGACATATCATGTCTGCATCACAAAATGATCTTTATATTATCTTATAGTCTGAAACCTGCAGGGTTAGTGTGCAGGTAAAGCTGACAGACAATTCAGATGGTCGAACCTGTCCTCCAGTAGCTGTTGGATGGTGAGGTAGGCCCACAGACGCTCTGAGAAATCTCCAAAGATGTACTCTTGTTCAGGGTACATAACTTCCAAGTTTACCACACTGGCCTTTCCCTGCACAATGTAGTCCATTTCAGGCTAGAGAAGGAGGAGAGGTTAAGTAAGGGATAATGCCCAATGAGGTGTCCTTTATCAGGAATTAATGGCGCCCTGCGAAGACAATATATGACAATATGCTATGGTACAAAGGGCATATATTACTGACATGAGAGGAAATTAAAGGTATCTTTTGATAACAACACTAAATGTCCACAGCAACACTAGCAGCTCTGTGTGTGTGTGTGTGTATAGTCAAATCTTAAGTTAGCTAATGTTAGTAAAACGCTAGCTAGCTAACGTACATCAATCATTAGCTAGCGTTTTCTGAAAAATTAGCTATCAGATGTAACTAGCTATCTAATAATTAATGCAGATAAGCCAGCTAGTTAGCTCTGTGGCAAAACACTAGCTAGCCAGCTAAATAACCAGATAGTGATTGAGATTAGCTGTAACTACGTGAGCCAATGTTACAATACAGGTACCACACAGAAACCTTTACAAATGGCTGTCAGTGTGTTTCTAGTGGACTTGAGAGTCAGACAGCAGCTGCAAACGGCTGCCATAAGGCCATAGAGTGTGTGACGTGTTAAATTTGCTCGAAGGGAGCTAGCAGAATTTAGAGGTCTTAGTTACACTTGCTTTGAAACTAGAGTTGTCCATTCACTGCCATGACTAGATAGTGTCTTATTCATGTTTTAATTGACATATTGCTGTCTATTTCTCACCCCCTTAGCAAACACCTCCACCAAAAAGTTATCAGGGTCGCCGTTTATCAGCTGACCAGACACCACAATCTCTGAGCCGTTAAACAACTGGCTATAGTGGTTTTTGGTCAAGTGGTCCACTGCGTTGTCAGGATAACGCAGGTCCACGTCCAAGAGCAGAGGGCTGGACACCTCGTCATAGAAACCCTGGAAGACACATTGCACATCATACAATATCTGTTTCCCAAATGTTCTTGGAGGTGCAAACAAACATAAAATACCAAACTTGCATGGACATTATATTTGCTGTAAATCAGTATTTTGTTCTCTACCTGTAGTTGAAGTGTTGCATCTGAACCCTCAAAAATTCTGCGGGCCAGTCCTTTGTTTTGTCTGCACAATACATCCAGGAAGGAGTAATCCACATCATTTCCGAATCCAAGACAGAACATAGTCATCTTCCCTCCAACAGCAGAATGCACATTCTCCTGGATCGTCTGGAGGTTAGATTCTCCTTCAAACGCACATAAATACAGGCATACATGTATTATGTATGGGAAAAGCCTTTCAGCTCCAACAAGACGGTTAATATACAACTAAGTTTATTCAAGAGCTTGTCAGTGTGAAAACTTTGAATTCTGTTATGAATTATTATTCTTGAACATTGTGCACAAGTTCCAAAAGTAAGTCTTCATTCACTGAGAACTTTTCCATCTTAAGGGACAAGTCCCTTTTGACTACCTTTTCCCTTTTCACAGATTGTTACCTTCATGTAAGACTAGTTTTAAGCTGCTGTCCTTGGTCTACATACAGTGACCTCTGACCTCTGAGAATGAAATATTATCTTCCAAATTAAGACGGCTCACCATTGTTTGGCATCCCATCAGTCAGTAAAATGATCATATCCACACTCCTCTCTGGAAGTTTGTCATTTTCTCTGTCTTCCACCAGCATGCGCACTGCCCTCAGCACAGCGTCATTAATATTGGTGGCTGAAAGGCAAAGACACAAAGAGCAGATAGACATGACAGCTTCGTGAGATAACATTATCGTAGAGAAAATCGAGCAACAATGTCTCAAAATACATTTAGATATACAGCTAGATAAGAAAGGTTCCTACAACTCTCATTTCTAAATATGAAGAAACAGCCAGCAACTTAGCTTAGTATAAAGACAGGAAGCAGGGAAAATGCTAGCCTGTCTCTGTCCAAACATCTAAAAATCCACCTATTAGCAACCCTAAAGGTCGCAAATTAACACTTTATATCTTGTTGGTGTTGTGAGTGTGGTCATTTCTTGGCCAGGGCAGTAACTTCCTGGAGTCTCCACATGTTTCCTGGCAAGTTCACGGTCATGACTAGACTAGACATCTTTATGCTAAGCTAAGTCATCTGACTCTTGTTGACAAATTGTAAAATTTATATTTGAATTGGATTTCTTGTCATCTGAAGTGCACACCAGCTTTTATGCCAAACAACATTTGGCATAAAAGCTGGTATCACTTGTTTTCCTCTAACCTCCTCTGTCCCTTAGTTCCCTGACGTAGGCAATGGCTTTAGACACATTTTCCTCTGTTGCTTTGGTAAGAGAGTCCTTCCAGGTGACAATACTACTATCAAACAGGATGAAAGCAAAGTGATCCTCTTCATGGAGATCTTTCAGAATGGCTTCCAATGCATCTCGGGTCTGCAAAAGTTCAAAATTCCCATATGAAGATGTACATTGATGCACACAGTATGGAGCTTAACAGTAGTACACAGTATTTTACCTGCTGAATCTTTCTTCCACTCATCGATCCACTCCTGTCAATCAAAAACACCACATTCTTTGGGACTCTGGGCAGGTCAGGTGGAGCGAAGAAGTGCACAAAGTATCCATTCACAATCTGATGGGAAATACAGCATTTGATTAAGTCTAAATAATAAAATATAAACCAAAAGCACAGCTTTACAAACCTTCGAATAGCTAGGGAGTTAAATTTTTTTATCCTAAGGTTCATGTAATTATTGTGAGAGATGCAGTTTTCCTGCAGGTGAATTTTATAAAATTGTGCTTCTGTTTCTTTTTATGTGAAGATGAAACCATATTATCATCACCGTGTTGTTACTGCTGTTGAATTCCCCCAGATGCAAATTCAAAAGATGCACTGCAGAATTATTTCCTGGGTGTATACACATTTAAATGTTATTATGAATTTGATTATTTGTTTCTTTCATTTTGTCATACAACCTTGTGTTGTATAATAATAAATACATTTCTTCGATTCCTTAAATCTGGAGTCTTTTGTGCTGCTGCAAATTCTGTTGACTGCTCACCTGAACATCCCCATGGCTCTCTTCTCGCTTCACATCATACATGATGATGAAATCTCCATCAATTAGGGTGCCTTTACATCCTGGACATTTCCTCTGCTGCTCCCGTGTTGGTGAGAAAGAGATGTGTGCCTGAGAGACAAATAGATTCATGTTAAGTGAAATTAGTGGATACAGCATTTGTGCTTTCAAAAATTCAAAAAGTCTTTAAAGGAACAATGTGTAAGACACCTGGGGTCTTGCCTGATTCTGTTTTCATCATCAGCTTTTTACAGACAAGAGGAGAGCTCAGAGTTTCTTCTTTTGTAAAGGGGATTTGTCTTTACTCTCATTCTCAACCTGGCTGCAGTTGCACTGCTGTTATTGTAACTGTCTGTGGGCACCCAGAGCACTACTACTTCATATATATACAGAGACCGGACTAAAAAGGAGATTAAAAATATGTGTCTGATTCAAGCTCATGATTTTGCTTTACAATGAATTAAGTTAGCATAGCTCTGATCGATCTGAATTCCTTTCAGAAAAAAAGCATTTCAAAAGTTGTTTGCGTGTCTCCTTGGGGACGGACCTGACAAAATATCAATTCAGACTTTTTACAAATTGCCATCATGATGTAGATGTTTCAACATCCTTGTGATCCGTTTATCACAATTAAATCAAATCTGTCCATTATGGGTTCATACCACTCTAGTAAGTAGATTCAGCAGCAAATAAACAGAAATGATCCCAGGGTCATATAATAATCCCCTGGCATTACCGTTAGAGTAAGAGTTTGGAACATCGGCTATACATTTTGGGGACATCGCAAGGTTTATTATACATTTAAAACTGTAAGCAATCTTCAACAGTGTCATGGCATCATTGGTGGAAGGAGGTCAAATGCTGCCCCCTATTTTCTGGAGCTGTGGCCAGAGTTACAAGGGGATAGAAGTTTCTAATCCTTTACCTTTGTGTCTGTGACGGTTTTCTCCACCAGATAGAGCAGCTCATTGGTGAGGAAAGTTGCAGTGGCCTCAACAAAAGCAAAGCCTTGGGGCTCATAGATGTCTGCCACAATCTGTCTCCACACACACACGAACACATAATCACGATCAAGTGAGGAATCATGATGACATAAAAGTCTCATTGATGATGACACAACGTCCTCATACTTTGCATTCCTAGAGCTGGAGAGCTGTTTTCCAGCTCCTCCTGACCAGTATGTCACTATTAAGGAAATAAAAGAGGAGAGTGTGTTCAACCTGAAAGTCCTGCACCCGTTGCTTTGGTGTAACTCGGTTCAGAATCTCATACTGGCCCAGTTTCCTCTGAAGGAGCTCCTCGTAGGTCAGAATGAAAGTCACGCTGCTTTTGGCTGCAATGTTAACAGACACTGAAAACTTCTCCATCTTCCTTCCAGAAGCCCTGTAATGATGGACATTACTGTAACGTGATGTTCACACCGCCACCACATGTTCCAACCATACTGTAACTTCTCTCAGTCCAACTCACTTGACCAGTCCAGCAGTCTGTCCAGAGGAAACAGCCTTCTCATACTCTTTCTTGGCTTTCTCTTTCTCCTTCATCTTGCCAACATACACCTGACCGTCAATTTCCCTGTGAGGCACAAAGATGGAGAATGACATGAGGAAACTTAAGGAAACTGGTCAAACTCTAACTGTATCATTAAGAAAAATCAACTGGGAAACAGAGCAGGGATAAATGCTGTCACACACAAATGGTCACAATACAAGGAGGAACAGAGTGAACATCTGAGTGGAGACACACTGACATGCTGAAGTTGGTGATGAAGGCGGTCTTGGGCAGCTCCATTTCAAAGAAGATTTCCTGGGAGGTGTTTGCTTTGTTCAGAGCCTTGGAGGTCACGATGGTGTGAGCAAAACGAGACGTTACAGTGCAGCCCACCGTCACACTGTACACGTCCACTGTCTGAAAGGATGGACCGAGAGAGAGAGAAATTTGGCATGCAAGACATCGTGTGACATTAGAGCAAACAAAAAAGACCAGAGGCCAAGAGGACTGGCAACTCTCTACTGAATTCTGGGTCAGATCTCACAAGGAATGTCCCAAAATGATGCCAGGGAGGGAGAATGGAATAGTGTTTATCGGTTCTAGGCAGGCTAATGTAGAAACATGGTGGTTCAACTCCATGGAAAGCGACCCTCGGTATCTGTAGAATCTTCTAAGCTAATAAAAACAAAATGATTCCTATAATCAGGTAATTTACACTAATGAAAACACAACAATCAATATTATATTCCATTTCTGCCAATAGATCCTCCTCAATGTTATAGAACATGAGTTCTTCATAAAAACAATAGCACTACTGTAAGAAAGAAAGCTACTGGTCCTCTTGAGTATTGAATTATCACGTTCACATTAAACAATTAGATAGATAAATAAAATAAGAACAATAGAAAATAAATAAATAGAGATCTGACACAGTGTACCAAAAGACATCCCCCAGCTTGACTCTGACCACCCTGACCGAGACAGCTGGAGGAGTTGTAGAGTCTTACTGCAGCAGGCAGAAAAGATCTCCTATAGCGCTCCTTAATTAACTTACCAAGGATACATTAACATGAACGTATAAATGCCTTGTTGTTAGGAAAGGTCATACCTCTATGATGATTTTAAAATTTTGTATCAATATCAAAATCTTTTCCTTACATTTGCAGAGTTTGTGCTTCTTTTCTGGTGAAGAAAGAGACAAAAATATGCATTTATTTTCACAGTCAGAACTGTTAAATATTTTATGCTTGTATTTTAAGATGAGTACCTTTATTGACTTGCTGCCCATGGCCTCTATGCTCTCCTGGAACAAAACATAGCAGAACTGCATGGTTATTGAGAAAGAAAAGACAGAATTGGAAAGAAATGTGCACTACTAAACTCTCTGCCATCACTAAACTGCCCTGAATGTTTAGCATTAGTTATAGCCAGGCACAAAAAACAGATTGTACCAACAACTGTACACTCTACAAAGTAACTGAGTGGCCCTATTATCACCACTTAATTAAATGCATGGTTGCAAGTTAAAAATTATAATATATTGATTTAGATCAACCTTTTAAGTTGCAAAAAAATATTGCAAAAGAGTTGTGTTGATATAATAATGTTGGTAATTACGTCAACTTAATATTGTGCGTTAATTGGTTCAAAATAAAAGTCAAGTTGTAATAACTTTAAAAAAATTGCTTGATAACTTCATTTTTCTCCACCTTGAGTTCAGCATTTCAAGTCCCCTCCCCTACCCACATCACATGCCTGGGCAAATTCAAACAGTTAAGACTCTGTTTTAGAGGACCTGTAGGCTGAGCGAATACATCATACAAAGGACATTTTTGAGGTGAGTACATTTTTTTTGCAAATAAATTCTTCCATGAATTTTGGCATATTCTCAATTGTGATTTGACCAGCAGTGGACTTGTGACTGAAGGTTAGGCTACATCTGTTAATACAGTTAATGGTATATGTTGTACTAATAAACATAGTTAAGGCTATTTATATTTAGCAGCGTAGTTTAGCCATTCTACCCTTCAGTGTAGCACAGCAGTGGATACGAATGATAAAGTTTTATTTAGCAAATCTGGTCAGCTTGAGAGAGCCTTTTATTTGAGCCATGGAGAGGAATAGCATGATACTTATTATGTGTTTAGCTGTAAACTACATTGCTGTTTGTATTTATTAAACTGGATAAAATGTAATGCTTTAGCAGGGTACTTGACTGGCCCATCTTATTGCCTGGTCTTTGGTTCCAAGTTGCCCCTATGGAGAGCGACTACTTGGAACAAAATGGCAGTCAATGATAGTGGGTCATTTCAGTGCCCTGTTTTTTTAACCACTGTATGTCAGAGTTCACATATGTTGAGGAGTTGTTCCTCTTTAACTAATGTGTTGAACGAGTATGAATCAATGCAGTATAGCTTATTGTCTGCAAGACTGAATTCTTCCGTTTGTGAGGTCTACAGATAAATAAAGAATTCCAGAGAAAATGGCCAGACTTGACCATTGCACATAAAAAATGATGGATGTAGTCGCATCAAGGACAGGAGCTACAGGAGTGACAATTAGACATATAAAAGACATGCTTCTCGAGGTATGGAAATGATTAGGCTTATCTTTGTTGACAGTTACCAATTCAGATTATATTTGGTTAGTTACTTTCTTTTTCTTAGCCCAATACAACTAAAGTACACAGAGACGTAGCTATCCACTGCCTTGGAGAGAAGGAAGAGGACCGTTCTCAAGGAGTTTAGAGTAAGTAATTCAACATCTTGAAAGAAAATGAAATCCACATTGGGCAGTGTAAATACACAGGGCAGAAATCTGCTCCTTGTCCATTAAAGTTTTAGGTATATTACACTTCTGGCTACACCCCAGTCTGTAATATCATAACAATGATCTGTTCAGATAGGTGCTGACAGCAATGGCATGGGAAATTACTTTCAATGTATTAATAAATCAATGTATTTTTTTCTTTTAACTTGCTATACAAGGAAAAACAGTAGCATTTCAGGCAGGCCTCAATAGACAACTGATAAAAAACTGCCACCATTGGTGACCGGTCCACCCAGAATCTGACCATATGACAGCAACCATCATGGTCGAGGGAACCAAAATCCTGGAGGGAAAGGATATCCCAAGGTGCTGTGCTTTGCTGACGGGAATCTGAGCTATTGGAACTTAAATGTACATTGATAGTGACAGTCTGCTGCTGTTTGTTACAGTTTTTGTAAAATGTATCTAAAACGTCTTTCCTATAATGTGTAAAAAAGACTGCAGGGCCTTGGTGGCCATGTATGGAACAATTTAAATTTGTGTTTAGTGTTGTATTGCTTTCCAAGTTGTTTCTTAAATATGTGTGTGTTTAAACACTGTTAAACTGCAGTTCAAAATAAAAACAGTTTAGCTATTGAAATTAATTAATTTCTCACATAAACCAAATTCAAACCTTTCATTGTGGAGGCAAAAGCTAATTTGCCTTACTTAATACAGTTCATTGGTTGAACATAATTTCATTCTGATTTGTCACAACTCAAAATGAGAGATGGAAACTGTTGCGTTCATTTGTTCATTTGTCAAGACATTTGTTTTTAGAGTGTACCAACGATGCATTTGAAGTCCCTGTCTAAAGTATCCATGCTTTTTCATTAAAGCTGCCACCTCCATGTTTCATAAAATGTCTTTTAGAGCAGGTTTTTCAGGAATGTTAAGTAAGCATTGCAGTGTCTGGAAAGCAAGGTGTGACCCCAGAACCAGACAAAGGATTTAATGCAGGTGTGGGAAAGGTTCACAGCACAAACAAGCTGGCACGAATAAACAGTCAACCACAGACAGGGTAGGCTGGGAAGCAACACTGACAATCTGGCATACTGGAGTGGTGAACTGGGCTTTATATCTACTCAATGGGAACAACTAGTGGAGGCTGAGATTAAAGTTCTGAGAGGACATGCCATGTTTAGTTAAGCAAACTGATGCGTGGGTGGGAGACCATGAGAGGAAAGGAAGAAAGGAAGGCAGAGGCAAACTGAGCTTTAGACTTGACAGATGGATTTGAGTCAGGCCTAAAGGCATCTAACCAGTGTAATTTTGGCCTGACAGAATTTCACAATCATGAAAAAACAGTGGGGAAGTCTTAAGTTGTCAATCCAAAAGGGTGTGACTAGATCTCATTATCATTAGGACCAAATTCTCATAGCGTGACAGCTGCACTCTTTTTCAATAAAGTAATAAAAAGTCATAACATTAAAATCTTTTTTTTTCTTGCATATATTTTTAGCTTTACATCCAGGAATTCATTTCAAACATCAGACAAGTCTTAAAAATTGATGGCAAACAGTCTGACACGGACAACAACCAAGACCACTATTACTAGACCCGTCTCACAATGCATCAGTCACAAAAATTATGACTTGACTTTGACATGACTGCTGTGGGAATTTAAGACACACATCTTTAACACATCTAAAAGAAACATACGTGAAAAAGACAGAGGCAGGCCGAACATAGCTGCACAATTATTAAGATTTTGTCTTGCTTGAATCTTGACTTGCAATTTACTTGTGGAGACTTATGCTAAAAGAGGTGGCACCTGACTTTAAAGGCGTGCATAAACAGATTTGAGACTTTGACTTGGACTTGTTTGGACTGACTTGAGATTTGACTTGGATTTGCAACAGAGTTAAGATATCACATCCCCAAATAACAAGAATAGGTTAGAAATGCAAACCATATCCAACCAATTTAGCAGGTTTAAAAAAACAAAAAGCAGATTTATAGGATATTTCCTCCAAGCTTTCAATGCTTATGTGTCTTTGAAGATGACAGAGCCACCACTGCTTTGGCATTTCATTTTCTGTGGCACTTTTCTGGCACAGCCTTGGTATTTATAGAATCAAATCTTCTTTAACACTGTTGCTGGTGTCGGACATGCAAAGCACATCACTTCCTGGTGTACCTGTAGATGTTTCAATGGAAAGATCAACTAAAAAAAATTCAAAGGTAATAGCTGAACATAGAAAAAAGCATAACAGATATTTGTTTACATGCTGATGCTGCACATGCAGCTTATTGTAAATACCTGTGTTGGAGCATCTCTGCGGGAAACGACCAGAGCCCCCTGGGCCTGAGCTGGAAGCCAGAGACAGACGCAGACCCACAGCAGCATGACTCTCCACACTGTTGACATGCCTGGGAAACAGAAGAGCCTCTTCTCCTGCATGGCTGAAAACAAGTGTGGACAGAAGTCGAGGCATGTGGGAATCAAGTCTTCCCATAAGAGTTATACTCCACCCACATTATGTGTGATCAACTGAGGTTATTTTCATCTATTCCTGATCTGTCTATCTGTCGTTAGATTTCAAGGTGTGCGTGTGTGTGTGTGTGTGTGTGTGTGTGTGTTTGTGTGTTTTCCACACGAAGTGCAGTAAGGTTTTATAAATCATGGGATTTTGCCCTTCATAGATGTACAAATGGGTGCCAATTT
The DNA here is from genome assembly GCF_905237075.1 of Dicentrarchus labrax. NCBI lineage: Eukaryota > Metazoa > Chordata > Actinopteri > Moronidae > Dicentrarchus > Dicentrarchus labrax. The sequence continues at coordinate 12,564,228 of NW_026136711.1, forward strand.
AAAGGCAAAACCAATACAAACTTCCTATCTCTGGAACCCTCTCCATCCACCCATAGGTGTTCAGTTGATTCACATCATTTTCATTCTCATCAACCATTCAAAGACCCCTCATGTCCTGTATGAAAGTACGTGCATTTGTCATGTTCGTCTACTCATTCATTCAGGTTTTTCCTTTAATTTGTCACCCGTCTTTATTTATTCCTTCTCTACATTCCGAAATGTGAATAAGGTCATTATACCAATATCAATCACTGTTAAGTGTTGATATTTCCTGAAGTACAACAATAATCAGTCTGACCATAAAGAAACAGTTTCACTAATTTGTCACCACTCTTTATCATTTATTTGGTATCATTTAGTTCAGGATTACAGTAGTCTTCACATGAACTGTAACAGACCTTTTCATCAGTGTACCTCCTGACAAAACACTTTTTAACACAATACACAATCCAGCTCGAGCTCATATTTAAGAAGTGTGTCCCATTTATTTCGATACAAATGATTGCTGAAGCTGTCCTCCAGCACTTCTCACTATTCTGGGATAGTGTAACTGATAATTCTTACAATTACACCGGTGCAATTGACTAAAACTGTGAAACTGTCAATACAATGCTGTGAATGAAGCCTATTTTTAGCAGATTTTAATATGTATTGTATGACTGTGATTTGGATGATTTCTGTGGTAGACACTGATGTGTAACCTCTTTTTAAACAGTTTTAAAAAGGCCCAACACAATGTAGTCTGTTGCATCTCCATCAAGGAGGCCGGTTCCATTACTGTGAATGAACCAGCAGGGAACATTTTCTCCGTTCTTCATATCCCTCCTGAAGTCTCTCTGCCAGCCTCTGTGGACAGACACACAAATGTCATGTTGAACAAATGATATATCAAGAACAAATATTAATTTAAATTAACATTACATGCACAGAGCAATGTAGTGTACCTGGTCACATTGAGCTCCTGTCCTTTCACAAACATGGTGGCGGCTGGTTTCTCTGGGACTTCACCTGGACGCAGGTTTGTCACCTCATATTCAATCCCATGGTAGAACTGACCTGGAGGATGAACCAAGACCACAAATATAATCATTCTGGCGCTGTGTCTCTCCACTAGTAATAGTTGCAAAATGCCAAAATAATTTGAGCTTCATTATATCATAAGGTAACAACCCCAGTGTTACCTGATTGAGTCTGTGTCAATGTATTTTAGCATGATCTTTTTTTTAATATAAACCACAACAACTGAAACTAAATCGATATCACTTCTTTAGACCTGCTAATTAAACCTTAAACCATGCAGTCTATTCTCTAACGTGTGTGTCATGTTGTACCTAGCAGGCCGTGAACAGACGGGGACAGGAGGTGGCTGTCCAGGGTGTAGAAACCCAAATAGTCCCGGTGGTATGGGTGCTTCTTCCACACTTTGTGTAGCAGGATGACAAATTTGACTGAATCTTTAAGAGTTACCGTTAGGCTGCGATCCTTGGTCAAGAGAAGATCCACACTGGAGGAGAAGATGTTTATTAATGATTCTGAACTGGATTACACATTTCATATTTCTCATGTAAAGGGATAATTCTCTTTCACTGGGGGAGATGTGATGGTAAGTAAATAAGTAAGTAAGTAAGTAAAGCGTTATTTATATAGCACCTTTTTAACACAGAGGTCCAAAGTGCTTTACAAATAACAAACATACATGCGGGTATACCATATAAATATGTACATGCATAACCATACCCAATCAAACATACATAGAGAGCATGTAAAGACAAACATAAGGAGGATAAAACAAGGGGGAAGGAAAATGAAAAGAGAGGCGACAGATGAGAAAACAAACAAGGAGATCTATAAAAAGGTTTGCCTGTAGAGATGGGTTTTCAGGAGCCACTTAAAACAGTCCACAGATTCAGTGATTAGGGAAGACTGTTCCACAATGTTGGGGCTAAAACAGCGAAGGCACAGTCACCTTTAGTTTTACAGTTAGAGCAGGGAATGGATAAAAGGATTATAGATTTGAGGAGCGAAGTGGCCGAGGAGTGGAATGAGGAACAAGGAGATCTGAAATGTAACTGGGGGCAAGGTCATGAAGTGTCTTATATGTAATCAGTAAGATCTTATAGTTGATTCTGAATTTTACAGGAAGCTAATGAAGGGATGTGAGAACAGGAGTAATTGTGGTTAAAAGTCTGGCGGCTGCATTTTGTACTAACTGTAAACGATTTAACGAAGCTTGAATGAGCCACGTGTAGAAGGAATTGCATTAATCAAGATGGGAGAAAATGAAGGTGTGAATTAATAGTGTGAGATCACTGGAGGACAAGAAACTTTATTTATACTATATTATTTATTTTTGCAATAATTCGTAGCTGCAGGAAACAGGACTGGACAAGTTTTGTAACATGAAGGTCAAATGTCATATACTGGTCAAAGATGATACCCAGATTCTTAGCAGTGGGTTTGATATTTGTGCGTAATGGTCCAATAAACTGATCAACTGCAGTGACAAAGTTTTCAGGGCCCAGAACAATTATTTCAGTTTTGTCAGGTGGTTTAGGTGGAGAAAATTAAGAGACATCCACTCTTTGGTGGCAGCTAAGCACTAATAGAGAGAGGACAGTTGATTCAGGTCATTGGGTTTCGCAGAAAAGTAGATCTGTGTATCATCGGCATAACAGTGGTATGACATGTCATGGAAGCGGCTGAACAAATGACCCAGAGGAAGCATGTACAGGGAAAACAGAACTGGACCAAGAATCGACCCCTGAGGGACACCACACAGCAGAGGAGCAGAGGAGGAAACATGATTATTTATGCAAACAATAAAGACTCTATTAGTCAAATAGGAATGAAACCAGTTTGAGGCTGTACCAGAAATGCCACCACTCACTTGAGTCCCTTGAGAGAAGCTGCATCAGACCACAGCAGCTTAACCCATTTGCCGTCCTGGAACACCGAGATGACCTCAGTGTCCACCTCCAGCTTCACCCCCAGAGTCTGGTGGATGATGCCAAAACGCCAAAAGTAGGTGTTGATTTTACCATCAGGGGGAATCTTCTTGTCTCCGATAATCTGGCCATTCACCAAAATACCTGAGGAAACAACATGGGATTCAGTCACAAACTAACTGTGTGGAGTATTAGGTCTACATGTGTAGTTAAAAGGAAAAAAAAAAAATACACAAGGAGCCGCATCTTAGGACTTGGGGCTAACCTGAGTTTGGGTCTCTGACCAGGTTGAAAATGGTTCCTGGTTTGTCGTTGACGTTGAAGCACAGAGCGTCATCTCTGTCTGGCAGCTCGATCATGAAATGAGGATCTCCGTCCACTGCAGGTGACACCAGAGTAAAATCACAGTATAAGCTCAACATGCTGATGACAACATTTCAACAACACCAAGAGTCTACAGTCATGCTAGCAGCTCTGTAAGGCGCACTAAACACTAATGTCAGAATGCTAACATGCCCTCAATGACGGTGTTAACAGATGACAGTTTAGCGTGTTAGCATGTTAACATTTGCTACCACCAAAATTGAGTGGGTGCCTTTGGGAGTGTGAGGACCATGAATAACTGTCCAAACATTTTGTGACAATCTATATAGTGGATGTTGAGATATTTCACTGCATAGGAAAAGATTTTTACCTGCTGATGGTGCTAAATGAAAAGGAGGCATCAGTCAAGTCATTAGGACTGTACAAAAGTTCTTAGTAATGTATCTAACAGTTGTTGTGATGGACATGACAGATATTGTCAGACAGCAAGCATTAAAGATATACTCACCAAAATATGTTGGTGCTGACGAGTAAGTATGGCTTACGGGGGTTACAGGTAAATTTCGATGTACTACACACAGGAACAATATAATTCAAGTTAGAATAAATGCAGTGCATTGACTTAATCATCTCAGAATGTCTTTTTAATAATATATGGTTAAAAAAAAGATGTGACATACTGTTTCTTTCTGCCTGTTGTCTTTGCTCTGTCAAAAAACAGATGGACAAAAACATCATGGTCAATTCTAGTTCATACTGGAGCACCAGCCTCTGCTGGTATAGCTGAGAAAATAGAATTTAACAGTAAGTTCTGCTTATGAAGAAAAAGCTTGACTGCAGCCATGTTCAGAAAAGCCTATTTAGTATCACGTTTTAAACCCTCTCTTTCCATCCCTTACCCTCAGTCAGCTTGTCAGCAATGAGAGGGGTGTCTGTGCCGTCCTCAGTTTCAGGTTTGGTGACCACCATCGAGGTGAGTGGGGTGACAAAGCTGTATTGCAGAGACATGTCCAGGGCCTTGGCTGTGGCGTTGGCTTTCTCGTCTGTGGCACCACTTTTGCTGCATGAAAAACAATTTACTGAAATTGCCACATATGACTCTGACATTGAGAAACCCACAACAGAACCTATAAATGAATATTACAAGATTTATCAGGGGCTCTCAGACGATGCCCAAAATATCATTAACAAAGAGTTTCATGAGACCAATAGGAAATAAATATTTCTTGGCTAAAGCAGAGTGAAATTACCCAAACTGACCTCTTCTCCAGTAGCTGCTGGATGGTGAGGTAGGCCCACAGACGCTCTGTGAAATCCCCAAAGATATACTCTTCATCTGGGTACATCACGCCCCAGTCCACAGTACTGGCCTGTCCCTGCACAATGAAGTCCTCCTCAAACTACAGGGGAGAGAAAAGTAGAAGAAATAAAAACATCTTCTCTCAGCATTGTCTCTAAGTTTATGCCGTTTTCTTCTCCTCACCCCCTGGCCGAACACTTCCACCAGGAAGTTGTCCAGGTCGTTGTCCATCAGCCGACCGGCTACCACGATCTCTGAGCCGTTAAACAACTGGTTAAAGTGGTTGGTGGTCAGCGATTCCACTGCATTGTCAGGATAACGCATGTCCACGTCTGAAAGCAGAGGGCTGGACACCTCATCATAGAAACCCTGGAATAAAAGCACTGTGATTACATATTGTGGAGGAATGTGACACAGTTTTGAACAAGAATGCAAAAATTGGCCCCAAAATGTATTCATGGCCTAGACCCTTCACCTGAAGTTGAAGTGTTGCATCTGAACCCTCAAAAATTCTGCGGGCCAGTCCTTTGTTCTGTTTGCTCATCACATCCAGGAAAGAGTAATCCACATCATTTCCGAATCCAAGACAGAACAGAGACATGTTTCCTCTTATAGCAGAACGCACATTTTCTTGGATCCTGGGGAGATGGGACTCTCCTTTAAGCGCACAGATACAATATGCAGGAATGTAATGTTAAATTGCATCAATCAAATGAGCACCCACACAAATATACAGTGTTGGATGGACACAAGTTGCTTTCTCACCCGAATTAGGCATTCCATCAGTCAATAAAATAATCATATCAACGCTCCTCTCTGGAAGTTTCTTCTCCCTCCTATCTTTGAGCAGCATCTCCACGCCTGTCAACACTGCTTGATTGATATCAGTTCCTAGAAGGGAAACACACACCAAATTGTGTAATGTATGAGTGTATTTCTATCATTTAGGCAGTTGAGTTAAGTTACTGTCACTTGTTTTTCTATTAACCTCCACGGTAATTTATCTGTTGGACATAGATCATGGCTTGATCCACATTTTCCTTGGTTGCTTTGGTGAGTGATTTCTGCCAGGAATCGATTCTGTCATCAAATTGGATGAGGGCAAAGTAGTCTTCCTCATGGAGATCTTTGAGGATAGCCAGCAATGCCTCTCGTGTCTACAGTAACAAAAGTTACAAGGTTAGAGGTCAAAATATGGGCATCAGTATAATAGAAGCACATTAACAGTCTGAACAGACTCTCACCTGTACCATCTTTCTTCCACTCATTGATCCACTTCTGTCAATCACAAACACTACATTCTTAGGGACTCTGGGCAGGTCAGGTGGAGCAAAGAAGTGCACAAAATATCCATTCACAATCTGAAGGGGAGATAATCATAAGGAACACTAACATACATGTAAGAATAAAGGAAAAATTAGAATGGCAATGTTTTCCCTAAAATATGATTGATTCTTTTCATGCTGTCGGGCAATCTAATTACAGATTCATCAATTTTGTTTTAGAATTCAGTGTTAAAGTGAATCTGTGTAGTTAAGTAAGCATATAGTTAAATGCACATTCAGCAGATACTGAGTGCAGTATTTGTTGAGAGCTGACCTGAATGTCCCCGAGGCCCACTACTCGGTTCACATCATACTTGATGATAAAATCTCCGTCGATGAGCGTTTCATCACAACTCGCACACTTCCTCTGCTGCTCCAGAGTTGGTGAGAAAGAGATGTGTGCCTGACAATGGGATACAATACGGCCAATACTCTTAATCTGGGGTCAGTCATTTTACTGTTAATGTGAATAAAAGGACAGGAAAAAACAGAGACAAGGCCTGTTGTATCGTGTACCTTGTTGTCAGTGACAGTTTTCTCCACCAGAGGGAGCAGCTCATTGGAGAGGAATGTTGCATGGGCATCAACATAAGAAATGCCCTGAGGCTCATAGATGTTTGTCACAATCTGTCTCCACACAGGCAAACACACACAGAGACAGAGAACATTTGTTCAGTAAACCACTCATTTAGAATATCTGAAATCACCAAGAGGCAGAATTTGAACGTGAACCCTGATTCACCTGAAACTCCTGCACTGCTTGTTTGGGTTTAATTCGGGTCAGAATTTCATACTGGCCCTGTTTCCTCTGAAGGAGCTCCTCGTAGGTCAGAATGAAAGTCACATTACTTTTGGCTGCAATGTTAACAGACACTGAAAACTTCTCCATCTTCCTTCCGGAAGCCCTGTATAAAAACACAGACTCAACTGACAACCTCTAATGGAAGGATATAAAAATGTTGATACTATATGTTTCTTTCTTTCACAATACTAGGGTTTCCTATTTTCCATCATGACTCACTTGACCAGTCCAGCAGTCTGTCCAGAGGAAACAGCCTTCTCATACTCTTTCTTGGCTTTCTCTTTCTCCTTCACCTCACCAACATACACCTGACCGTCAATTTCCCTGTGAGGCACAAAGATGGAGAATGACATGAGGAAACTTAAGGAAACTGGTCAAACTCTAACTGTATCATGAAGAAAAATCAACTGGGAAACAGAAAAGGGATAAATGCTGTCACACACAAATGGTCACAATACAAGGAGGAACAGAGTGAACATTTGAGTGGAGACACACTGACATGCTGAAGTTAGTGATGAAGGCAGTCTTGGGCAGCTCCATTTCAAAGAAGATTTCCTGGGAGGTGTTTGCTTTGTTCAGAGCCTTGGAGGTCATATCGGTGTGAGCGAAACGAGACGTCACAGTGCAGTCCACTGTCACACTGTACACCTCCACCTGAGACCGAGGGAGAAGGAGAAGGACATGGAAATATTTAAACACTAATGAGTATGAGAAGCCTCCTATCACAAGCACTTCACATTCAGCATTTTCATACAGTGAATCACTGTTAGAACTGCTATTTTTATGTCATTTCAGACAGTTTTTGCAGCTGGATCCAGTCCACAAAGTGCTGCCCTGACTGGTGCCAAAGGAAAAAAAAGAAAAAACAGCTTGAAAAAATGTTTTAAAAAGACATGTCACTGATTCCACTTTGGGAGTGTTGTGATCTTGCAGACTGGGTGAGTCAACCTGGGTGCTGTGTGTTCTAAGGAGGGATAGTGTGGATATTTGAAAACTAAACTCTTGTTCAGTGTGAGTTCAGTTATTCTCAGTTGTTCAGTCTCTTGTTGAGAGTCTGTTGAGCTTTACTGTTTTTTGCTGGTGGGCAGCCTGTCAGCGAAGGACAGAAACAGCCTGAACGGTGTGGTTAGCAGTAAAGATGACTGGAGTCAAACAGAGAGATCTGAGGTCTTTTTATGACCAACAAATCACAGGAAATCAATAAACATACTGATCCTACCAGGACGTCGCTAGATTTACCTGCCTGTAAAAGTAATGGCTACTCTTAGCTCTGAGCTGTATCGGTAATTTTCTGTGCTCTTGTACAGCCTACATAGTTTCTAGGTTGTTTTCTCATTTATTTATATTTATTTATTACCAATTTCAAATACATCTTCTGCTGGTTTGATGATTAGTATTGTTTCTTTCTTATTCTATCTTCTATCTAAGTTGTATTGAACTGAATTTAATATTTCTCATCATCAGACAGATTTTTTTCTTACCGTGACCTCAGTTGTACTTCGTTTCTGCAACAAAAACCAAAAAGCTAAATTAGATAATATTCTTTTTAGATGTGGAAAATCAAAATTTAAGACTACGCAAAGTTGATAATTTCAACTACCACTGTTACTTAATGTTATTAATAAATTAATTATGTATGTACCTCTTTAAATATAGCCATATTTATTTCATTTTAATGGTTAAGTTATGTAATTATGATTCAGTTACGTTATTTATCAATGACTACAAGCTTGGTACATAATGTACAAACAGAAATATTTCACCATTATATGAAAGGACTGTCTGTCTCTAAGTAGTTTCTCTCAAATACCTGCAGTGATCTGGCAGCTCCTCTTGTCTCCTGAAATACAAATACAGCAGAGTGAACCAACACAGTGCCAAGATATTAGAAACAAACACTGACTTACATGAGGTAGCTTGTAAGAAAAACTTTATATTCTGTGTCACAAAGAGAAGAAGTTGGAGGGAGAAATATAATAGTAAAACTGAGTAGGGTTTAATATGCAAAGTAGGACCGAAGGAGCACAGTTTGTGTTCCAGAGATTATTCATAAGGAAACAGATCAGGAGCCACCACATTAAATGAATACTCGCAAAATTAAACTTCATCTATAAAATGATGTGATTTCAAATTATGATCAGAGTATAAAAAGTCAGTGTGTTACCTGCAGAGCTTCATGGGCCCCGGAGATGAACAGAGATCCCCGGGCCAGGCCGGGCAGCCAAAGGCAGGCGCTGCCCCACAGCAGCAACAGTCGAACACCCAGCAGTCCAGACATGACCAAGGTTCTGCTGAACAGTGACTGCCTTCACTCCTGAGAAAAAAAGTTGTCTGCCTAGGGGGAGGGACAAAAAGTGTGTGTGTGTGTTGCCTTGGAATATTGACCAACAGGCCTGAGCTCAATGTGCAGGAGGCCCTGGGGCAAACATTGGTACTTCTAAAAGCTCAAATGGAATATCTGTGCTCAGGCTGAAAGTGTGTGAATGATTGTAGGACTGACACCAAACTTAAACCTAAATTGGAAACATAATGAGCTTGACACCCAGAGTCCAGTGGAAAATATCACAAAAGCACCAACAACTGTACCAACGATTCATTTGAAGTCCCTATCTGAAGCATCCATGCTTTTTCATTAAAGCTGCCACCTCCATGTTTAATAAAATATCTTTTAGAGAAAGTTTTTAAGAATATTAAGTAAGCATTGCAGTGACATGTCTGGAAAGCAAGGTGTGACCCCAGAACCAGACAAAGGATTTAATGCAGGTGTGGGAAAAGGTCACACAACAAACAAGCTGGCACGAATAAACAGTCAACCACAGACAGGGTAGGCTGGGAAGCAACACTGACAATCGGGCATACTGGAGTGGTGAACTGGGCTTTATATCTACTCAATGGGAGCAACTAGTGGAGACTGAGTTATTACAAGTTCTGAGAGGACATGCTGTTTTTTTAGACGAGTCTTAAAAATTGATGGCAAACAGTCTGACACGGACAACAACCAAGACCACTATTACTAGACCCGTCTCACAATGCATCAGTCACAAAAATTATGACTTGACTTTGACTTGACTGCTGTGAGAATTTAAGACACACATCTTTAACACATCTAAAAGAAACGTGCGTGAAAAGACAGAGGCAGGCCGAACATAGCTGCACAACTTGAATTATTAAGTCTTGTATTGTCTTGCTTGAATTTTGACTTGCAATTTACTTGTGGAGACTTATGCTAAAAGAGGTGGCACCTGACTTTAAAGGCATGCATAAACAGATTTGAGACTTTGACTTGGACTTGTTTGGACTGACTTGAGATTTGACTTGGATTTGCAACAGAGTTAAGATATCACATCCCCAAATAACAAGAATAGGTTAGAAATGCAAACCATACCAATTTAGCAGGTTTAAAAAAAACAAAAAGCAGATTTATAGGATATTTCCTCTAAGCTTTCAATGCTTATGTGTCTTTGGAGATGACCGGGCCACCACTGCTTTGGCATTTCATTTTCTGTGGCACTTTTCTGGTACAGCCTTGGTATTTATGGAATCAAATCTTCTTTAACACTGTTGCTGGTGTCGGACATGCAAAGCACATCACTTCCTGGTGTACCTGTAGATGTTTCAATGGAAAGATCAACTCAAAAAAGAAAAATTCAAAGGTAATAGCTGAACATAGAAAAAAGCATAACAGATATTTGTTTACATGCTGATGCAGCACATGCAGCTTATTGTAAATACCTGTGTATGTATGCTGCTGTGCAGACCCACAGCAGCATGACTCTCCACACTGTTGACATGCCTGGGAAACAGAAAAGCCTCTTCTCCTGCATGGCTGAAAACAAGTGTGGACAGAAGTCGAGGCATGTGGGAATCAAGTCTTGCCATAAGAGTTATACTCCACCCACATTATGTGTGATCAACTGATGTTATTTTCATCTATTCCCGATCTGTCTATCTGTCGTTAGATTTCAAGGTGTACGTGTGTGTGTGCGTGTGTGTGTGTGTTCGTGTGTTTTCCACACGAAGTGCAGTAAGGTTTTATATCATGGGATTTTGCCTTTCATAGATGTACAAATGGGTGCCAATTTAAAGGCAAAACCAATACAAACCTCCTATCTCTGGAACCCTCTCCATCCACCCATAGGTGTTCAATTGATTCACATCATTTTCATTCTCATCAACCATTCAAAGACCCCTCATGTCCTGTATGAAAGTACGTGCATTTGTCATGTTCGTCCACTCATTCATTCAGGTTTTTCCTTTAATTTGTCACCCGTCTTTATTTATTTCTTCTCCACATCCCGAAATGTGAATAAGGTCATTAAACCAATATCAATCACTGTTAAGTGTTGATATTTCCTGAAGTACAACAATAATCAGTCTGACCATAAAGAAACAGTTTCACTAATTTGTCACCACTCTTTATCATTTATTTGGTATCATTTAGTTCAGGATTACAGTAGTCTTCACATGAACTGTAACAGACCTTTTCATCAGTGTAGCTCCTGACAAAACACTTTTTAATACAATACACAATCCAGCTCGAGTTCATATTTAAGAAGTGCGTCCCATTTATTTCGATACAAATGATTGCTGAAGCTGTCCTCCAGCACTTCTCACTATTCTGGGATAGTGTAACTGATAATTCTTACAATTACACCGGTGCAATTGACTAAAACTGTGAAATTGTCAATACTATGCTGTGAATGAAGCCTATTTTTAGCAGATTTTAATATGTATTGTATGACTGTGATTTGGATGATTTCTGTGGTAGACACTGATGTGTAACCTCTTTTTAAACAGTTTTAAAAAGGCCCGACACAATGTAGTCTGTTGCATCTCCATCAAGGAGGCCGGTTCCATTACTGTGAATGAACCAGCAGGGAACATTTTCTCCATTCTTCATATCCCTCCTGAAGTCTCTCTGCCAGCCTCTGTGGACAGACACACAAATGTCATGTTGAACAAATGATATATCAAGAACAAATATTAATTTAAATTAACATTACATGCACAGAGCAATGTAGTGTACCTGGTCACATTGAGCTCCTGTCCTTTCACAAACATGGTGGCGTCTGGTTTCTCTGGGACTTCACCGGGACGCAGGTTTGTCACCTCATATTCAATCCCATGGTAGAACTGACCTGGAGGATGAACCAAGACCACAAATATAATCATTCTGGCGCTGTGTCTCTCCACTAGTAATAGTTGCAAAATGCCAAAATAATTTGAGCTTCATTATATCATAAGGTAACAACCCCAGTGTTTCCTGATTGAGTCTGTGTCAATGTATTTTAGCATGATCTTTTTTTTAATATAAACCACAACAACTGAAACTAAATCGATATCACTTCTTTAGACCTGCTAATTAAACCTTAAACCATGCAGTCTATTCTCTAACGTGTGTGTCATGTTGTACCTAGCAGGCCGTGAACAGACGGGGACAGGAGGTGGCTGTCCAGGGTGTAGAAACCCAAATAGTCCCGGTGGTATGGGTGCTTCTTCCACACTTTGTGTAGCAGGATGACAAATTTGACTGAATCTTTAAGAGTTACCGTTAGGCTGCGATCCTTGGTCAAGAGAAGATCCACGCTGGAGGAGAAGATGTTTATTAATGATTCTGAACTGGATTACACATTTCATATTTCTCATGTAAAGGGATAATTCTCTTTCACTGGGGGAGATGTGATGGTAAGTAAATAAGTAAGTAAGTAAGTAAGTAAAGCGTTATTTATATAGCACCTTTTTAACACAGAGGTCCAAAGTGCTTTACAAATAACAAACATACATGCGGGTATACCATATAAATATGTACATGCATAACCATACCCAATCAAACATACATAGAGAGCATGTAAAGACAAACATAAGGAGGATAAAACAAGGGGGAAGGAAAATTAAAAGAGAGGCGACAGATGAGAAAACAAACAAGGAGATCTATAAAAAGGTTTGCCTGTAGAGATGGGTTTTCAGGAGCCACTTAAAACAGTCCACAGATTCAGTGATTAGGGAAGACTGTTCCACAATGTTGGGGCTAAAACAGCGAAGGCACAGTCACCTTTAGTTTTACAGTTAGAGCAGGGAATGGATTAAAGGATTATAGATTTGAGGAGCGAAGTGGCCGAGGAGTGGAATGAGGAACAAGGAGATCTGAAATGTAACTGGGGGCAAGGTCATGAAGTGTCTTATATGTAATCAGTAAGATCTTATAGTTGATTCTGAATTTTACAGGAAGCTAATGAAGGGATGTGAGAACAGGAGTAATTGTGGTTAAAAGTCTGGCGGCTGCATTTTGTACTAACTGTAAACGATTTAACGAAGCTTGAATGAGCCACGTGTAGAAGGAATTGCATTAATCAAGATGGGAGAAAATGAAGGTGTGAATTAATAGTGTGAGATCACTGGAGGACAAGAAACTTTATTTATACTATATTATTTATTTTTGCAATAATTCGTAGCTGCAGGAAACAGGACTGGACAAGTTTTGTAACATGAAGGTCAAATGTCATATACTGGTCAAAGATGATACCCAGATTCTTAGCAGTGGGTTTGATATTTGTGCGTAATGGTCCAATAAACTGATCAACTGCAGTGACAAAGTTTTCAGGGCCCAGAACAATTATTTCAGTTTTGTCAGGTGGTTTAGGTGGAGAAAATTAAGAGACATCCACTCTTTGGTGGCAGCTAAGCACTAATAGAGAGAGGACAGTTGATTCAGGTCATTGGGTTTCGCAGAAAAGTAGATCTGTGTATCATCGGCATAACAGTGGTATGACATGTCATGGAAGCGGCTGAACAAATGACCCAGAGGAAGCATGTACAGGGAAAACAGAACTGGACCAAGAATCGACCCCTGAGGGACACCACACAGCAGAGGAGCAGAGGAGGAAACATGATTATTTATGCAGACAATAAAGACTCTATTAGTCAAATAGGAATGAAACCAGTTTGAGGCTGTACCAGAAATGCCACCACTCACTTGAGTCCCTTGAGAGAAGCTGCATCAGACCACAGCAGCTTAACCCATTTGCCGTCCTGGAACACCAAGATGACCTCAGTGTCCACCTCCAGCTTCACCCCCAGAGTCTGGTGGATGATGCCAAAACGCCAAAAGTAGGTGTTGATTTTACCATCAGGGGGAATCTTCTTGTCTCCGATAATCTGGCCATTCACCAAAATACCTGAGGAAACAACATGGGATTCAGTCACAAACTAACTGTGTGGAGTATTAGGTCTACATGTGTAGTTAAAAGGAAAAAAAAAACAAAACACAAGGAGCTGCATCTTAGGACTTGGGGCTAACCTGAGTTTGGGTCTCTGACCAGGTTGAAAATGGTTCCTGGTTTGTCGTTGACGTTGAAGCACAGAGCGTCATCTCTGTCTGGCAGCTCGATCATGAAATGAGGATCTCCGTCCACTGCAGGTGACACCAGAGTAAAATCACAGTATAAGCTCAACATGCTGATGACAACATTTCAATAACACCAAGAGTCTACAGTCATGCTAGCAGCTCTGTAAGGCGCACTAAACACTAATGTCAGAATGCTAACATGCCCTCAATGACGGTGTTAACCAATGACAGTTTAGCGTGTTAGCATGTTAACATTTGCTACCACCAAAATTGAGTGGGTGCCTTTGGGAGTGTGAGGACCATGAATAACTGTCCAAACATTTTGTGACAATCTATATAGTGGATGTTGAGATATTTCACTGCATAGGAAAAGATTTTTACCTGCTGATGGTGCTAAATGAAAAGGGAGGCATCAGTCAAGTCATTAGGACTGTACAAAAGTTCTTAGTAATGTATCTAACAGTTGTTGTGATGGACATGACAGATATTGTCAGACAGCAAGCATTAAAGATATACTCACCAAAATATGTTGGTGCTGACGAGTAAGTATGGCTTACGGGGGTTACAGGTAAATGTACTACACACAGGAACAATATAATTCAAGTTAGAATAAATGCAGTGCATTGACTTAATCATCTCAGAATGTCTTTTTAATAATATATGGTTAAAAAAAAGATGTGACATACTGTTTCTTTCTGCCTGTTGTCTTTGCTCTGTCAAAAAACAGATGGACAAAAACATCATGGTCAATTCTAGTTCATACTGGAGCACCAGCCTCTGCTGGTATAGCTGAGAAAATAGAATTTAACACTAAGTTCTGCTCATGAAGAAAAAGCTTGACTGCAGCCATGTTCAGAAAAGCCTATTTAGTATCACGTTTTAAACCCTCTCTTTCCATCCCTTACCCTCAGTCAGCTTGTCAGCAATGAGAGGGGTGTCTGTGCCGTCCTCAGTTTCAGGTTTGGTGACCACCATCGAGGTGAGTGGGGTGACAAAGCTGTATTGCAGAGACATGTCCAGGGCCTTGGCTGTGGCGTTGGCTTTCTCGTCTGTGGCACCACTTTTGCTGCATGAAAAACAATTTACTGAAATTGCCACATATGACTCTGACATTGAGAAACCCACAACAGAACCTATAAATGAATATTACAAGATTTATCAGGGGCTCTCAGACGATGCCCAAAATATCATTAACAAAGAGTTTCATGAGACCAATAGGAAATAAATATTTCTTGGCTAAAGCAGAGTGAAATTACCCAAACTGACCTCTTCTCCAGTAGCTGCTGGATGGTGAGGTAGGCCCACAGACGCTCTGTGAAATCCCCAAAGATATACTCTTCATCTGGGTACATCACGCCCCAGTCCACAGTACTGGCCTGTCCCTGCACAATGAAGTCCTCCTCAAACTACAGGGGAGAGAAAAGTAGAAGAAATAAAAACATCTTCTCTCAGCATTGTCTCTAAGTTTATGCCGTTTTCTTCTCCTCACCCCCTGGCCGAACACTTCCACCAGGAAGTTGTCCAGGTCGTTGTCCATCAGCCGACCGGCTACCACGATCTCTGAGCCGTTAAACAACTGGTTAAAGTGGTTGGTGGTCAGCGATTCCACTGCATTGTCAGGATAACGCATGTCCACGTCTGAAAGCAGAGGGCTGGACACCTCATCATAGAAACCCTGGAATAAAAGCACTGTGATTACATATTGTGGAGGAATGTGACACAGTTTTGAACAAGAATGCAAAAATTGGCCCCAAAATGTATTCATGGCCTAGACCCTTCACCTGAAGTTGAAGTGTTGCATCTGAACCCTCAAAAATTCTGCGGGCCAGTCCTTTGTTCTGTTTGCTCATCACATCCAGGAAAGAGTAATCCACATCATTTCCGAATCCAAGACAGAACAGAGACATGTTTCCTCTTATAGCAGAACGCACATTTTCTTGGATCCTGGGGAGATGGGACTCTCCTTTAAGCGCACAGATACAATATGCAGGAATGTAATGTTAAATTGCATCAATCAAATGAGCACCCACACAAATATACAGTGTTGGATGGACACAAGTTGCTTTCTCACCCGAATTAGGCATTCCATCAGTCAATAAAATAATCATATCAACGCTCCTCTCTGGAAGTTTCTTCTCCCTCCTATCTTTGAGCAGCATCTCCACGCCTGTCAACACTGCTTGATTGATATCAGTTCCTAGAAGGGAAACACACACCAAATTGTGTAATGTATGAGTGTATTTCTATCATTTAGGCAGTTGAGTTAAGTTACTGTCACTTGTTTTTCTATTAACCTCCACGGTCATTTATCTGTTGGACATAGATCATGGCTTGATCCACATTTTCCTTGGTTGCTTTGGTGAGTGATTTCTGCCAGGAATCGATTCTGTCATCAAATTGGATGAGGGCAAAGTAGTCTTCCTCATGGAGATCTTTGAGGATAGCCAGCAATGCCTCTCGTGTCTACAGTAACAAAAGTTACAAGGTTAGAGGTCAAAATATGGGCATCAGTATATTAGAAGCACATTAACAGTCTGAACAGACTCTCACCTGTACCATCTTTCTTCTCATTGATCCACTTCTGTCAATCACAAACACTACATTCTTAGGGACTCTGGGCAGGTCAGGTGGAGCAAAGAAGTGCACAAAATATCCATTCACAATCTGAAGGGGAGATAATCATAAGGAACACTAACATACATGTAAGAATAAAGGAAAAATTAGAATGGCAATGTTTTCCCTAAAATATGATTGATTCTTTTCATGCTGTCGGGCAATCTAATTACAGATTCATCAATTTTGTTTTAGAATTCAGTGTTAAAGTGAATCTGTATAGTTAAGTAAGCATATAGTTAAATGCACATTCAGCAGATACTGAGTGCAGTATTTGTTGAGAGCTGACCTGAATGTCCCCGAGGCCCGCTACTCGGTTCACATCATACTTGATGATAAAATCTCCGTCGATGAGCGTTTCATCACAACTCGCACACTTCCTCTGCTGCTCCAGAGTTGGTGAGAAAGAGATGTGTGCCTGACAATGGGATACAATACGGTCAATACTCTTAATCTGGGGTCAGTCATTTTACTGTTAATGTGAATAAAAGGACAGGAAAAAACAGAGACAAGGCCTGTTGTATCGTGTACCTTGTTGTCAGTGACAGTTTTCTCCACCAGAGGGAGCAGCTCATTGGAGAGGAATGTTGCATGGGCATCAACATAAGAAATGCCCTGAGGCTCATAGATGTTTGTCACAATCTGTCTCCACACAGGCAAACACACACAGAGACAGAGAACATTTGTTCAGTAAACCACTCATTTAGAATATCTGAAATCACCAAGAGGCAGAATTTGAACGTGAACCCTGATTCACCTGAAACTCCTGCACTGCTTGTTTGGGTTTAATTCGGGTCAGAATTTCATACTGGCCCTGTTTCCTCTGAAGGAGCTCCTCGTAGGTCAGAATGAAAGTCACATTACTTTTGGCTGCAATGTTAACAGACACTGAAAACTTCTCCATCTTCCTTCCGGAAGCCCTGTATAAAAACACAGACTCAACTGACAACCTCTAATGGAAGGATATAAAAATGTTGATACTATATGTTTCTTTCTTTCACAATACTAGGGTTTCCTATTTTCCATCATGACTCACTTGACCAGTCCAGCAGTCTGTCCAGAGGAAACAGCCTTCTCATACTCTTTCTTGGCTTTCTCTTTCTCCTTCACCTCACCAACATACACCTGACCGTCAATTTCCCTGTGAGGCACAAAGATGGAGAATGACATGAGGAAACTTAAGGAAACTGGTCAAACTCTAACTGTATCATGAAGAAAAATCAACTGGGAAACAGAAAAGGGATAAATGCTGTCACACACAAATGGTCACAATACAAGGAGGAACAGAGTGAACATTTGAGTGGAGACACACTGACATGCTGAAGTTAGTGATGAAGGCAGTCTTGGTCAGCTCCATTTCAAAGAAGATTTCCTGGGAGGTGTTTGCTTTGTTCAGAGCCTTGGAGGTCATGACGGTGTGAGCGAAACGAGACGTCACAGTGCAGTCCACTGTCACACTGTACACCTCCACCTGAGACCGAGGGAGAAGGAGAAGGACATGGGAATTTTTAAACACTAATGAGTATGAGAAGCCTCCTATCACAAGCACTTCACATTCAGCATTTTCATACAGTGAATCACTGTTAGAACTGCTATTTTTATGTCATTTCAGACAGTTTTTGCAGCTGGATCCAGTCCACAAAGTGCTGCCCTGACTGGTGCCAAAGAAAAAAAAAGAAAAACAGCTTGAAAAAATGTTTTAAAAAGACATGTCACTGATTCCACTTTGGGAGTGTTGTGATCTTGCAGACTGGGTGAGTCAACCTGGGTGCTGTGTGTTCTAAGGAGGGATAGTGTGGATATTTGAAAACTAAACTCTTGTTCAGTGTGAGTTCAGTTATTCTCAGTTGTTCAGTCTCTTGTTGAGAGTCTGTTGAGCTTTACTGTTTATTGCTGGTGGGCAGCCTGTCAGCGAAGGACAGAAACAGCCTGAACGGTGCGGTTAACAGTAAAGATGACTGGAGTCAAACAGAGAGATCTGAGGTCTTTTTATGACCAACAAATCACAGGAAATCAATAAACATACTGATCCTACCAGGACGTCGCTAGATTTACCTGCCTGTAAAAGTAATGGCTACTCTTAGCTCTGAGCTGTATCGGTAATTTTCTGTGCTCTTGTACAGCCTACATAGTTTCTAGGTTGTTTTCTCATTTATTTATATTTATTTATTACCAATTTCAAATACATCTTCTGCTGGTTTGATGATTAGTATTGTTTCTTTCTTATTCTATCTTCTATCTAAGTTGTATTGAACTGAATTTAATATTTCTCATCATTTTTTTCTTACCGTGACCTCAGTTGTACTTCGTTTCTGCAACAAAAACCAAAAAGCTAAATTAGATAATATTCTTTTTAGATGTGGAAAATCAAAATTTAAGACTACGCAAAGTTGATAATTTCAACTACCACTGTTACTTAATGTTATTAATAAATTAATTATGTATGTACCTCTTTAAATATAGCCATATTTATTTCATTTTAATGGTTAAGTTATGTAATTATGATTCAGTTACGTTATTTATCAATGACTACAAGCTTGGTACATAATGTACAAACAGAAATATTTCACCATTATATGAAAGGACTGTCTGTCTCTAAGTAGTTTCTCTCAAATACCTGCAGTGATCTGGCAGCTCCTCTTGTCTCCTGAAATACAAATACAGCAGAGTGAACCAACATAGTGCCAAGATATTAGAAACAAACACTGACATTACATGAGGTAGCTTGTAAGAAAAACTTTATATTCTGTGTCACAAAGAGAAGAAGTTGGAAGGAGAAATATAATAGTAAAACTGAGTAGGGTTTAATATGCAAAGTAGGACCGAAGGAGCACAGTTTGTGTTCCAGAGATTATTCATAAGGAAACAGATCAGGAGCCACCACATTAAATGAATACTCGCAAAATTAAACTTCATCTATAAAATTATGTGATTTCAAATTATGATCAGAGTATAAAAAGTCAGTGTGTTACCTGCAGAGCTTCATGGGCCCCGGAGATGAACAGAGATCCCCGGGCCAGGCCGGGCAGCCAAAGGCAGGCGCTGCCCCACAGCAG
Source organism: Dicentrarchus labrax (assembly GCF_905237075.1). Lineage (NCBI taxonomy): Eukaryota > Metazoa > Chordata > Actinopteri > Moronidae > Dicentrarchus > Dicentrarchus labrax. Next base: position 12,583,938 of record NW_026136711.1, read on the forward strand.
CAACAGTCGAACACCCAGCAGTCCAGACATGACCAAGGTTCTGCTGAACAGTGACTGCCTTCACTCCTGAGAAAAAAAGTTGTCTGCCTAGGGGGAGGGACAAAAAGTGTGTGTGTGTGTTGCCTTGGAATATTGACCAACAGGCCTGAGCTCAATGTGCAGGAGGCCCTGGGGCAAACATTGGTACTTCTAAAAGCTCAAATGGAATATCTGTGCTCAGGCTGAAAGTGTGTGAATGATTGTAGGACTGACACCAAACTTAAACCTAAATTGGAAACATAATGAGCTTGACACCCAGAGTCCAGTGGAAAATATCACAAAAGCACCAACAACTGTACCAACGATTCATTTGAAGTCCCTATCTGAAGCATCCATGCTTTTTCATTAAAGCTGCCACCTCCATGTTTAATAAAATATCTTTTAGAGAAAGTTTTTAAGAATATTAAGTAAGCATTGCAGTGACATGTCTGGAAAGCAAGGTGTGACCCCAGAACCAGACAAAGGATTTAATGCAGGTGTGGGAAAAGGTCACACAACAAACAAGCTGGCACGAATAAACAGTCAACCACAGACAGGGTAGGCTGGGAAGCAACACTGACAATCGGGCATACTGGAGTGGTGAACTGGGCTTTATATCTACTCAATGGGAGCAACTAGTGGAGACTGAGTTATTACAAGTTCTGAGAGGACATGCTGTTTTTTTAGACGAGTCTTAAAAATTGATGGCAAACAGTCTGACACGGACAACAACCAAGACCACTATTACTAGACCCGTCTCACAATGCATCAGTCACAAAAATTATGACTTGACTTTGACTTTACTGCTGTGAGAATTTAAGACACACATCTTTAACACATCTAAAAGAAACGTGCGTGAAAAAGACAGAGGCAGGCCGAACATAGCTGCACAACTTGAATTATTAAGTCTTGTATTGTCTTGCTTGAATTTTGACTTGCAATTTACTTGTGGAGACTTATGCTAAAAGAGGTGGCACCTGACTTTAAAGGCATGCATAAACAGATTTGAGACTTTGACTTGGACTTGTTTGGACTGACTTGAGATTTGACTTGGATTTGCAACAGAGTTAAGATATCACATCCCCAAATAACAAGAATAGGTTAGAAATGCAAACCATACCAATTTAGCAGGTTAAAAAAAACAAAAAGCAGATTTATAGGATATTTCCTCTAAGCTTTCAATGCTTATGTGTCTTTGGAGATGACCGGGCCACCACTGCTTTGGCATTTCATTTTCTGTGGCACTTTTCTGGTACAGCCTTGGTATTTATGGAATCAAATCTTCTTTAACACTGTTGCTGGTGTCGGACATGCAAAGCACATCACTTCCTGGTGTACCTGTAGATGTTTCAATGGAAAGATCAACTCAAAAAAGAAAAATTCAAAGGTAATAGCTGAACATAGAAAAAAGCATAACAGATATTTGTTTACATGCTGATGCAGCACATGCAGCTTATTGTAAATACCTGTGTATGTATGCTGCTGTGCAGACCCACAGCAGCATGACTCTCCACACTGTTGACATGCCTGGGAAACAGAAGAGCCTCTTCTCCTGCATGGCTGAAAACAAGTGTGGACAGAAGTCGAGGCATGTGGGAATCAAGTCTTGCCATAAGAGTTATACTCCACCCACATTATGTGTGATCAACTGATGTTATTTTCATCTATTCCCGATCTGTCTATCTGTCGTTAGATTTCAAGGTGTACGTGTGTGTGTGCGTGTGTGTGTGTGTGTGTGTGTGTTTGTGTGTTTTCCACACGAAGTGCAGTAAGGTTTTATAAATCATGGGATTTTGCCTTTCATAGATGTACAAATGGGTGCCAATTTAAAGGCAAAACCAATACAAACCTCCTATCTCTGGAACCCTCTCCATCCACCCATAGGTGTTCAATTGATTCACATCATTTTCATTCTCATCAACCATTCAAAGACCCCTCATGTCCTGTATGAAAGTACGTGCATTTGTCATGTTCGTCCACTCATTCATTCATTCAGGTTTTTCCTTTAATTTGTCACCCGTCTTTATTTATTTCTTCTCCACATTCCGAAATGTGAATAAGGTCATTAAACCAATATCAATCACTGTTAAGTGTTGATATTTCCTGAAGTACAACAATAATCAGTCTGACCATAAAGAAACAGTTTCACTAATTTGTCACCACTCTTTATCATTTATTTGGTATCATTTAGTTCAGGATTACAGTAGTCTTCACATGAACTGTAACAGACCTTTTCATCAGTGTAGCTCCTGACAAAACACTTTTTAATACAATACACAATCCAGCTCGAGTTCATATTTAAGAAGTGCGTCCCATTTATTTCGATACAAATGATTGCTGAAGCTGTCCTCCAGCACTTCTCACTATTCTGGGATAGTGTAACTGATAATTCTTACAATTACACCGGTGCAATTGACTAAAACTGTGAAATTGTCAATACTATGCTGTGAATGAAGCCTATTTTTAGCAGATTTTAATATGTATTGTATGACTGTGATTTGGATGATTTCTGTGGTAGACACTGATGTGTAACCTCTTTTTAAACAGTTTTAAAAAGGCCCGACACAATGTAGTCTGTTGCATCTCCATCAAGGAGGCCGGTTCCATTACTGTGAATGAACCAGCAGGGAACATTTTCTCCATTCTTCATATCCCTCCTGAAGTCTCTCTGCCAGCCTCTGTGGACAGACACACAAATGTCATGTTGAACAAATGATATATCAAGAACAAATATTAATTTAAATTAACATTACATGCACAGAGCAATGTAGTGTACCTGGTCACATTGAGCTCCTGTCCTTTCACAAACATGGTGGCGTCTGGTTTCTCTGGGACTTCACCGGGACGCAGGTTTGTCACCTCATATTCAATCCCATGGTAGAACTGACCTGGAGGATGAACCAAGACCACAAATATAATCATTCTGGCGCTGTGTCTCTCCACTAGTAATAGTTGCAAAATGCCAAAATAATTTGAGCTTCATTATATCATAAGGTAACAACCCCAGTGTTTCCTGATTGAGTCTGTGTCAATGTATTTTAGCATGATCTTTTTTTTAATATAAACCACAACAACTGAAACTAAATCGATATCACTTCTTTAGACCTGCTAATTAAACCTTAAACCATGCAGTCTATTCTCTAACGTGTGTGTCATGTTGTACCTAGCAGGCCGTGAACAGACGGGGACAGGAGGTGGCTGTCCAGGGTGTAGAAACCCAAATAGTCCCGGTGGTATGGGTGCTTCTTCCACACTTTGTGTAGCAGGATGACAAATTTGACTGAATCTTTAAGAGTTACCGTTAGGCTGCGATCCTTGGTCAAGAGAAGATCCACACTGGAGGAGAAGATGTTTATTAATGATTCTGAACTGGATTACACATTTCATATTTCTCATGTAAAGGGATAATTCTCTTTCACTGGGGGAGATGTGATGGTAAGTAAATAAGTAAGTAAGTAAGTAAAGCGTTATTTATATAGCACCTTTTTAACACAGAGGTCCAAAGTGCTTTACAAATAACAAACATACATGCGGGTATACCATATAAATATGTACATGCATAACCATACCCAATCAAACATACATAGAGAGCATGTAAAGACAAACATAAGGAGGATAAAACAAGGGGGAAGGAAAATTAAAAGAGAGGCGACAGATGAGAAAACAAACAAGGAGATCTATAAAAAGGTTTGCCTGTAGAGATGGGTTTTCAGGAGCCACTTAAAACAGTCCACAGATTCAGTGATTAGGGAAGACTGTTCCACAATGTTGGGGCTAAAACAGCGAAGGCACAGTCACCTTTAGTTTTACAGTTAGAGCAGGGAATGGATTAAAGGATTATAGATTTGAGGAGCGAAGTGGCCGAGGAGTGGAATGAGGAACAAGGAGATCTGAAATGTAACTGGGGGCAAGGTCATGAAGTGTCTTATATGTAATCAGTAAGATCTTATAGTTGATTCTGAATTTTACAGGAAGCTAATGAAGGGATGTGAGAACAGGAGTAATTGTGGTTAAAAAGTCTGGCGGCTGCATTTTGTACTAACTGTAAACGATTTAACGAAGCTTGAATGAGCCACGTGTAGAAGGAATTGCATTAATCAAGATGGGAGAAAATGAAGGTGTGAATTAATAGTGTGAGATCACTGGAGGACAAGAAACTTTATTTATACTATATTATTTATTTTTGCAATAATTCGTAGCTGCAGGAAACAGGACTGGACAAGTTTTGTAACATGAAGGTCAAATGTCATATACTGGTCAAAGATGATACCCAGATTCTTAGCAGTGGGTTTGATATTTGTGCGTAATGGTCCAATAAACTGATCAACTGCAGTGACAAAGTTTTCAGGGCCCAGAACAATTATTTCAGTTTTGTCAGGTGGTTTAGGTGGAGAAAATTATTATCTGTGTATCATCGGCATAACAGTGGTATGACATGTCATGGAAGCGGCTGAACAAATGACCCAGAGGAAGCATGTACAGGGAAAACAGAACTGGACCAAGAATCGACCCCTGAGGGACACCACACAGCAGAGGAGCAGAGGAGGAAACATGATTATTTATGCAAACAATAAAGACTCTATTAGTCAAATAGGAATGAAACCAGTTTGAGGCTGTACCAGAAATGCCACCACTCACTTGAGTCCCTTGAGAGAAGCTGCATCAGACCACAGCAGCTTAACCCATTTGCCGTCCTGGAACACCGAGATGACCTCAGTGTCCACCTCCAGCTTCACCCCCAGAGTCTGGTGGATGATGCCAAAACGCCAAAAGTAGGTGTTGATTTTACCATCAGGGGGAATCTTCTTGTCTCCGATAATCTGGCCATTCACCAAAATACCTGAGGAAACAACATGGGATTCAGTCACAAACTAACGGTGTGGAGTATTAGGTCTACATGTGTAGTTAAAAGGAAAAAAAAAAAATACACAAGGAGCCGCATCTTAGGACTTGGGGCTAACCTGAGTTTGGGTCTCTGACCAGGTTGAAAATGGTTCCTGGTTTGTCGTTGACGTTGAAGCACAGAGCGTCATCTCTGTCTGGCAGCTCGATCATGAAATGAGGATCTCCGTCCACTGCAGGTGACACCAGAGTAAAATCACAGTATAAGCTCAACATGCTGATGACAACATTTCAACAACACCAAGAGTCTACAGTCATGCTAGCAGCTCTGTAAGGCGCACTAAACACTAATGTCAGAATGCTAACATGCCCTCAATGACGGTGTTAACCAATGACAGTTTAGCGTGTTAGCATGTTAACATTTGCTACCACCAAAATTGAGTGGGTGCCTTTGGGAGTGTGAGGACCATGAATAACTGTCCAAACATTTTGTGACAATCTATATAGTGGATGTTGAGATATTTCACTGCATAGGAAAAGATTTTTACCTGCTGATGGTGCTAAATGAAAAGGAGGCATCAGTCAAGTCATTAGGACTGTACAAAAGTTCTTAGTAATGTATCTAACAGTTGTTGTGATGGACATGACAGATATTGTCAGACAGCAAGCATTAAAGATATACTCACCAAAATATGTTGGTGCTGACGAGTAAGTATGGCTTACGGGGGTTACAGGTAAATTTCGATGTACTACACACAGGAACAATATAATTCAAGTTAGAATAAATGCAGTGCATTGACTTAATCATCTCAGAATGTCTTTTTAATAATATATGGTTAAAAAAAGATGTGACATACTGTTTCTTTCTGCCTGTTGTCTTTGCTCTGTCAAAAAACAGATGGACAAAAACATCATGGTCAATTCTAGTTCATACTGGAGCACCAGCCTCTGCTGGTATAGCTGAGAAAATAGAATTTAACAGTAAGTTCTGCTTATGAAGAAAAAGCTTGACTGCAGCCATGTTCAGAAAAGCCTATTTAGTATCACGTTTTAAACCCTCTCTTTCCATCCCTTACCCTCAGTCAGCTTGTCAGCAATGAGAGGGGGTGTCTGTGCCGTCCTCAGTTTCAGGTTTGGTGACCACCATCGAGGTGAGTGGGGTGACAAAGCTGTATTGCAGAGACATGTCCAGGGCCTTGGCTGTGGCGTTGGCTTTCTCGTCTGTGGCACCACTTTTGCTGCATGAAAAACAATTTACTGAAATTGCCACATATGACTCTGACATTGAGAAACCCACAACAGAACCTATAAATGAATATTACAAGATTTATCAGGGGCTCTCAGACGATGCCCAAAATATCATTAACAAAGAGTTTCATGAGACCAATAGGAAATAAATATTTCTTGGCTAAAGCAGAGTGAAATTACCCAAACTGACCTCTTCTCCAGTAGCTGCTGGATGGTGAGGTAGGCCCACAGACGCTCTGTGAAATCCCCAAAGATATACTCTTCATCTGGGTACATCACGCCCCAGTCCACAGTACTGGCCTGTCCCTGCACAATGAAGTCCTCCTCAAACTACAGGGGAGAGAAAAGTAGAAGAAATAAAAACATCTTCTCTCAGCATTGTCTCTAAGTTTATGCCGTTTTCTTCTCCTCACCCCCTGGCCGAACACTTCCACCAGGAAGTTGTCCAGGTCGTTGTCCATCAGCCGACCGGCTACCACGATCTCTGAGCCGTTAAACAACTGGTTAAAGTGGTTGGTGGTCAGCGATTCCACTGCATTGTCAGGATAACGCATGTCCACGTCTGAAAGCAGAGGGCTGGACACCTCATCATAGAAACCCTGGAATAAAAGCACTGTGATTACATATTGTGGAGGAATGTGACACAGTTTTGAACAAGAATGCAAAAATTGGCCCCAAAATGTATTCATGGCCTAGACCCTTCACCTGAAGTTGAAGTGTTGCATCTGAACCCTCAAAAATTCTGCGGGCCAGTCCTTTGTTCTGTTTGCTCATCACATCCAGGAAAGAGTAATCCACATCATTTCCGAATCCAAGACAGAACAGAGACATGTTTCCTCTTATAGCAGAACGCACATTTTCTTGGATCCTTGGGAGATGGGACTCTCCTTTAAGCGCACAGATACAATATGCAGGAATGTAATGTTAAATTGCATCAATCAAATGAGCACCCACACAAATATACAGTGTTGGATGGACACAAGTTGCTTTCTCACCCGAATTAGGCATTCCATCAGTCAATAAAATAATCATATCAACGCTCCTCTCTGGAAGTTTCTTCTCCCTCCTATCTTTGAGCAGCATCTCCACGCCTGTCAACACTGCTTGATTGATATTAGTTCCTAGAAGGGAAACACACACCAAATTGTGTAATGTATGAGTGTATTTCTATCATTTAGGCAGTTGAGTTAAGTTACTGTCACTTGTTTTTCTATTAACCTCCACGGTAATTTATCTGTTGGACATAGATCATGGCTTGATCCACATTTTCCTTGGTTGCTTTGGTGAGTGATTTCTGCCAGGAATCGATTCTGTCATCAAATTGGATGAGGGCAAAGTAGTCTTCCTCATGGAGATCTTTGAGGATAGCCAGCAATGCCTCTCGTGTCTACAGTAACAAAAGTTACAAGGTTAGAGGTCAAAATATGGGCATCAGTATATTAGAAGCACATTAACAGTCTGAACAGACTCTCACCTGTACCATCTTTCTTCCACTCATTGATCCACTTCTGTCAATCACAAACACTACATTCTTAGGGACTCTGGGCAGGTCAGGTGGAGCAAAGAAGTGCACAAAATATCCATTCACAATCTGAAGGGGAGATAATCATAAGGAACACTAACATACATGTAAGAATAAAGGAAAAATTAGAATGGCAATGTTTTCCCTAAAATATGATTGATTCTTTTCATGCTGTCGGGCAATCTAATTACAGATTCATCAATTTTGTTTTAGAATTCAGTGTTAAAGTGAATCTGTATAGTTAAGTAAGCATATAGTTAAATGCACATTCAGCAGATACTGAGTGCAGTATTTGTTGAGAGCTGACCTGAATGTCCCCGAGGCCCGCTACTCGGTTCACATCATACTTGATGATAAAATCTCCGTCGATGAGCGTTTCATCACAACTCGCACACTTCCTCTGCTGCTCCAGAGTTGGTGAGAAAGAGATGTGTGCCTGACAATGGGATACAATACGGTCAATACTCTTAATCTGGGGTCAGTCATTTTACTGTTAATGTGAATAAAAGGACAGGAAAAAACAGAGACAAGGCCTGTTGTATCGTGTACCTTGTTGTCAGTGACAGTTTTCTCCACCAGAGGGAGCAGCTCATTGGAGAGGAATGTTGCATGGGCATCAACATAAGAAATGCCCTGAGGCTCATAGATGTTTGTCACAATCTGTCTCCACACAGGCAAACACACACAGAGACAGAGAACATTTGTTCAGTAAACCACTCATTTAGAATATCTGAAATCACCAAGAGGCAGAATTTGAACGTGAACCCTGATTCACCTGAAACTCCTGCACTGCTTGTTTGGGTTTAATTCGGGTCAGAATTTCATACTGGCCCTGTTTCCTCTGAAGGAGCTCCTCGTAGGTCAGAATGAAAGTCACATTACTTTTGGCTGCAATGTTAACAGACACTGAAAACTTCTCCATCTTCCTTCCGGAAGCCCTGTATAAAAACACAGACTCAACTGACAACCTCTAATGGAAGGATATAAAAATGTTGATACTATATGTTTCTTTCTTTCACAATACTAGGGTTTCCTATTTTCCATCATGACTCACTTGACCAGTCCAGCAGTCTGTCCAGAGGAAACAGCCTTCTCATACTCTTTCTTGGCTTTCTCTTTCTCCTTCACCTCACCAACATACACCTGACCGTCAATTTCCCTGTGAGGCACAAAGATGGAGAATGACATGAGGAAACTTAAGGAAACTGGTCAAACTCTAACTGTATCATGAAGAAAAATCAACTGGGAAACAGAAAAGGGATAAATGCTGTCACACACAAATGGTCACAATACAAGGAGGAACAGAGTGAACATTTGAGTGGAGACACACTGACATGCTGAAGTTAGTGATGAAGGCAGTCTTGGGCAGCTCCATTTCAAAGAAGATTTCCTGGGAGGTGTTTGCTTTGTTCAGAGCCTTGGAGGTCATGACGGTGTGAGCGAAACGAGACGTCACAGTGCAGTCCACTGTCACACTGTACACCTCCACCTGAGACCGAGGGAGAAGGAGAAGGACATGGAAATATTTAAACACTAATGAGTATGAGAAGCCTCCTATCACAAGCACTTCACATTCAGCATTTTCATACAGTGAATCACTGTTAGAACTGCTATTTTTATGTCATTTCAGACAGTTTTTGCAGCTGGATCCAGTCCACAAAGTGCTGCCCTGACTGGTGCCAAAGAAAAAAAAGAAAAAACAGCTTGAAAAAATGTTTTAAAAAGACATGTCACTGATTCCACTTTGGGAGTGTTGTGATCTTGCAGACTGGGTGAGTCAACCTGGGTGCTGTGTGTTCTAAGGAGGGATAGTGTGGATATTTGAAAACTAAACTCTTGTTCAGTGTGAGTTCAGTTATTCTCAGTTGTTCAGTCTCTTGTTGAGAGTCTGTTGAGCTTTACTGTTTTTTGCTGGTGGGCAGCCTGTCAGCGAAGGACAGAAACAGCCTGAACGGTGCGGTTAACAGTAAAGATGACTGGAGTCAAACAGAGAGATCTGAGGTCTTTTTATGACAAATCACAGGAAATCAATAAACATACTGATCCTACCAGGACGTCGCTAGATTTACCTGCCTGTAAAAGTAATGGCTACTCTTAGCTCTGAGCTGTATCGGTAATTTTCTGTGCTCTTGTACAGCCTACATAGTTTCTAGGTTGTTTTCTCATTTATTTATATTTATTTATTATTTCAAATACATCTTCTGCTGGTTTGATGATTAGTATTGTTTCTTTCTTATTCTATCTTCTATCTAAGTTGTATTGAACTGAATTTAATATTTCTCATCATCAAACAGATTTTTTTCTTACCGTGACCTCAGTTGTACTTCGTTTCTGCAACAAAAACCAAAAAGCTAAATTAGATAATATTCTTTTTAGATGTGGAAAATCAAAATTTAAGACTACGCAAAGTTGATAATTTCAACTACCACTGTTACTTAATGTTATTAATAAATTAATTATGTATGTACCTCTTTAAATATAGCCATATTTATTTCATTTTAATGGTTAAGTTATGTAATTATGATTCAGTTACGTTATTTATCAATGACTACAAGCTTGGTACATAATGTACAAACAGAAATATTTCACCATTATATGAAAGGACTGTCTGTCTCTAAGTAGTTTCTCTCAAATACCTGCAGTGATCTGGCAGCTCCTCTTGTCTCCTGAAATACAAATACAGCAGAGTGAACCAACATGGTGCCAAGATATTAGAAACAAACACTGACATTACATGAGGTAGCTTGTAAGAAAAACTTTATATTCTGTGTCACAAAGAGAAGAAGTTGGAAGGAGAAATATAATAGTAAAACTGAGTAGGGTTTAATATGCAAAGTAGGACCGAAGGAGCACAGTTTGTGTTCCAGAGATTATTCATAAGGAAACAGATCAGGAGCCACCACATTAAATGAATACTCGCAAAATTAAACTTCATCTATAAAATTATGTGATTTCAAATTATGATCAGAGTATAAAAAGTCAGTGTGTTACCTGCAGAGCTTCATGGGCCCCGGAGATGAACAGAGATCCCCGGGCGAGGCCGGGCAGCCAAAGGCAGGCGCTGCCCCACAGCAGCAACAGTCGAACACCCAGCAGTCCAGACATGACCAAAGTTCTGCTGAACAGTGACTGACTTCACAACAAAAAGTTGTCTGCCCAGTGGGAGGGACAAAAAGTGTGTGTGTGTGTGTTGCCTTGGAGTAATGACCAACAGGTCTGTATATGTTTAAATAGGTGTTGGTGGAAACTATTTGCTGAGTTATTCCTCAACAGCCTGTGTGTGTTATGTAAAGTGCTATAAGGAAATCTGAATGACAGCGTAATTTAACTTAAACAGTGAGTCTTCTGAATGAAATATCTGACTGTTTAGTTGCTAAATGCTACACTAGGGTCCCCAGCCTTGTGCTAACCTGCTCGGTCTGCTGTTTGGTGCTGAGCCAGTGGTGTATGTTGGGTTTATCTGAGCTTTTTTATCTGAAAACAACTGTCCACGAGCTGAGAGACACTAAAAGGCTCCTTAGTAGCCTACTGAGGAGAACTGCAAAGTCCAGTGATAATTGTCTGTGGGTTTGTCACTATATGAGCAATCCTTCTCAAATAAACATAGTCGTGTGATTCATTCATATAAAAATATGTATTAAAGCAGCTTTAAATTATCATGAATCATTAAAATTGCCACAATGTGAGTCTTTGCCCCCTGAAGGTCTAGCAACAGGGTTAGTGGCCGGCTTTTCCTGAGTAGCGATCCAGGTTTGATCACTTATTTATGCTACTTTTTAAATTGGAAAAAAAAGTCAAGTGTTGTTTTATTTATCTACTGAAGGCACAATAAATAATAATTTAAGATTACTAGTGGAAGCATCACAATATAGCTATAGCTATACTATACTATAGTTGAATGTAATTCATAAGTCAGAGCTACATGTACCACTAGATGTAATAATGAAAAAATAAACAATTTATCACCCAAAAACTTTTAAAAAAAAAAATTAAAAATGTAGAAGCTTGAATAATTTAGAGGTACTGTCTTCATCCAAACGTAACAATTAATATTGAGATTCAAACTTACCAAAGACTAGATTAATCCTCACATGCCTGCTATTTATATTCTACTCCGCTCAACCCATTTGCATGCAAGTGCTGACAGAACAGGCCCTATGTGTTTTTATGTTGTGTTTGCCAGCATTATTTAGCACTTCAGGTTGATCATTATGATTGTGCTGTTGTAGAGGTCTTAAGTTGACACTTGAAGACGTTACCATGCCACATTTACAGTTCACCCGCATTGCAAACCATAAATATATTACACAGAAATGTCCCTCTTTTGAAGTTTACAACCTAAAATAATATTTTTTATATATCAATACAGGGGGAAATAATTTATTCAGGAAAAAAGGTCAGGTACAAAACGCGAACAAATAACCAAATGTACAGCTCATCAGCCACATGAAACCAAACCTAAGCCAGGTCACCTGATGCACTGTGCAAACTGCAAAGTTTGTCTCTCTTGAATCCCACGTCATTAAAAAAGAAAAAGAAAAAAAGGTTTTGAAATCCATGTTATGCAACATCACCACTGACCCAGAAACATAAAGACTACAGTGCTTCTTCATTGCAATTGCTGTGTCCTGCAGTGTGTCTACTACTTGCTGAACACACTGGCTCCAGGAGCCTTAGCAGCAGCAGGCTTATCCAGGGCCGTCTCTGTCCCCGTCCTCACACCGCTGAACACTGATGGAGCCGTTTTGCCCATACGTTCTAGACACAGACAGAGATACAGATATGTATGGTCAGAAAAACTTCATATTTGAATTTCTCCTACGGGGGATCAATAAAGGAACATCTTATCTTAACCAGGAGACTGCCCATCCTCAAGAAGTCATAGAAATTCTACTCAGATGTCTCTTAAGGAAGTATGTGACCGACGCAACAGTTTCTGGTCCTGTTTAGGACGCAGGTGGCTCTAGTCCGATTCCCAGCTGAACAATTAAGATTTTCATAAACATTTCCAACTCACGTGATCCTCTTTAATCATTCAGCTGGCAAATATTTTAAAATGTTGTAAAATTATCTCTGAGGTTGGAATTTGTGAACTGCAGACAATCATTGGCTTTTAATTTAGATTCTTACCACACACAAATATAGACTGAAGACATGAGTCAACATTTGTGTGGGTGGGTAAAGTTTAAAGGGCACAAAAACAAACTGGTGCCTGGCTGTTTCTGCTGCCAAACAATGGGTGGGTGTTGTGCAAATGCAGCAGGTGGATGGTGTTAGCAAGGGCACATTTTTGAAGGCCGCTGCAGATTACTCAGAATGTGAGCAAAGAGCCTGAAGTTATTAAAAAATTAGGAAATATTATAATAGACTTATCAAGAATGAACTTCTGCTGCTGAATGGTATTTGGATTGTGTCTGGAATAACAGACTCAATTCAATTAAATTTTATCTGTATAGCGCCAAATGTAAAAGTGTGTTAGCTCATTCAGCTGCGTACACACGCATACATGTGTTGAAAATAATGCAATGCTTCGGCATTCTACATCTGTCCCTGGTGGTCTAGTGGTTAGGATTCGGCGCTCTCACCGCCGCGGCCCGGGTTCGATTCCCGGTCAGGGAACACTGTTTTGTGTCAGATTCGGTGATTAAAGAAATATCTACGTTGGCAGCAATAATATTGTTACTGGAAACCAGGATTACCTCAGCGGGGTGTGACGGACAGACACCAACATTTTTCTAAGTACGTATGACATAAATATACATAAAAAGTACATATCGTAAATAGCCTAATATACAAATAAATATACATATACAAATGTTAAAATTAACACAGAAATGCCTAATTAAATGCATGAATGAATACATACATGTTACTTATTAGTTTGGAAATAAAAAAACATTTCATTTATTGGTACATTTCTAGAAATCTATTTTTATTTCCTTCTGTAACATTTATTTATTAATTTTAACTCTGCATCAGTCATGCATGTCAGCATAGGCCAAGTAATCAAGAAATTTTTATGTTCTCCATGGAAGAGGCCAAAGAACCACCAGTGACCACCCTATCATGTTACTCACTGTTTAAGTTAAATAACACTGTCAAGAAGTTTGATATTTGAGGTCTACAGGAGAAACCAAACCAAACAGAAGCACCTTAACAAATTCTCTGTGGGGAAATATTACATTTGTAAGAATACAAAGTGTTAACATCTGACATGGCGTCACATCACTTGTTTTGTCTTTCAGTGTCAGAGGAAACGACATTAATAAAATGCTTTACTCACCACACTCAACCATGACCTCATACGTCTTACTCTTAACCTCGCCCTTCAGTCCCAGTTTACTGCGGGCTCCCTTCAGGTCCTCCTCCTTCATCGGGGGACGTTTCTTCTTCTTCACCTCGCCTGGCTGCAGTGAAGTAAAGACAGAAAGGGGGAATGTGAAGGTTAAGGGTGAAAAGAAGGAAAATAAAGGCTTTGTCGTCACACTTAAAGCACTGGGTTCAATTTCTGTAAATCCTCAACAGCATATTTGACCTGATGTAACTTACCTGTGACATGGTGATTGAAGTCGATGTATTGATTCCACAGACACCTCTTTCCAGTGTGATAGATTCGCTGGTTGTTTTTCCAGTGTGGGTCTTTGTCTCCCAGCAAGCCTGATATTATATATAGTCCTGGTCCAGACCCAGTGAATCACTCAGACCCCCTACCTCCTGTCCCACTCTGCCTGTTGTCAGTGTGTATAATTAGCTGTGACGTGAGGGATGGTACAGCTGGAACGGTCTTCCATCTTTTACGATAAGCTTACAGGCCAACAGCTGATAATTCTGACACAACACAAGAGGCTGTCGCCCCCCCTGGCAGAGATACACCATTTTTAATGTTGGTGAGGGACTTGGCACTAAAACAGGTATCGAGAGTGTCCACCGCCCTGCAACACCTCCCTGAAGCTCCAGTGGTTGGGCCTCTGCCTGCCCATTGCTACAACTTGATTTAGGCCTGAGGGAATGTCTTTTGGGTTCTTGTAAATGGCATTTCTAGACAGTTACCACATGGACCAACAAAATGAACTAAGACAAGAGCTCAGATAACTATCTTGCTGTCTTGTTTGAGTCACAGGAAGGCTGCAGCTTTTCTAATTTGGGTAATAGGCAGTTAGCACTCAAGTCATGAGTAGCTACAATAAATATATAATATATCATGTTAGAATATATATAATCAGTTTCTTGGTAAGTACAAATAAGTGTATATAGATATTTTTTTGCCCATGCTATGTTTAGATAAATAAATTATGTGCAGTATGGTTTAAATTGAGTACCTATAGTCATTTCTTTCCACTAAAATCTCTCTGTTAAAGTGACCAGATTGTCTCCGGCAATAAGAAAGACAACAAGGTGGTCATGCCAGCTTGAGGTCAATCATACATTTCAGAACCGGCACATTTACTAATAACCACCTTTACTTTCTGAAAATGTTAATATAAAATGTCTTATGTCCATTTCATATGTTCTTTTGCTTACATTTTCTTGTGATGACAAGATATATTTTAGGCTGGTCAAGGTAATAGAAGTCATAAGACTTGGCATCATAATCTGAAACTGAGGAGTTAACTGTGTCATGGACAAACTGACTCACTATTTTAAAATGACAAACTCAGCGACGCAGAGAGAATCTGGAAGACTGCACCCTGCACACATCAATCTGAGAGAATAGCCTCTGAATGAACAAACAAACACACAATCTAACTCTTCGTGTGTGATTATTGGTGAATCTGGTCAAAGTTGTTATGTTAGCCACCTAAGTCTCACAGTAAAAAGTGAGTGTGTGCACAGGTGCTTATTAGTGCAAGGCTGAAGGTAATGAGCACAGCATGAGCCACTTAAATATATCTCTCAACCTCCTCAAACAATTTATGGTTTTATTACAGCCTGTACTTGAAGCTCCAGCAGTGGCTTTTACAATCATCATACTTGCTGTTACTGGGGATGGATTAAAAACAACAAACACAAATAAAGACATGCTTGTGTCAGTCAAAATATTACATCATGGAAAACAGGCGGTTGTGTGTTAAATGAAGCTGATGAGCCAAGATGTATTTTTTAAGAGCTTCTGAAGGATGACTCCTGACGCTAAACGTGTGTCTTCCCTTAGGTATTAGTAAGAAGCTATAAGTGGAGGTCGGGTGGTTCTGATGGCGAGTGATCCCCAAATTTGTGCTGTATACGCGTCGAAACGCTGCATCAAGTGGTAAAGCATAAACAAAGTAAACCGTTTACTCACACGAATCGCTCAAGTCAAGCGGTACCACTTTTATATTACGACGACACAGCTTTAAGGTGATACTTTCCCTGGTGGTCTAGTGGTTAGGATTCGGCGCTCTCACCGCCGCGGCCCGGGTTCGATTCCCGGTCAGGGAACGCTTTTCTAGAAATCTCGTAATACAGTACAGAAACATCAACATCAAACTACATTAGGAATAAGGCAGCTGTCAAGATAGTGTATCTCATCCTTTATTGTAAAAGCATTTGTAATGATAATTTACCTCCATCATTCGCCTTTTAAATCCTGTAGTAGTTTCACTTTGCAAAATACTAATACTAAGAGCCCTCTTTGTCCTGGTTGAGCTGAGAGTTACCTTAACTGTTGCGAGATGCTGTACTTTCCTCTTTTGAAATGCACAGTCATTTATTCCTTGCCAACATGCCAAAAACATCATAATGAAATAATCACCATTACCATAGTCATCACAGTCACAGTTTGTGCCACTCTCCATTTACTTTAAAGAGGACCAGCAGTCATACCGACTGTGCACACTTGGAGCACATGCACTCAGAGCACGCAACACGCCGCTACATACAGGTATACTGGCACACCAACACACACCCTCCCACACCCTCCCACACCCTCCCACACACTCTCACACACTCTCACACATTCTCACACACTCTCACACACTCTCACACACTCTCACACTTTCTCCTGACTGTCTGGCCCACAGTCACTTAACAGTTTAGAGGTCTATGCATGTCACATTCTTAACATCAGAGCCTGCTGAATGCTGCTTCATGCCTGAATCTGGAGCTCTGGAAAAAAACTGTCAAAAAAAGGTAAATCAAACAAACAAAAAACAAACAAAATACCTGCTGCTGGTAATTTCACTCAGGCACATTATCGTAACAAAACACCAAAAAAAACACAAATATAAAAGGAAAGATGAAAGTTGTGATAAATGGGAAATTGTGCAAGAAATGGTTCCCATATCTACTCTCCCCGTTGGAGTGAAGGAATAAAGAACACTTTTGGAACAAGCATAGTCACCTATTTGGCCCGAAAATAACACTCAAATCCTATATAAAACAAGTTAAAATGACACAAAAGACACTCAAAAGACAAAGAACACACAGTCAGAACACATCAGTAACTGTCACAGACAAACTGAGACTGCGGTCTTGTGTCTACAGACAGACAACACCGGCTGAGCTGATATTAGAAGGATGCTGCAGTGTTATGCTTGCAGTCCTACAGGTTTAACAGTTGAAAGGACTCTGTCAGAGGATAAAAATGGAAGGTTGCTGCAGGCGTAACTTTGTTCCCTTTGACACGAGTAACATTACATACAAGATATGCAGTAATAAAGTGTGTAACTCTGCTGGAAAGTGTTAAGAGTTGCATCAACACAGTGATTCAAACACTCTGACGTAATGCTCCTCTAAATTTGAGGTGTGTCCAACTGTACACGCCCTCACATACACACATGTGCAAACACACACACACACACACACACACACACACACACACACACCACAGGCCAATGGTGGTACATCTACAAGAGAAAACAAAGGACAAAATGTACATGTAATCTACATCAGGAATACAATCACTTTAGAGCACATATTAGACTATCAAATGCACCCAACCCCTTTAACCGTTCTGTCTGCATGATGTTTGGTTCTGTTGTGGCCATTTAGATTTGTCCCACTGCACCCATACAAGCTGCCACAGAAGTCCAAACAGTATTAACCCAGTGTTAATGTTTTCCTAATATACGTGCATAAAGTATTTAACAATATTATGTATGTTTATGGTGGGATTCTTTTTCCCAAACAGTGTCTTTAAACACAACACTCGCCCCAGGAGTGTCATGTCGAAATGCAACAGTGATCCGAAGTACCTGGCCAATCGAAGCAACATCTCCCAGTGTGTTAATTGAAATCCCAGGTTAGACAGCTTACGCAGAAGTCCTCCAGAAGTCAACAATAAAGGGAATTCAATTACAGTATATTCTTCTGTCATCAAAGGGCGTCCTATAATGGATGGTGTCAGCTCCTAAGGCTGATACAGAATCTGTGGAGGTATTGGGAAAGTATATGTGAGCCCGTGAGGTGAACAGCTACCGGAGGAAATTTGATCGTAGCAGTTTAGCTAGGCACGCAGGTCAAACAGGGATCCCCATGCGAAGCTTCTTCTTCTTCACCGTTTTCAGGCCAGTGAGCCGTCGAACGTCATCCTCATCCGACTCATCCATTTCATCGTCTGCTGAGAAAAGGATCTGAAGGACAGGAAAGTGAGGTGAATATTAGTGGGAGGCTGGTTCATGGAGTCTATCACAATATCACAGTATTCTGGTTGACTTTCCATCGACTGACTTTTTCCACTTCCAATGAGGATACGATGTAAATCTCCAAGAATCTGCTGTGACTAATAAAAAACGTCCAGCCATTTAGTAATTCACTTCCATAAGGTTGGTGGTCTAAAGAGACAGACTTTAAAAAATGGAAACATATCAAGCTCAAATAAGAGCTGTGATTCTTTTTCCATGCTGTTACCTAATGTGTACAAATAAATGAATGTTCATTGTGTTTATGTAGTATTTTTCAGCTGCCTTGACCTTTGACAATCCTTCAGCCTCATGTGGAGAATCAGCATTGCATGTAAAGGCCTTTAATAAATTGATCAATCAGTTAATCCAACTAATGTGTGTGAAACAAGAGATAAAAATTCCTCTAATGTTTTCCCTTCATAATAATTCAGTAATATGCCTCTAATCCTCAAAAGCAAAAGTATGCTAATCAAGAGAGTACACTATACAGTAAACATTACGTAAATGTATAGATTAACGTCTTTAGTATCTCTTGTACTGTGTCTTTGTATATGAGGTAATGCTGTCACTTTACTAAATAAGTCAGTAAGTGGAACTAGTGGTTATTCTATTTTGATAATCAACATAAGCTGATGCTGCATTTCAGCCTAATCACAACAGTAGGACGAAAAAGACACGAGCCAGCCAGGAGTCGAACCTAGAATCTTCTGATCCGTAGTCAGACGCGTTATCCATTGCGCCACTGGCCCGCTGTAGACTCACTCTGCTGCTGAAACAATAAATGTGTCCCAGCCCATCCCATCCCCCCCACTGCACAGCACTCTGCTGAAAGCGCACTCAGGCCAGCTGCAGCACGCACACACGTGGTGAAACAAACCGTGACGCTGGCTTTTGTCTTCACTGCTTTGATCATTCAAATGTAATAATGTCTTGAAAAGCAACTTCACATTCCGTTTTATGATCTAAAAACTAATGTGGCTACTGACTACAAAACGAGTGTTTATAACAGAATGAAGACCTGATTTCAGAAATAAAGTCTAAACAGCAGTTGTATATTTTTGTTGTCTGTTGTAAAATAAAAATGAAACTTGGCTTTCCACTTTCGTGATGACTTAATTAATAAAAAAGCAGAACTGCCTTGAAGGCTGTGCTGTGGCACTTTTGTTCCTTCGTGAACAGGAAGTCACTGAACTTGTGTTTTCACAACCTTTGACACAACTTGATCTTGATGTTGTTTTTACTAAAAGTTAAATGTCCCCAAAATAGATGATGAATCCACAATTTAAAGCAGCAACAACAAACTTGCTTTTTGTGTCCATTCTGGGGGCCCCTGTGGACAAAAGCAGTAGTGTTTCCATATCCTCGTTCGATTTCAAGAGTTATTTGAGCAAATCCGAGCTGGTGGCAGACATTAGGAATAACTATATAGAAACAGCCTATAAATAGGCTTCTTGCTGATGCTCTTATGTGCTTATGTAGGTCATACAGAGGCATTAGTATTAAATTGAGACTGTTTCATGACTGGTTAAAATCTCCCTGCAGTAGGTTCAAGGACAGAACGCAGAAACATGGCCAAAGGGTATCTGGTTTTGATTACGGCCGTCATTTGACTAACCTAAAAAATCTTGGTTGACTGGCCATGGACAGTGATTATCTTGTGTTTGCTATACCCAGCCCAACATAGTGATACCGGCCAATGGATCAACACAACAATGTGAAAATGTATTCACGAGCCAGCTGGGTGGCAAACCAAGGATCTTCTGATTCAAAGTCAGACGTGTTATCTATTGTGCCACGGCCCGCTGTGTTGTGCCACCCTCAGAAAACAGAAATCAGCAGCTAAAATCCACCTGCATACCTGATCACTTCCTCTTGACCTCTGTCTGACCTATACTCTGCCTCATTATCTGACCACAGGAAGAACAATATCACATGTTGAACAGCTTATTCAACAGGAGTTTAAAGGGCAGTGCAGCATGTTTGAGTTATGAATAAACATTACCATTCATTACCAGCTGCTATCAACGCTAACAAGCAGGTGATCACTGTTTCTTTAAATGGATTTTATTGATAACCTTTTTTAATTGCATATTTTTCTAAATGTTGGATAAATCAGTATTTACAGCCTATTAAAGACAGTTTTGGACTAAATTACAAAGAAACAATAGCAAGGACATAAAATAAGCAAGTAAAAAGGTTAGCATAAAAAGTCTGCTGCAGTGGCCAGATTCAACTCCCTTGAACCCGTTCTGTCTCTCCCCTTTTCCTCTCACTGTTCAGCTGTACCTATCAATAACTTATTATGTGTCAAGAGTGCTGGATGTAGTAGTTTAGATTTAGACCAGACTTGTGTTATGACTTTGTGTGTTATGTGGGAATGTGAATAGTGTGTGTGACGCAGAGCTCTGCGTTGGGCTCATCTGCTTTACAAGCTTATGAAGTAACTGGGAACCTTGATCTAGCCAGCTATAACAGCTTTAAGGCATCTCTCTCTTCTGACCGTGGGTGTGCTGAATTAATACCAAGAGTAAGTTTGTCCATAACAGGGTGCCAGTCAGCAGTGGAGACCAGGAACCACAGACAGTCAAAAGAATACGTCATTAGCTTTGTTTCAGAAGCTCAGAAGTGGGATTTTGGAGTAAAGAAACATTTGGGAGAGGCAACTTCTGTGCCAATGGACATTCGATGACAACTTCAACTGTTTGTGTGTTTTATGAACAAAAACGGATTCTGTCTTCAGTGAGACTTACCTCTGACTCTGAGTCATCATGGGACAGGGCTCTTCTGTAGCGCACCTTGCTGTTCCCCCGTGAGTCCTCCTCTCTCTCCTCCAGCTTTGCTTTTGTCTTGTGCTTCTTCATTAGGAAATTATCCACCACCCAGAACATGAGGGCCTAAATGAAACAAAACAAATACTGTGATGTATTATGTTTCCCGATGGGGAATCAACAGAAGTGATTTTTATATTATCCACCAAAACTGTGAAGATTTGTTTTATGTTCAAACACACACAAGATGATAGCCATTATATGAACAAACAGGGATGATTTAGGTACCCAATAACAGAACCTCACAAGACACGTGGTGTTCGTGTTGCAAGAGCTGTAAAATCAAAGAAAAACACATAGTAACAGCAGACTTACGTTGACGAAGAACGGAACGATGAGCATGACGATGGCCAGTTCCAGGTCGGGATTCTCTATGGGGTTGAGGAGAGCCAGCTGCGACATACACAACAACACGCAAACAAGCACAGTCATAAGCATACACAGCAACACAGACAGCACACTTAGCCATAAGCCTTTGACACACTACAAGACTTACAAAGTTGAGAGATCTCTGTACTGTTCACGCTACGCAACTTTCAGTAAACTTTTGTAATTTGCTGATCAGCAACACGGGATCACACACTTTCACAACCCGTCTGACTGGAGTCATTAATAACACCAGTAATAACAAGCACAATACACGAAGGCCAACCATTTAGAGCATACTGCCATTTGAAACTCTTGAGTAGAATAAGCTCATAATTAGCCTGACATTATTAAACCATTTATCAAACTAATAACTAACAGCAGTCAATGTCAATGACAACATTATATTACTTTAATAGTTACCTTGTGTTTGTGTAGTTTAACAATTCCTAACGTGTCTATAAAAACACAAGTTAAAGGCTGTTATTTGTCCACAGTCTTGTCAATTTGGTATCAATATAATCCATAAAAATAAACTGTATTCTCTACAAACTTGTCATTTTGTTGCCTCCATTGTAGCTGCGCTCCTTCAGTGGGGAAAGGGGGATCATTTCAAAAATGAAGATTTCTCAAAATAAGTGCTGTTTTTTTTGTTTTTTTTTATCTAAAACGCTCAGAGTAACTACTGTGATATTACATTTATAGGTAGTGGCACGGTTTCAGCCAGTGTTTCTGCAGACCACTAATAGGTACAGAGAGTGACACTTGACACTGACGTCTACCAACGGCAAAGAATAGTCCCCCACAGATGTCCCTGGTGGTTAGGATTCGGCGCTCTCACCACCGCGGCCCGGGTTTGATTCCCAGTCAGGGAACTCCTTATTATGTTCGTCTTCAGCACATTGGATAACAGGGAGTAGTATTTGAGATGCACATGCACTCAGATATGAGGCAATAAACATTCACACTATTGGTTTCACACTAATGTGCCAACAAAAGGCAGGGACTCCACTTACACATGGATGTTGACATCGCAGGAATGAAAATACTTTTTTCCCCGCAAATATTTTATGATGAAGGAAATGCATTCAACACCCTTCATGAAGTTCAAGGACACATACAATGTTTTTGGCAAGTAATACTGAATATAAACAAACTTTTGCTTGTTTTACATAAAAACTACAAAGGTCACCTTTAAAGGGATATATAACTGTACTTGTAGACAAGGATTTCAAAAGACGATGAGCAATTAAGGGCCTGTTTAATGAAGATTGATGAGTAGGTTTTCTGAGTAGTTTTGTGCTTAATCCTGGCTTTCTGGTCCCACCATGATCGTTTGATTTATTAAAAACTAGTGATCACCTGTCATGGTAACTACACTGTAGAGCAGGGGTCTCCAAGAGAGTTCGCCGCCGAGCATGTTCTGTAATCTCAATCTTTGATATTTTTAACACTTCCAATGAAGTGTATTTGGGTTCAATTATGTCAACACATTCAAATACATTACAAACATGTTTTAATTTTATGTTTTTAATCAAAAAAGTATATTGAGAGTTGAAACCATGCTCCCCTATTACAGTTTTTTATGATTGTTTACACACTAAAATAAAAATTTCCAGATAATTTGCGAAATTCTACTCCAAGGAGCAAAACACCTCCACAGATTATTCACTGTTTATATCAGTTGATTTCTCATAAGATCCTTCAGTGTTAAAACCAAAACCAGAGAAGAAATAACTTCCACAACTGCAGTTTCAGTTCAAACTGCAGCAATCAAATTGATTCAAAAATACAAAACCCTGTATATGAAAATGACTTCAGGTGAAAATACACATCATTATTCTACTGAAACCATCAATTTAACATGAATGCTTGTCAAATATACGGAGTAGCTTTCCTGACAATTTTCTCTCGTTTTATAAGTCACTCTCAAAAAGGTTGGAGACCCCTGCTGTATAGAAACTATAATAACCACCTCATCTTTTGTGTGTGAAGAAAAATGTATTTACCATTCCTGCAGGAAGTATAAAGGATTTAGTAGCATCTAGCAGTGATGTTACAGATTTCAACTAACTGAACGCTGCTTGCGTCTGAAAATACGGTGGCTGTGAAACTCTCGGAAGGCCGGAAATGGCTCATATTACAGTAATCAATGAGCATGCATGACATGAAGGTAATTTAATTAGTTTGATATTTTATAGGAGGTAAATGGCTCTGATGAGGGCACATTGATCACTTTGTTTTTTCAAATTATATTAATGGGCACTAATTTCACCTGCTATTTTTTCAAATTGTTACACTTTCTTTCTCACCTTCTTCCACTGGGGAATGAGGAGGACCAGCATGATGAGGACTTTTTCAAACATCATAATGAGGATGTAGAGGATACACTGGCCCAACCATGCTGTGCACTGCACTGGCTCTCCTACACACACAGACACACAGACACACACACACACAGACACACACACACACAGACACACACAGACACACACAGACACAAAAAAAAAAAAAGGGATTCAAATATCTAGCACAGGTCATTATTAGATTTCACTGCTTCAGATTCACACAAACTGTTTTGACAAACAACACTGGCCAAGTAAGAAATGACAGTGCAGCACATTGAGGGCAGCTACTGCCCTCCATTGGGCATTGCAGGCATTTTAGGAATGTGCTGGAACTCCCACTTTACCACTCACCGTATTCTCCAAAACGCAGGGAGTCCCACTGCCTCCACTCTACAATAGCACTGACGGCTCTCACCCCAGCATAGATCAGCAACATGCCCAGAGAAGCATCCAACAGGAAGTTAATGAGGTATCTGGGACAGAAAAATGGATGGAATTTAAAACTGGAGTTCCCTGCATTTCAACACTGTTTCTTGAAAATCTATCTGTAACATGCAGAATCAGGGTGCTCTGATGAGAAAGGTCAAATACGGGATTAACTCACAGTGAGCAGGGATCCTCCTCTGTGAGGTCTGACAAATAGACATTAGCAAAGTGGATAAACAGCATCCCAATGGCCTGTTTTGAGGTGTCCAGGAACCTGCAGAGAGACGGGACAGTTGATATGCTTTTGAGGCACTCCAGCAGGATTCATTTCATGCCTTTGCAGAGAAATAAATTTAAGCTGGCTCAGCTGCTTTACCAGATCCTCCAGGGTCTCCTCTCATGTTTTGGCTCCCTGAAGCGTTTCACTGTGGAGGAGAGAAGAGTGTGTCACAAAGATAGTGGGATTTTACTACATATCAGTCATACAAACACAGAAGAATCAATCAGACAGAATCTCCTTTGTTTTCATTTCAACCAAGTTATAACCATCATGTGAGTCAAAGCTCCAATGAGCATTTTAATGGTTTTTGTCCAACTGAAAGTCTTGGTTTGTACCGACACATTTATAGCTTGTAAATTAGACTATACATCCCCTTTTTGTGCAATAAACCATCAAATGCTTTGTTGGTCACAGAGGAAGCAGAAGTAGTGGACAAGAACATGACCTAAAACTGATCTGCAGTGGCAATATGATAGTATGTGCAAACTACTGTATGTGCCAATGTGATTGCTACTCTGGGGTGCCAGTGATGTGCATTTTATAAGTCCTCACTTCAATTATTCTCTCTCTGGGTTTTATGCAAGAAGGCTCCACACTGAAAGCAGTGACATGTCCAACACAAATAAAGGTCTTGCTGTTCTTCACAATAGCGACTTGTTTTCGATGTCACTGCCCTCCTCTTTTAACTGCTATCACACAGAGCTGCATGAGAAGGGAGTCTTACCACATTATGATATCACTAATTTACTTTTCTAACATCAGACACAGGCTCTAAAGGATTTATTCGAGGCTGTGCTACCTCAGCTGGACCATAACTTCTACACAAGCCATTTAACTCACAGAGAACACATCAATCTCACTTCTCAAAACTCGCACTGAATACTGTAGTGTTGCCCAAACATTTACTCAAGGCTTTTTGTGTTTTTCATGCGGACAAGTTATACTGCAAGCTATGACCTCAGTTTCTGCTAAGTGTAACTTCAGACTAAACACACCCTGTGTGCAGCTGGGTGTGATGAGAACACAGGCGGAGGCCTTCTCCTTCTGCTCAGAGAGCTGCCTCAAGCAAAAAAAAAAAAAAAAAGCAGAAAAATGCAGATCATTCCTCGCTGCTACGAGTCTGCTGGGACACACAAAACTGAGACTGCTCTCATTAGGTCATGCAGCTGTCAGTGGTGTGCCAGACACTGACTGAATGGAACCACAGCTAAACCCTAAACTCTAAATATATGTTCTGCTGCCCAACTTTCATATACAGCCATCTTAGCCAGAAATGGAAACAGACCTGTGAAGGCAGAAATGAAACAAGAAGGAACTAAGTAGACAACATTTGTGAAAAATCGTTTATGTTTGTGCAATGTAATGTGATTCTGAAATGCACACACCGGTTTCTACAAAACAATCTCAGGGAAGAGAAACAGTTTGTGAAGCAGCTGCAGGGTCACGTGTGGGAATGTACCTTACTTTGCAAAACTTATTCTGAAAACATTGTGGACCGTTTTTGTCTGGAAATATACCCAAGTGAATTGAAGCTGCAAGTGCTTATTGCAATTTGAGACACACATAATCAGTGTGAGCATTCAGTACTCCCCTGTCACTTCTCCCTTAACTTCATGTTTTCTTTTGTTTACATACTCTGGCTTCCACCTGGAAGATAAAATCCTTATGAGATAAGTACAGCAGTTCCCTGTTAGGATTCTTTCATGGCTGAGATTTAATCTGAGAGACACAGAATAGATATTAGGTGGCAGGAAAGGTCAAACATGTGGCAGGAAGTGTAAAGAGTGCACAGCTTTTATCACAACCACAGCAAATAACTTCAACAAAGAAGTCACCAGCTGTAATGTTACACTGAAGTTAAACCCCTGGAATTTAGTTTCACAAGAGACAGAAAGCCTTTCTATATTACTTGTTTTTGCTTTATCCTGTTTCAGACTCGGGCCTGACCCTGCCAGCTGAGATCAATGTCTCATTTGATTAACCGGGTGATGCTATTGGATAATTGTCCAGTTCCGTCAGCAGCTGGAGTCAGATATCTAACTAGCACACAGCTGACCTCTGGCAATACTCACACATCAGCGTGCTGAACGCCACCACAGCGAGAAGTCCTTGCAGAAAAATCCCAAACGAGTCCATCAAGGCGCCGTTCTCACACCCTCGGTTATCAGTGCCTGGCGTCGGGCTGGAGGACACCGACGTGTTGGTTAGGGACACAGCGGGCAGCCCTGCTCCCCCGGGACCTGCCAGTGCCACGTCTCCGAGCTGGGACAGCATGTTGACACCACTAACAGTATCCATGGGACAGAAGGGCTGGACGAGACTAACTAATAAAGTCGACAGCGGTGGCTTCTCACACAGACTCTACGCGTTTCCCAGTCCTCTCCAGCAGTTGTTGGTCAGCTAATGGATCTGTTAAACTGGACAGTCTTCGATGAAAGATGGTGGCATCCTCTTTCCCCACTCGCACTCATTCTCCTGCTTCAAGCATCCATACAGCCATAGCTGTTTCTGTCATGAGAGAAGTAAAGTCGTACTAGCTAGAAGTTACAATAACGCACTACGTAGCTATGATTTGATTCGTTCACACACTTTGAAATCCAGCAGCAACATGAAACATCATTAGCTGCTTCAGAAGGAGCAGTGAAACCTTTCTGTCTCGACCTGGAATCTGCGAGCTAACATTAGTACGTTAACAACACAACACCAGCGAAACCTGCGTCAAACACACACTTCAAACTTATGTTAGGTGTGTCGTACAGCGCGGGTCAGTCAGTGAGACGTCTAATTTCACCGACAGTCAGACGTCCATAGTGGGGGAGAGGAAAAAAGATGCAGCGGCTGAGATGCTATCATCACCCACCTAGCTAGCCCCCAAGCTAACTCCTCAGTGGCTTTAAGCTAACGCTAGCATAGCACACCTGTAGTTTCTCTCAGGTGGTGGGAACAGCGCGAGCACCGGTCGCTCGTGACTTTAACGCCTGTTTAAAAACAACTCGTCTGTATTAAAAATAAATGATTTCAATATTCACAGGTCACGGTTCACGTTCACCCAGCTGCTTCCCTGCCCAGCAGTGCCCACTCATGTTGACAGACGCTGTGTCATGTGACCTGCGTAACCACGAACTGCATGTTGGGAAATGTAGGACAAAGACCAGGAGCCGTCTAATATTCGTTGCTCACAGTTTTAATTGCAGTCTTCTCTTTAAATAGCTGTTATAATCTTCAAACATGAAATTTAAAAAAAAGCTGTTTGTTGCTTTGGAAACAGCGGAAACTACAAGCAAAGTAGTCAACAAAGAGCCTACAGAGGTTTTACACACAAAATGATGCACGTTACAATAAATCACTACGAGAACTGGTAAAAAGAGGAAAAACTGATATACAAAAGCATTTTGAGAATATCTTCTTGATTTAAAACTGCCCATTTTATCATTCAGTTAATTGTTAAAAAAAACGACCTTTCAATGATATGAAATTCCTCAAATAATCAACTGCAGTTGAATTTGTTTTAACCATACACCTCATATGTGAAAATTTAGACCTGTTCTGTGCAAACATACTGTATATTTAGGGCATTTACACATTGCTTATGCAGAAAGTTATTTGCTCATTAGATTATTTTTCTTTCACCCTGTTACGCTAGAAGATATTTGATTATATACATTATATATACAAACATGCAGTGTCAAATTTGCATACAACCATACAGTACATGGTTGTGCTTGTGCTTGCATTACAGAATCCTTACACTGTAAACTGCTCTTGCATACAATAGAAGCTTGAACAAGAAAACAATTGATCTCTTGAGATGAAGGCTCCCTTTACATCTGTTGTTGTTGTATCTTCATTCAGCTGGATAACATTTGGAAATGGTGTTGGTACAATATTCATGTCTGGTGTTTACGCTAAAATCAAATTTATCTTGCAACATGTCACTGACTGTTCTTTCACGTCTATTGTCAGCAAATCTAGTTTAATATTACCTCTGGCTTTCAAGAAACCTGCAAATCGTATTACTTCTATGCAACTTGTAGCTTTATGTGTTTACAATAATTATTTTTATCTTTGCTTAATTCATGGGCAAAGTGATCTTTGAGAATTTAAGTGAGTTTCCATAAAACAAAGTCTACAAATCTGTTGGTAATCCAAGATGCAGCTTGGAGCTTTTACAGTGAAACTCATTTTGTAAAAAAGTGGTTCAATGCAAGAGGGCTGTCAGATACCATGTTGTGTACCCTCATCTGCACCAAAAATGTTGACCATCTTTTAACTGAAATTAGACTTCAGTGAAATCACCAGATTAGGAGGCAAGGCCACTGCATTTCTGACACCTGCAGATGGTGCAAATGTTGACTCGGAGGCGCTCAGTCACTCTTCCACATTAAGAAAGAAGAAATATAGAAGAGATGTATAGAAGAATCCGAGGCACTCTGAAGACACATAAGTTAATAAGTCTTTATTAGAACGAGGCTAGAAACCAACCTATTTTAATTTGAAAACAAGTCCTTGATGATGGCTTGCATTTTTTTGTTTTGCAAAATGGGCTGGAATCAATAAAGGCTTTCATACTTATTTACTGAATTAAAGTGCCTTGAATTCTTCTTTTAGTCCTGCTCTGTGGCTTCGTAAACAACACACAAACTGTTTTTGACCTTATGTAGCTCTTCTTCTTTGTTCTTTTTTCAACGATCAGAAAATTTTACTTGTCCATCTCACAGTCATGCTTGTCCGACACAGTGTGGTATATGCAGGATTCTAAAGGATGTCCAGTGTTAGAAAAATCAGAATTGGGAATTACAGTGTTTTTCACAGGATTAATACACAAAACAGGATGTATTCATGTCCATGTTCATTCCCCGTCAGCTACGTGGCAAACTGTTGATAAAATGCCAGCTTGACCCTCTCAATGTGGTGGCACAGCTTGATGGCTGGTCCCAACTTCAGGTCCATACACTCTTGCACTGTTGGGAGGTTCAAGAGCAGCAGCGCCTGTCCGTCAATCTCCTACAAAAATATACATTCGTATGAGATGCAGAATTACAAAATACATTTTTCAACGATCTAGTAAAGTGATGTTTTGTATTTGTGACTATGGATTAAAGAGAGTAGAGTGCACAGCCACCCTGAGTGCCCATTAAGTTTCTTAGTATTTCTTACCTGATCCAAGAAAATACGTGCAAGAGGTGCACAGTCAGTGGTCCTGATGAAGCGAACCACATCAGTAACGCTCCACTCCAGTGGGCTGGTGTCCAAACACAACTTCTGAGGAGGCTCAGTCTTTGAGGTCTATAAACAGACAGACAGGGTGAGTCAACAGAGACTCCAAGAAATTTCTCATCTGAAGTGGAGGGCTCACAGCTCATTTTAACCCTTACAATTGATGCTGAGAAGAATTCATAAAAGAGACACTGGCTGTTTCAATCTTGTGGATTTTCTCATAAGCTGTTTAGACAACGTTCAGGTCACAGTGAAAACATCATTCAAAATGTTATTAAAATAAGACAGAGAAAGGCAGGTGTATTAGATGGATGGGGCACAGAGGTGGAATTGTGCAAAACATTTTTATTTTATGCTTAGTGGTACACAATGGAGAATTCTTTAAAGATAAGAAGTCTGTTAAGTAAACTTTGACATATAAATACCACCAGATAAATATTTTCAAACCATTTCAATATTTATGGTTGTCGAGTCATTTTAAAACTCTTTGTGACTTTCATTACCTTTGGTGAGGGTGGGCGGTTCTCATCATCGGAAAATGAAGGTGAGCGGGGTTTCCGGCGTCGACGTGTGGGCCTGGGTGTTGCCGGCGGGGAGGGGGATGGCGTGGCAGGCTGAGACTTCCCAAACGATTGTTCAGAATCATCCTGGAGATCGTCCTGCAGCTCCGAGCCAGTGTCTTCACTCAGGGAGTCATCTTCATCCAGATCTTCTTCCTCGCCACTGCCCTGTGAGCCAAAGTCAAGGACAGATAGAAGTAAAGTGTGAGGAAGAATCAAAGGTTTTAATGATACAACTGATACATCCTTTCATATAACACTTAATAAAGACTAAATATGTGTGTGTGTGTGTGTGTCTGTTACCTGTGGAGACCCAGCAGGCGTGTTGTCCACTGAGGCTGAGGAGCGTCTCTTCTTATGGACGAAGAGCTGCTTCTTTTTCTTCCTCCTCCTCCCTCTTCTCTTTACTCCACCCTCCAGGTTGGAGTGCCCCCCAGGTGGACGGCCAACACGTTTACTTTTCTTCTTTCCATAGTAATATGCTGGTGACAAGACAACAGGCTTATTGTGATATGCTGCATTTGACATGTCTGAAAGATTTGAATGCATCATTGTGATAGATGGAAATGAACCGATTATTCAGATTTTAATGACTGTATTTTTTAATACGTTTTCTCTACAGGAAAAGCATGTCAGTGGAGGACATGTACTGTCTGCAGTGATATGAAAACATGTGAGACAAAAGAGAAAGTGTAATTGTTTTTCTATTGCCATCAAATTGCATCAGTGTCTTAACCCCAGCACTGCAGTGCAGCAGCCAGTAAACATATCAACAAATCTGTGACTTTGGTTTGTTCAGCAGAAGATGAAAGAGGCCAATCCTGGCACGTTTTCAGCCAACTATATCTGCTTATTCAACCAATTTCAACTCTATTCCTCTGCTTCACAGACTTTCTGTATTCATTAAGGGAGCATTTATGTACTTATATGATAATTTATATTCATGAGCAGCATAAATGAAAACAACTGGAGGTTTCTGAAGAAGGAAAAGTGAATGTAAGTTTGAACAATGTTTAGAACTAATGTCACAACTGACAAGCAAGTATACAGATGTCGTTGATTACAAATGAATCATAACAATTCGAGGCTCTGTTCATTGTCTCCTTTGTTGAGACAGCAGCCACCCCATATCAGCCAATATATCATTTCAAGTCTCCATAATCAGAAGTCTCTAGTTCTGCAAACCACCTACTGTATTTGGTCTTGGTGAGGACAGAG
This sequence comes from Dicentrarchus labrax, assembly GCF_905237075.1. Taxonomy (NCBI): domain Eukaryota; kingdom Metazoa; phylum Chordata; class Actinopteri; family Moronidae; genus Dicentrarchus; species Dicentrarchus labrax. The sequence continues at coordinate 12,615,412 of NW_026136711.1, forward strand.
CAGTTCTCTGAGCAGCGGTCCAGAACCATGCGGGGTCCAAACAGGTTCGGGCAGCACTCTAGCTTGATGCAGGTTTTTCTGCAGAAGTCTGCCACGCGGTCTGCAGTGCGGACTATTTCCACAGTGGCCCGGTAACTCTTTCCCTTGTACCTGACATTCAAAAGAAAAGCAAGGTTGAACAGCAAATAAATAGTGATAAATGATTCATATTTTCATTTAATTTTAGGTGGGAAAAATCTTTTTTTTTTTTTTTTATTATAAATTTATCTACGATATCGACTACTCTCACTTACTAAAGCTCCTATTATGTTCATGTTTGATCTAGCAAGGTTGCTACAACCAGCAAGGTCTCTCTGAAAAGTAAGCCAGATGCTGTCAGCTAAATCGTCGCTTTAATCAAGTGTCAGGAGCTTGTGTTGGCTTCTGGTGTGCAGATATTTATTTCCACTTGTGCATTCAAGTACATGTTTAATCCAGCATGCGTCCTAAAATAGCCCAGCTGTGAACAGTACTACTATTCCTATATAGCAGATTTAATGGCGTTTCCCCTCACTTTGCTTTGAGTGTCTCTCCATAGCCTTGCCAGCGGCTCTCCTGGTCCAGCTGCAGCTCTCTCAGCACACGACTGGGCTTGTATGCTGAGTTTATCAGCAGAGTCAATACCTGGATAGAAGACAAGCATTGCAACACTTACAGGTTATCTGCAGGCGGGAGGGTTAGGTCTTTTATTCTTTAATTGTGTAGCATTTTAACATCAAACTGTCACCATATTAACTATGAGATAATTATCCTTAATATGTGACTGTTAATTTGGCAGTGGTTTAGCAGTCTTTTCCTAGACTCTACAATGTGTGCCATTGGTTATTATTGGTGAGATTGCTTTATGGTAGAAATGACGCAGCTTTACCACACAAAGCAGAGGGAATGCTCTTCCTTCAATGCAAATGAATCCGTTTCTTTTAATGGCACATTACACATTTACTGAGATGTGGGGAGAACAAGTAGCAACTTCCTTTCTCTCAGAATGGAATAGGGTTTATGGGAAATATGGTCACAACCCCATGGTGTGAGATAGCGGCAGCATGTTAGAATGCTAACATTTGCTAATTAGCACTAAACACGAAGTACAGCTGATGGGAGTGTATATTTCACCCAAACAGTTTTGACTTGATGCTGATGATGAAACCATGACTATCTGTACAAAATATCATGACAACCATCCAATCGTGGCAGACCCACCGACCAAGATTGCCATCCCCACACACACACACACACACACACACACACACACACAAAGCTTAACATATCACAATCAATCTTCATGCTTGTGTTAAAGGATTGAGGGATGATACTGATTCACACAAACAGCTGGACTAGCCCCTCTCACCTCTTTGAGCACCAGGGCACAGTTACCAGGGCCAATGAACTGAGGCAGCTCTGTAATGCGTCCCTTGTTAAGGTAAGGCCCAGAGAAACAGCGGTGGTTGAAGTAGATCTTGGGACAGCAGTATTTCCCGTTCCCCTGTCCTTCACATCGACACAAGAAGAGATAAAAATGGTGAAACAACCACAGACTGCACAGCAACCAGTAGATGAAACATATCACAGCATGGACCCTTTCAGTGAGACCTGAGACATACCACTCACCTGTCTCAGACTGGTTGGCCATCTGCTGCTTGACAGCGTCAGGTGATGATGAAGTTCGGCTGTAAAGTGATGAATATTGATTCAGATGTTGAAAGGCAATCGGACTCGACCCATTCAAACCAGTTAACACCCCCACCCTTCCTCTTAAACTCACTGTTTTTCAGGCTGCACCACAGCAATCTTCCTCTCCTTTTCAACTGAAAAACAAAGGAAAGACTAATGTGTGCCCAGTCACGCTATCACATTATGGCGACTAATTTGGAGGTCAGGGTAAAAAACAGATCGTATTATGCTTGTCACAGTATTAGTAACAGTCTCGTTAAGGCTGATGTGAGAGTGGCAGTGTGAGTCCACTGTGATGACTCATGTTGTATACCTGAGGGTTTGATGGGGTAGATGAGTGGATAGCCGTTTGTCTCACACCAACTGACAGGGAAAATGTCGAGGGAGTCCACATGAACAATCAGCTCTGGCATGGGCTGCTTCAGTCCTGTACACACACACACACACACACACACACACACACACACACACACACACACACACACACACACACACACACACACACACACACACACACACACACACACACACACACACACACACACACACACAGCTATTAGAGTAGAGGAATATGCAGTGAGAAGTTGTAAAAATATCACAGACTACACTATTACCCTAGCATGGATGCCAAATTCAGTTAGAGTTGTGTGTATGCAGTGATTTCAGCTGTAATTATAATCAAATGTCACACAACAGTAAAACTTACAGTTAGGGTCTTCACGTGCTTGTTTGAATGAATGCAAGTATATACAAATACTCATCACCATCTTTTAATTGTGTAAAGACAACACAAACTTTATAAGAAATTACATCAAAATGTATAGACATTAACCTTACTGGGCCTGAAAACCTATTAATTAGCTTCTTACTGAAAGAGATACAAACTATTAGGTGCTTAACATAACGCAGAATATTAAGATGTTGTGTCTATAGTGTGCAATAATCTAATTTCTGCCTATTTAGGCAACAAAGCATTGATCTTGTGTGTGACTGATGTAAAAAAAAAAACATTCCTGCATTCACCATAGAAAATAGAAAGGTAACTGCTCAACTAGGGATAACAGGTTAATGCTCTAGATGAAATGGCTTTCGATGCGCTGTGGGACTGCACAGAAACTATAAATGTATGTACATTTTCTTTCTCTAATAAAGCCATTATTTCAGTATCCCATCTCACCTTCCAGGCTGAGCCAAATGTATTGCCCTTTGACCCTGGTGACAGTTGCCACGTGAATGTTCTCAGGTGACAGCAGGTTGACGGCCTCTAGTTTCATGGCCTCTTTGAAGCTGTGGTCACACTGCTCCTGGCAGGCAAACAGAGAGGGAAAGAACTCATGTGAGAGCTATTCCACAGCAAATGATGGCTGTGTGTTGTGTTATTTTTGTCCATTATTAAAAACCCATATAAACAGTACATAGAGTATATACAGACATATTTACCGCTGGTAAAAGAGAAAAAAGTCAGAGCGAGCCACCTGTTTACCACTCATCATCGTGTGGACACATGGTATCATCCCTGGCATTTGATTATGCTGTCAGTCAAATGGGTAAAATCTCATTTCCTACATTGTGTCATATATGACAGGCAGACGATACGACAAAAACATTTATAACACAACAGCATGGGATAGCAAAATATAAAATCTATTGTCTCCAAAGTATAGCATCTACAAAGCTGCAAACACGACTGACAGTATGCTTCCATGCCTACTGTAGAGAATATAGCAGTGATCTGAGCCGTGTTCAATCCCCAGCAGGCTCTTTCTGTATCAAACTCTTCCATGAGACAAGCAGTTTACAGACTTTATAGGATGCTAGACTACATTCACAGGAATAGTGTCAATTTTAGTCAGAAAATATCAGAGTCCTACTGCTATCTATGGGATTAAATCACACAAAAACTTAACCTGTATACAGTAAAGAGTTTATTTAATTTCTATAAAAAAAGATGTCTACAGTAGCCTTAATTGCTGCTTGTATAATGCAACCCAAGTTGTAGGAAGGAGGGTTTAGCGCTGGCAGCTTGCCAATGGTTATAAAAATGTTATTAATTCATGCAGGCGCACTGCATTATAGCACAGACCTCATGCAGCCTTCATATGAAAGCAATATAATAATATTAACCTACAACAAATTTCATGATTAATCATGATTGCTACAATGACCGATGGAGAGCACATGATGTGCAGGGCGCCGTTTAATAACCAATTTCACTTTCACTGAATGACCAATGTTACAAGAGTGGGTCTGACCAGCATCTGGTGGTGGGTTTTTACATGAGTCGCTGGACATGAAACCAAACTTTACACTGAAGACTGACCAGTGTGACCTTGTTGTAAAAAAAATGGATAAAACACAGCTTGACTTACAGTTGGGAAGCAATGCTGAGGAGCTGCCTCGGCCTCACACTGTTTCAGGTAATCTGCCCAGTCAAAGTCTGGACCCTGGTATCCTGTACATGATAAAGGAAAGGACACAAAGAAAGTAGGAAATAAAGACATGGAGAGGGAGGGAAAAGAAAGCATGAGTGATCTATTCAATGTCATTCCTTAAGTTCTGGTATCACTGGTAACTGATAAAATTAAGGGACAACATCTGATAGTGCAGACCTGGTGGGGGGCTGAGAGGGACCCCATTTTTGAGGCTCCACTGAGCAGGGAAGATCCCTGGACTGTCTCTGTGACACAGAAAGGACCTCCCGGCACCCTCTGACTCCTCAATACCACATAGGTCGTCCATCTTAACCAGGAAGTACTGCTCATTGAACACCTGGTTGTGGAGAGGAGGTTATTTAGGGCCATTTTTAATTGACAGCTATTCACAGAGTCAGACTTATTTAAATTAAAGGAGATCTACTAGACTGTGTGATTAAATAGAAACATTGCGAGATCGAAAAGATATAGTTTCAACCACATTTGTGGTATTTCAAGACTCAGCAGTTATCGTTTTCTAGCTACAGAATTAACTCATTAAGGACAGTGTGGTTATGAAAATATAACGCATAAACAACTATGGCCAAAAAACAGCAAACAGGAGTGAAACAATGCAGCATAGGAGAGACAGATTTTACAGGAAAGTCTGTTACCTTGGTGACAGTGGCAGGCCTGATGGAAATAGGAGCAGCAGGGTCAACAGCCTCCAGTTTCATTCCTTCCTTGAAACAATGAGGAGCAATGGCAGGCTGATCCTGAGACACACACACACACGCACGTAGAGTCATTTCCAAAACCTCAGCTCTTAGAAATATTTCAGCGCCCAGTTGGGAGGAGAAGGTCACAACTCTTTGTTCATTGCATAATGATCAAATCTCAAATCTGACTGATATGTTTGGGTCAGTTAGAACAAATAGGAGCATAGTTGGCAGTACCTTACTGAACTCTGCAGTCAGAGCTTCATCCTGAGGCAGCTCACTGATCCTCTGTCTCACCTCCTCCCACTCTTCCTCTGTCCGCAGGGCCAACAGGTCTGAAGCAAACAAATACAAACAAATCAGCCGCTGAAGAACTAAACCTGACTTCCAGATGACTGGCGTATAATTGATTATGAAAGAAATATATAATGGAAGGGTAAAACCTATTGATTAAAATTTTCTCTACGCAGTTCCTTATATGCCTGGACTTCTGTGTGTCAGCTTTTTCTTTGTGCTGGACCTCCAAACAGCTTGCCACAATTAATTATAGCAGACAAAAACTAAAACCAAAACTAAACAAAAAACTTTTTTTCAACCACAAAACCATTAATGTCTTATCACAAGACGCTGGGTTCCTGACAGCCTTCTACACAAAATGACATGCACAATTAATAAGGCTGAACTTACCTTTCATTACATATATAAAAGCATTACATCTTCCATATTCTTTCATGAAAAGTTAAAATATAAAAGCCTATGATTGTGATCAGCTTAATGCACCACTACTGCTCACTACATTCTATTAACTTGCAAAAGCACAGTATCCAGGTACAATCTTAGCAATACAAGCCTGGCATTAAATATCAATAAGTCTTCAGCTGTAGTGGTATCAGAAGGAAGATCAGCTGTGTCAGGAAATAGATATAGCCTCCAGTGTTTCTTACACCTTGCATATTAACAAACTTTATTCACCTAAGGAGCATTAGCAGATCGTAACCCTGAAAATAATGATCAATCTAACCCTGCAAGGAAAATCTATTTCAAGGTCTAGTGGGATACCATCACATTTTGGATATTAGTTACTTGTAATTCATCACAATGCGCTTGTCAAAGTATTGCAAAATGTTAATATAACTCACATAATGTGACAAATGAAGAAAAATGACAGAAGTGATTGAACAAGTAGGAATAAACATGAGATAGTATGATTTTTATAATTTGGAATAAAACATTAGATCTGTCATAGGATTATTTAAAATAACTGGCCATGCATCCACCCAGTCGATGATTGCCCTATGAATTCTTCATGTATCCTTCCATCAGAAACTATTACTCATCCATGCTTTGGCAGTAAACAGTGAAATCTAGAAATCATTTTACCTTTCTTTTTTTGGTGTCTAAATATAAAAATCTGACCCGTGTCAGTGCCACTGACCTGAGGGAGGCCTGAGGGTGCAGCCATGCTCTTTGGCCCAGCCTGGTGGGTGGAGGCGTGGGTGGAGGTAAAAGAGCCAGAGGGTTGCAGGTGTGTCTGGGAGGCCCTCGGTGCCTACCAGGCGCAGCTTCAGCCTTCCTCCGACATTCTCCTCCACCTCGGCAGCCCAGGCCAGCCCCAGGTCGACGCTGTCCTGGAGCTCCACGTAGCAGCCTGCACACAGGAGCTCCACCGGGTCTCTTCCGCGCTGTGGCTGCGGGGGAGGTGGAGAAGGGTGGTAAATGAGAAGCTGATAGCACACTTACACAAACACAAATGAACACACGCCTAGGCAAGGATAGGAATTTGTACTGGGAGAGAATGAACTGCATGACTAAGTGGCAGAACTGAAGCACAGTCACTGAAAGCTAACTAATGGCTCTAAAGAATTTCACAGGCTGTTCCTACACTGCATTTGCTTTCAGCAGCACGGACTTGGTGCCGTAAACAAAAGCTCAGAGCCTTGTCTTTTCTAGACTTGGGACTTCACATCAGGTACACGTGCAAGACTTCATAATAGATATAAAATCTTATTTAGTTCAAGTTGACAATTATTCCAATGGGCACTTTAAGTGTGAACTGTCTTTTTGTTGTTTCAAAATGGGCATAACAAAGAGAAGAGAGAAGGCTACACTATATATAAGCTACAAGTAGCAAATGACAGTAAAACAAAACATGACAGTTCCACACTTGAACAGTAATGAGGAATGTCTGACTTTATTATGACAACCTCATGTGTTTTTTTAAAGTTGTCAAATTCATCAAATCTGTACTGATGCAGGAGATTGTTCTTGCCACAGAGACATGAGACGCCCCATTGTGGGTGTGAGGAGGAGAAGGACAGCTGCTCCATTCCCCTGCCTTACCAATTCCAGCAGGCTGGCAGGCGCACTGCACTCCTCGGCCAAGGCCTTTTCCAGCAGAGCTTCCCAGTCCTGGTGCTTCTCACGCACACCTGAGGTGGATCATACACACACACACACACACACACACACACAGACACAAACACAGACACACACAGTTTTTTTTTTATTAACCAAACAACTAGGTGGGCTCAGGATCACACATATACTACTCTGTCTGTCACCCTAAATCACAGCATCAACTGTAAAATAACTACTGGAATTATTTGAAAAATAACCCATTATTACATCTATTATAGTATTTTGTATTTTGCTTTAAGATTATTTCTTTGTTTCCACAAGTTAACATATATAGGTGTCAAAGTGCTAATTAGGTTGCATTAATTGAAAATAAACAGAAGAAAAACAGTGTAATTGCTTCAGAACGTTGAATCAAAAACTGCAAAGGTTTTTGCCCATTTTACCCACAAAACTATTCCTCATGAAACTAGAACATTAGACACAAACCTTTTATCTGAGACAACTGTGGCAGCAGAAATATTCATTACTCCTTGCTACACTGAACAAAAGTGCAATTACTTAGTTGAAGCTCCACCACTAAATAGCATTTTGAGTACATGGTACAAAAATATTTGTGGCAGAGCCTGTCCTTGAAGCACTCACGGAAAAAGAAAAAAATGCCCCCAAAAGTAAAGTGGAAGCACTAAATGTGTATCAAACTAAAGTTACACAACATCTGCAATTTATCAATAAAACTAATAGTGAGAGAATTTAATTTACAAAAACAAAAGATAATATTTTGCACCAGACCAACTTTTGTTTTTACCACTCTATAGTGTCCATAGGCAGATTACAACATCCACTACACCTTTATCAGAACACCATGCCAACACCACCCATGCCTCACCCTCAGGGGCTTTCATGGTCTTCCCATGCTGGCGGCTCCAGCCCAGCGGGTGGAGGTCTGCCGTCATAATGTCACACCAGAAGTCGGCACGCCGGTCATCCTGGTATCCCTCGTAGCGCAGCAGCAGCAGCTGGCCACACGTGGTGATGATGTTGGCCACCCAGTAAGGACTGTCAGCTTCTGAGCGCACACACACCTCCAGCTTCATGCCTGGAGTCAGTCCTGTCTGCAGGCCCTGGTCCACCTGAGACGAGGACAGAAGAACGGTTGGAATCATGAACTTGATTGGCACACAAAAAACAACTTAGTGCACAAAGACTAGATGAGAGGAGAAAATACAACTTTTAATCTATGCTATTATTGGCTTTTATTGCAATTAAACCTATCTTCCAGTTTGCAGCTAAGTATCATGTGTTAAAACTGTTATCTATAGAAGTTTTGTTAGTTACTTCTGTGTTTATGCTTTACGACTGGATGCTTCTAATCACATTACTAGGGGCTTTACTCGCTGACTCATTCCATAGATCTGAGTCATGCTTTCAGATGTAGTTTGAAACAAATGAGCATTTACTTGAAACTTAGTAAGGACTTCACAAATAAGTAAAGGTAAAAGTCATTTAGCAATTTATTATGTATAGCTGGTACAAGCTTAGCTGATCTGTGTTATCTGTGAAGGTTGTCAGCACCCACATGTTTGAAGGCGTGATGGGGCACAGACACGGCTCCAGTCTCCTCCAAGAAGTCATCCCAGTTAAAGTCAGACACATCCTGGGCAGAGTCTCCATCTGGAACACACACACACACACACACACAACACATTTTTCCAACCTGCTCTCCAAAACATATTATCTTACTCATTTCACGCAGCTGTTCACAGAGTAGTTCTTACCAGACTCCAGTGACTCCTGACTCATGCTGGTGCCCCCTCAAGGCCAAGACTAGCAACTCTGTGGAAGAACAGAAGAGGATTATTATCCTGCGAGGGTAAATGAATGAGTGCTGGTCCAAAACATAGAAGTGAAAATGTCTCACTGAGCCGCCTTCCTCGCAGTCTATCTGCAGTACACTATGCTGTGCCCGGGTTTAATCAAATCACCGTCCGAGGTCTCGACAGTACTCAATAATCTCTGAACTTGCTACTGTCTTCAACCACTATATGATTAATAATGGGTGACGGGTGATGCCACTGGTGTGTAACGGCCCGCTCTGCAGTTCACAAGGCAAACTGTATCAGCAGAAAGTTACCAAAAAAGTGTGAAACAGCGACCGAGACTTTGTCTGTCTACCATAACTACAATACACCACATCTATCACACCAATAAGACACATCTGTCAGCCAACAGCTACAGATAATAAAAACATTATCAGTCAACATTCAAACACATTCATGATGTTCATTCAAACACATTAATACACCGGCAACCGACACTCTAATTAGCCGGCAAAGGAACCTGCAACTTTGGTCAAGCTGCAGACGAAATTCAACAGACGTAATTTACAAACCCAGCTTCAAGGCCAAAATGAAATTAATTTGCATTTGTTTGGATTTTTTCAGCCACTCTAAAATCAAGGACTCCGAGGCCTTGATAATAGAGTTGTTAAGATACGAAATGCTTGGTGAAGTTTCTACATCAATATTCAAGTGCCTCTATCTGGTCCTGGACTCAATCAATACAAAACACGATAAGCGGTGAATAAAATCTCAAATTACATGCTGCATATTTGTCATTCATTTGGGGTGGCACAGGCTACCACCTCCATAACACACCAGATGGTATATGATCGGTGGGAAATATATTAAAATATGCTAATCTCCAGCTCCACCACTACTTAAGAAGCCCCCTTTGGGCTTTTTTTTTTGTGATCGTGTACCTTTTCCTGCCCCAATGTGAAGATTTCAAAACAGTGCCTTGACACGAATGTGGACACACACATCAAGCTTTGACACATCACACCAACCCGCAGCATTGTGACAAGCAGATAAAATAAGTTAATACAACAAGAGAGATGGCATGAATAAGAAAGAAGGGAGCGCAGGGCGTGACGACAGTGGAGAGAGCGGTGTATGGGATGCGGAGGATAGCTGCTCTGTCACGGCAGCTCCATTCAGCCGGCCTGTCAAGCCTGTCTTTGTCACATCTGACGTCTCTATTAAAACCAGAGCGACCACCAGAAACCACCCCCTCCCGACGGCCGGACTGCCACCGCGACCCCCGTGCTCCGCCGGGATCAGCACCACCTTTCACCCGCGACCCTGCCCCAGACTCCCTCTGTCTTTCTCCCCCTCCCTGCGACGCATACATACACGCCAGAGGGCCTTATTGTCCCTGGGGGTCACTCTCCAAACATAAGAGTGGAGGAAAAAAAAGAGCAGTGGAGTAGAAATACAGAGCTAAAGTTTAAGCTTTATCTTGACAGCTGATGCTGAGCTTACATATTAGATCATTTAAGAGTTCATGGTGGGATTTTAAGTTGATTCTGTTCTGTATATGTCTACTCCTGGGGCCTTGTTCCGCAAACGATTTCATGGCTGTTCTATGTTTGTGATGATTTCTGATACAATTCAAACAAGATGAAACTGAATCAGCTATTCTCATAAAGAATAAAATAGTGTCTGTTTATCAACTCTAAGACGCATATCGATTACTAACACTTCCGAGAAATATCACCTGATAGTTCCAAATACGAGCTTTCAGTATTTGTTCTGAGTTATTCAACAGCCTGAGCTGAAGGTTTCTACAGCACTTAACTTTGTACAACAGCATGGCCTCGTACGAGCAGACAGGAAGAAATGCAACTTCCCCTGTTTCATACACAGTGTAAGTGGTCTGTGTGTGGACCACAGCTAGCAGCAGTCTGCCTGAATCTTTCTGCACCACCCGAGACTCTGACTGAACCTGAAAGAGAAAGGATGAACACACACCCACGCAAACATACACACACACACAAACACAAACAAGCACTCATAGAGAACTGAGATCCACACTACATCCTCTTTACAAGCACTTACTGAATCATATTCTCATCAGCACTTAGCATCCAACTGACTATTTCTAAACAGGCCTTCCTGAACCTCTGAGGTCCCTGGGTGGGATAGGCAATCTGACAAAATACACATTCTCACAAAGTACGGCTTCTCAAGGAAATAAAATCAAAGTCAACTTTTAATAAAATGAAATTAGTTGCTGAAACATTTCCCCAAACACTATTTAATGACATCTGCTGATCACCATTAGATGACATTACATTATAAGCACTAATGTAGCAGAAAATTAGTATGTCCTCCTGTTAGTGTCTATATTCAAACATAAATAAACCCATTTTCAGAGGTGCACTTATTTGCTTTTTATTATTATTTGCACTGGTGTTATACCATGGTGTGTTGTTCATTTGTGTGACCAAGATGTAAATATCAACCAAAGTACAAAAACATATTTTCTCACTTACTTAAAGCGCTATCGAGCCATGCAGTTTGTTTTGGTTTCATGGTGCCAGGTTTGGACATATCAGTCTCTGAAATATCTGCATTCACCCTAATACAACTGAAGTGATGGGAATTTGTGAATTCAACAGAAACATCTTTTCTCAGTGTCCACCAAACTCTAAATAATCAATGATTCTCACTGTGAACTGTTTTTATAGGAACTATTTCTTTGGTAGAAAGTAGTTCCAATTAGAGCTGCAATGATTAGTTGATTAATCGATTACTTGCCAACTATTTTGATAATTGATTAATTGTTTTGAGTCATTTATAAAGAAAAAATATCTCTTTAGTCCTCTATGACAGTAAACTAAGTATATTTGGATTGTGGACACAACAAGACATTTGAGCTGGGGGCTTTGGAGAACAGTGATCAACATGTTTCACCACTTTATGGACCATACCACTAATCGATTAATCGAGGAAATGATCACCTGGAGAATAATCTTTAGTCGCGGCCCTAGTTCCAATGAAAACTGTTCACAGTGAAGTCTGTGGATTACATTGTTTAACAGGGACTGGTTGTTTCTGGAGAGAGATTCTGCTGTTTGCTGGGAATGCTAGGAAAAAACATTGCCCTCACCTCCTCTAACGGGGTCAGAAATATCACTGAATGATGTCTGAAGTAAAAGTAAAACCAAAACCATGTGGCTGATGGGTCAACAGTAGGCTGCCATAGGTAAATATAAGGGCTTTTATTGTACTTGAGGTAAATAATAGTGGAGGTAGTTTTACACTCCATGGCACTCCTGATAACATTAAAGATACATTTAAGAACCAAATTATTGTGCAGCCCAGTAAAGGTTCCTATCAGACGATGACTTACACCTGCCAGGGCGTTTTAACTAACTTTAAAAACAGGCTCACTGTCATTAATACGGACACTATGGCTGTCAACAAAGGGACGCACTGAAGACCAAGCAATGGGAGCTGGCCTGTTCAGCGCATTGTAATCCACGAGCTCTCTCACACTACTTATGTCCAATGCTAAAGTACCAGCTATAACTTGCAACCAAACAGGGCTGCTGACAAGACAAATCCACGTTTCCTCCACACAGCCTGCAGTTTCAACAACATAGCGGCACGTCGACCGGAGCAGCGCTCAAGTTGCACAATGGGGAAGTTAAGAGCCAGAAAGGAAGAAAAAAAATAAGGTTGCAATAAGTCAACGTGGAATATGACAGCAATGTGACAACAACAACATGACAACCTCCTGAGCATCACCCCGCTCATCAGCTGGTGGAAGCGTACGGAGGCGAGCAGCGTTCATGAACCGATGAGTTTATTTTGGCTGTTTGTTGAGAGCTACACACAAACACAAATCGGCTGAGGTCGTGCAACCTTCATTATGTAAGACTTCGACATTATAAATACACGGAGTTATTCAAGGGCAGTTCACTGGAAATTTCCACACAATCCTCGAACTGAAACTAGCTTAAAGGTTGCACTGCTCGTACGGACTAACCGCAGCATTCAGAAACAGAGATGGGCCATTAACGCAACGGCTTTGCAGAGAGAGAGAGGGAGAGAGGGAGAGAGAGACTACAGCGCCGACGGTCTAACTTTCACTCTGAGGAGAACATCACAAATACCGATTGAGAAAATTATTTAATAGCTGTCTAATAAATAAACATGCCGTCCTAAATGAACAATGACCGTGTGGGACTCATTGGACACATGGTAAAATCGCCTGTGTCCGAGTCAAGTTACTGAACGTCACAGCTTGAGCAATAAGAGCAGGCTGACGAGCAATAAGGGCGCTTACACTCGACCGAACCCGACTCATCTTTTTGAGAGACGGGAAAAAAGGCGAATGCGCCACCACGGTACAAAACACCGTTAGGAATTTGTAACAAACAACACACAGTATGTGAATATTTAGTCGCAAAATTCGCCCCTTACCGCTAAGTAGTTTTTCCAAGTCGGTTTTTAGATGCCGTTCCTCTCCGCCTGCTCGCTCGCAGCAATGTTAAGCTACCGTGAATACAAACCGGGAACCCCGGTTGAACGTTTCAAAATAAAACGCGTGTAAGAGCGGGAGTTGCAACCGTCGCCTAAGCAACAGCGGGGACCTTCCGTGCCGAGGGTTAAATCGTGAGACTTCCGGTGTCGCTCTAGCAGCGTCTCGCTAGCTTGACGCAGTTCTCGTCCACACGACCTCATTCCAATATGGCACAAATGGCCACTGCGCATGTTCTGCCGCCTATATGCCTCTGAGCCCGGCTACATCACACTGACTTCCATCTTCACACACACAATAAAATATCACACAACCAGAATCAAGACCAAAATCTATAACACGCGCAAAAGAAAAGGGAAAAAGAGCAGAATGGTTCCCGTTTGTATTCATTTTACGAGCAGACGAGGGTTAACCATAAACAGTCTTTAAAGGGGTTTTATTCCCAGCGGAATCAACACTTAGTTATTGGCTGACATAGAATTAATTGCACATATAATCGACCCAGTTTCGATAAGTGCGCTGCTTTTTGCCACAAAAAAAGCAATTCGTTTTGTAATGAAATAGTCTATTGGTTTTGTTACTGAAGATGACCTCGAGTTGCTTAATTACCCCTTTAATATTAATATTTGTTAAGTCAATAAAAATACACAAAAAAAGGCTGAATGGGCAACTACTTTTTTAAATAAATCACAATTACGCCCCATCATAATGACTTGATAAAATCAGTACTGGTACGGTACTTCTGCTGCACAAGGATCTCAAGTCGGGTTTTTTGGGGAGGAGAGGGCGGGAGAAACTGCTGAAAATATGCCTTGACACTGTGAGTGCAACGCTCAAAGTCCATCTATTTCGTACTATAAATATGCTTTATTTATTAAATGAGCGTATTTGTCGTTTTAGAAGGCGTTTCTGGGATCCTTGAAGCCTAATCTGTAGCCTGAAACAGGTTTTGCCGCTCATTTGGACCACATATAGGCTACTGACTCAGATAATCATCCACAATAGACCAGCCCTTCGGATGCTTATTATAACAAAAGAAAAAAAATATCCGCGTTTTGCATGCGTTGAGGTGGAAACCGCACAATAAATGCGGGCTGGAGAAAAGCGATCGGATCTTGCCTGAACAGTCGAAACAATCGGAGAGCCATGAATAAATCAAAAAAGGGGGCTGGCATTTACTCCCAAATTCATTCAGTCATTTTATTAGTGTAGCGCTCAGCCGCTCTCTCTAGAAGCTTACAAACACAGGACTGTGCAAATAATATTAGGAAATTAGGCTCAGAAAAAGCATGCATTTGTTGATTTGTTATTTGGCTTTTTCGATCATGCTTTTTATTCTGACAGCTGTGTAGGGTCATTTTATTTTTAAAGGTCTACAACTTTAATGCTGAATTGGTGTGGAAGGCTGTTTGCATGAAGGCAAATTTCTCAACAACTTGAACAGGTTTATTACTCACTGCAGGTCGCTGTTTTGTGCCTCTTGTATTTGCTCACTGTCCACATTCTGCAGCAGACAGCGGATTACTGCTGGGGACAGAGGACGAGGACAGGTCATGAGCCGTGCGCACTGCAGGAATGTCCTCGTCGTCAATCGGTCACACGAGGTGCAACTATAGCACCTGACCGCTAGATGGCAGTAATCCTGACAGGTCTTCAGATCACACTTACAAATTCCCTTGTGGTACTTGGATATGTTATGGTGCCCTTACAAAAAGGACTTCATGTTTACCAACGAGGGTTACTGCTGAAGCTATGTCACAGCGTCCAACACAGGCACCATCAAATATACTAAAGCAGAGGAAGCCAGCAGTGCAGAGAGCCACATCATAACAGCAGGAATGCAGTGATTAGTAGTGGAATTTCTATGGTATGCAAGTCCTTACAAAAGGATTGTTGTTTTTGTAGGAGTAGTTTTGTGACATACATGTCTACAGCACATGTGAATTAACTTTTTAAAAAGAATCCAAGTGACACCGTCTGGCACAGATTTAGAATTTACAATATATTTATTTATAATCAGATGTAAAAGAAGAGTAAAAAAAGTACACCCATTACTCACAGACAGCTCATGGTAACACACATACTAATTTTCAATGTACAGCACTATTATTTTCACGTTAAAATTCCTACATTCAAGTAATATAACACATATAAGACCCTATTCTTACAGTGAAATGCCCATCCCTCCCACACAAAATAACACATGCTTCAACACATACAGATGTACCATTTTTGCAACTTTCCAGTAAGTCTGACGATGGACCAGAAAATTAATATTATGGATTGAATGATTGTTTGCACTACGCTTTAGTTTGATGCAGAATAAGACGTTTTGACACCCTTGGCACAAAAAAGACTAGTAGACTACCATGGAGAAATCCTGTGTTAAATTAAAAAAAACAAACACTTGAAGCTATGTGAGACTGGGGTGTGCTTAGAGCAGTGAGGGTGGAAACTGTTCTGTTCCACAATAACATTATTTCAATTCAACTTTAAAGTACAACTCTCTCTATTATGCCTGTACCTGTCTGTTAGATAAAGGCATAATAAAATGAGGAATCAAATGATGATTCGTTCAACAACGTTTCCGACTACAGTAGCACCATTTGCAGCTTAAAAAAAACAAAACAAAAAAAACCTGCACGCACCCTTACACTTACATGCACAAACACACACAGGTGGAGTGTAATAAGAGGCATACAGCTGGCAAAGCACACAGAGTGAGAGCGAACACGGTATAGACCACTGAACTCTCTTAACTTGCATGTGCAATTCCGGGTGTATATATTTGTATAACTAAATAAGGGTGCTGGGCTTGTGCCTGTGAGTTCAAATTTTCAGATACAGTACATTTGATGATTCGTTTTCGTGTGATCATAATGAAAAAATGACAGAAAAGTAAGAAAAGACAGAATGTATCGTTGATTAGGGTATCGTTTCTTAAAAATCTCCCTTAATTTCCTGGAGCTTTATATTATTTTATACACCTTTACAGTTTGACAGCTAAGACAGGATTATTGCTTTAGATACCAGCAAACCTCATTTCATTTTTATCTCATCCTCTGATAGAGGAACTAAAGAAGTCATGGTCAAGCCCAAATCTTTTAATGGTCTTGTTATCCATCCAGATGACCATATGAAGATACAAGGAGCATATTTTAGAGGAGACTATTTTGAAGTGCTGGGCAAAGACCATGTTCCCAGGGGAGCCATTTCTTTTTCATTTGCTTATCATGTGTTCCAGTCTGGGGTTGACAAAGGAAAAGCCAGCGAATGCTGCCTGGTCCATGGAGTCGATGAGGTTCTTGTCCGCATGGGAGAGCCGTGGCTTCTCGCTCAGGAACTCTCGGTCAAAGTTGCTGCAGTCACTGGGGGATTTCTGTGGGTGGCAAGTCAGGTTAATGTAACAAAGCATACTGAAGTCATCAGTATCCTAGATGCATGTAATCATATTTACACAAATGGATTTTAGACACCACATAGTTTGTTGAGAAATAAAATCATAGACTCATACCACTTTGGGCTTGAAAGGAGGCTCCACTGCTCTCTTCTCCAGTGCTGGCCAGTTGATGGTTTTAAAGAACGCATGTGCACGGATGTCTCCCACCACACCTAGCCTGCGACTGGGATCTCGCTCAAACAACTGGAAAAATGATGAAGGGAAAGAAGCCATTTTGATTACAGGAATGACACAGAACCACTCCCTACAATACTATGTTGTGATAAGGACGAATGTATGCACTGAAATCCATTCGTGTGTATGATGTAAACACTGTTTCTGCCTGGGGGGAACAAAGTGTGCCCATGTGTATCCTCATAGTTACCAGCTCGAGCAGACTCTTGGCCTCCTTGGTGATCCACCGAGGGTAGTGAGGGGTGTCCGACCTGATGGACTCAAACAGCTCATCCTCATCGTCACCTTGGAAAGGTGACTGACCAATCAGCATCTCGTACACCAGCACGCCGAAAGACCACCAGTCTACAGAGAAGGTATACTTCTGTCCAAGTAGGATCTGAGATGAGAGACAGATTTAAAAAAAAACATCAGAAGGTAATAAGGAGGAAAGGGACACAGACTGTCTAAGTTGA
Source organism: Dicentrarchus labrax (assembly GCF_905237075.1). Lineage (NCBI taxonomy): Eukaryota > Metazoa > Chordata > Actinopteri > Moronidae > Dicentrarchus > Dicentrarchus labrax. Next base: position 12,633,026 of record NW_026136711.1, read on the forward strand.
AACACTCTGCTGGTGTTCATTAGTACTGAAGAAGCCAAGTTAATAACTCCAGTCTAGTGATGTGCAGATTTTGCCATGCCTCTTTATGACCACTAGGAGGCAAACAGACTGTGAATGAATGATGGGATGCATAACAAGGTGAGAAAGGGGCTTCACATTTAAAAAAGTATGTTTACAGAGCAAATATGTTTTAATGATTTTGATGGAAACATAGTGGGATGAAACGTGACCTGAAGCTAACCTCTGGTGCGATATAGTCTGGTGTCCCACAAAACGTGGTGGCTCTGACATCTCCAAACACACTCTCTTTACACATTCCAAAGTCCGCAATCTTTATGTGTCCATCCTTGTCCAGCATCACATTGTCCAGTTTCAGATCTCTGAGTAAAGACAGAAGAAAAAATATAAAAAAATGCACAACCAGTTTCACTACAGGATATTCTGTTTGAAGTACTGTAGTCTAATATCAGGAAGAGTTTCAGTTCCAGTCTACTCTGTTGGTGTAACAGGTTGAATATAGAGATTGTAGACACTGGTACAGAGCAACTGTTGGGTCTTACCTATAGATAATTCCTTTTGAGTGGAGGAACTGCAGTCCAACAATTATCTCAGCTGCATAGAACCTGAAGGTTGAAATGTGCAAAACAAGCATTAAACCCAGTTTTACTGTGATTCAGAGGTACAGTTACAGATCCTCCATTGCGGAAAATGACAGTTGCTGTATTACTCATAGTTCCTTACACAGTATCACAGTGTACTTACGTGGCTCTGTTGAGATCGAAGCGGCCTTTGTCTTGGATGTGGAACATCAAGTCGCCTCCGTTCAGGTACTCCATTACAAAGAAGAGGTGCTCCTGTTCAAACAACAGATTTATTGTCAGCTCACTGTCACCGACAAATGAAGCATGAAGAGTGTGTGAGGAGGAAGAAAAGATTGGGGGGGTGGGGGGGAGTGTGGGTCTTTATCAACAACAGGTAATTGTGGCTCTTACTGTTGCAGCCCTGGTTGATTCCTTATCAGAAAACACACGTTTAAATGTTTCACTAGTGGAGTTGTTCAGTACTTGTGCACTTACTTTAGACTGGAATGTGGAGTAGAGGTGTGTGAGGAATGGGTTCTCCCAGGCAAGGGCCAGGACTCTCTTCTCCACCATGGTACACTCCACATCATCATCCATGAGGACTACATCCTTCTTCAGAACCTTCACAGCAAAGTACTGTCCTTGCCCCTTCAGCTCCGCCAGCAGCACCTGAGGTGTCAAAGCCACTTAGAGTGAGTACTTCATCAGAGTGAATAATAGCAAATTACAATCGAAATTGGGTTTTGGTGGTGTTGTATGCTCAATCTCAATGTACCTCAGTGAGGACACTGGGTGTTTGATTCACTGCCAGGCTACACTGGGCTGTGATATAAATTAACCCCCTATCCTCTGCTTCTCTGTTTTACCTCAAATAGGTCAACCTTCACAGGCTGTATGTTTTTGTCAAATATGTCCTGGCATCTCTAGTGATGGATGAATAACCTATCTCCCACTCCAGGGAAGTGAGGGAAGTCATTTAACCTGCAGTGGTGAGATGTATTGCTCTAGAAAGCCTAGTTTATGAAAAAAATAAAGAATTATACAATGAAATAAAAAATGAAATACAATATGCTTTAGGGAAGGACAGTGATAGACTCTGATGGTTACATTAAGACATTATAACATGATAAAAATCTGCCTCTTGAAGATGTGTGCCCTTCAAAGCTCACTAGTATTAAAATTCAGCACATTTACAACAACAGTTTCACATATTTCTTGTTCTTAGTAATTCCACTTCTAATGGTTGGCTTTATAATGTTCATCTACAAAGCAAACAGTCACACAATTGCAGAATTACTAAGAATTAAGAACTGAACATTAAGAATGTTTTTTCGTTGCCGTATATGTGAAACATCATTGGCATAACAAGTTTGTGTAAGCAAACAGTGCCTTACATTTTTGTGTCTCCGCAATCATTTCATGTTAAATTGAGGAAAGGATTTAAACCATAGGGCCTACCTTGCCAAAGCTGCCTTTTCCCAGCACCTTGTGGAAGACCAGGTGGTTGATGGTGAGGCGTAGCCGGGGAACTGTAGGTGCGGCTGGGGTTGGGCTCAAGCCCTCAGGTACTTTGCCATTGCCATCTGCTATAAATACACATTTGCAACTGCAGAGTAAATACATTATGCAAACTGGAATGCAAAGATGCATGCAAACTCATACAACAAAGAATATAGATTTGAGAATGTATATAAAAACATACAGACTATCTGCAACAATATTACAACTATTTTACCGTAATAATACAACTTGATTTAAATCCAACAACTTATAGTCTAAAATGAACACATCTTACCACTAGGGTCTGCTGTTGCACTACGGACGTCTTGGTAGACCCCAATATCTGCTGCATTGGGATCTTCAGATTTCTTCATAGATTTCTAGGGATTAAAAAACATTGACATTGTACACATCAACAATATATAATTTGTTCTTAATTTTCTAAACTAAACATAGTGTTACTGTTCCAACCTGAGAGATTTGAGACAGAGCCTCAGCCAGTAGTTTCTGGTTGATTCCACACAGATTGGCCACTTTCGCCTGACAGTAACTATGTACGTTCATGCCACAGTCTGGTCAGAGGAAAAATAAATAAATAAATTGTAAAATCAATTGGTAAAGTGGAGAAAGGGAATACAACAGAAGAGAAAAATGTCAAAATGAGATGTATCATCTGAGAGAAAGCATAAAAAACAATAAACCCATTAGACCCACCTTCACATTTAAGACCCTGTCTGTAGAGACCCCACAGCAGACTGCCACAGTGGTCGCAGAATGTGGGGCTCTTGTAGTTGTAGTACTTGAAGCGATGAGGCATATCAATCTTGAAGCGCTCTTTCTGGAACTACAAACACAGAAATCCATTAAACCCACAGAAAGGTGCTATCTGATCATTAAAGTAGAAACAAATATAATATAATAATAATGTTTTGCAAGTTTTGAGTTGCATTTGAGTGGCAGGCAAAAGTCAGAGTGAAATTCCTCAGCCAATACATCTCCAGTGATTTAAATATTGAATTGATCTTTACAAATTTTGGTTGATCGGTTTTAAAATTTGAGCCTTAAAGGATGATATGAACTACTTAATGATACTTTGTGAAATAAATGTAAATAAAGCAGGAGAGAATACAAAGTCATTATTGAACTGCAGGAGGGAAAAGTAATAAAAAGCTAATAAAGTAAGGTAAATGCAGTTTGTCAGTGTCAGATCTGAGGTGAGGTTTTGCATTGATGCTGAAGAACATTAACTTTGCTCACCACAGTTTCACGACTGTTGGTCGCTGTCCCAGTGCACCTGCCAATGATGATTTCGATGCATTTCTTGTGGATTGCTGCATTGCATTCTGTGTGAAACAAATAGAATGTTAAGTGTGAAGAATTCAAAAGATAAAATGTGGTAAAAATCATCATCTAATGAAACACTCACGTCTGCACTTGTAACCTTGCTTGTTGAGCCCCCTGTATGTGAGAAAAGGAACATAATTAAACTCTTGTAATGGGTGACATGTCCTAACAAAGATGATATTCGAGCAATATATCCAGGACGGTTTTCATTACTAAGATTGTGGTTGTGATAGTGATGTACTCCAGCTAGCTTGCAGATAGTCAGCAGCATTAATGTACATTAATGTAAGTGTACTGTCTCCTTTATGCAACAGCTACCAAACTACATCTGTACTGTCTGCAAACGTTGTATTCTGCAAGGACAAAAAAAAAACCTGGGAAAAACATGAAAGACCTGCTACTAGAACTAGCACAGCAATGACTCATTTGTTATCAGCATAACTGGTAGCTGTCTCTAAAATCTTAGACCATTTTATTAAAACTTGTATTTGTACAAATGGTCAGATAGTCAAACAGATGTGCACAGACTAAAGCAAACATTAGATTTCCTCCAGTCTGTCTCTAAAAGGGATTAGAGTACTGTAGTTTGGGAGATAGGGGAGGAACTTGGCTCGCAGGTTAATGCTGCTGACATAGTTGGAACAAAACATGACAGCCTTGTGGGATTTCCCAAGACAGTGAGTCATTCTCACAATAGCAGTCCTGCTGTTGTTTCTACCATTACTAACCCCCCATGGACTGCTCCATTTAGGAAACTAGAACCTCTACTAATTCTAGTCTTTTGAGAAACACCCTTAGGGGGCTGCACTTTTCTTATTGGACAACTGATATTTTTGCCTCATTTGGTACCCAGAAAACATACAGTGGGTGACAGCACAAATGGTCTGGAATTATAAAAGCTGCGCCAGTGGCCTCTTAGTAAAAACACAATGCTGATTATAATAATAATGCAGACAAACAAGTAGACAGGCAAATTAGCTGGTTCTGGATAAGTCCTGACCAGACAGAGCAGAATTGGAAATTACTAACACAGTCTCTCCCTGGAATTCAAAAGATACTCAAAACAGGTTGAAGGTGAAAGTCAAAGTATTTGATATGTTAACCAGCTAAAGTACACAAACATAACAGTGACATAATGTAACAAAGGCAGGACTTGGCATCTCACCACAGGAACTCTCTGCAGACGGAGCAGAAGGTGGGTTGGCCAAAGAAGGTAGCTGTGAACTCGTGGTTCTTGATCATGTGAACCTTGGGCTGCTTGAAAGCTCCTCTCCTCCTGTTGAGGGTCATGACTCCATCCTCAGGAGGAACCTTGACTGATGGCTTACAAGCCGCTGAGGGGAGAGATCAATTTACCAGTCAAACTGCTGTATTTCTACTCTATTCAAAACATATTATGTTGATTGTCAAACAGCTTTAGAGTGAATTATTATGCACATACACTTTTAATTGATTTGCAAATACAATATAATGATATCAGGCACGCAGTGAGGTCTTGTTGATTATTTATTTTACCAAACTTTTTACAATCTAGCTGATGAGATTTATTGATGAAATTACATCACAGTGGGCATTACCATAAATCAATATTTAGCTACAATGGCCAAGGGGTATTTAGTCAAATAGCCCGATTAGCTAGAGAAGGAGGCCCCAAATGGAGGGTAAACACAGAAAAATACCATTTTGGATAAGCAGCTTCCACTGATGCATGTGAACAGGGTGGGGTCGAAAGTCATCCAGAGAGGACAACGAAAAAGGCGTGAGAGAAGTAAACAAAGCAGGCAGAAACTCTGGTGGAGATAGGGAGGGTAGGTGGGTGGATGGGTAAGAGGGAGGGGAGGGAATGAGGGACAATTCAAGAGGAGTAGCCCCAAAAGAGACAACTGATAGACATGGAAACGTGGGAAGAGTGATGAGGTGAGAGAAATAAACTAATTTCCTCTCTCTGCCATTCTAGTGACAGATGTTTATGTTTGATCAACGCTTCAGTGAGCTGAGCCAAGTAAGTGGGAGTGAGAGAGAGGGCAAGAGAAATACGACAGAGGAGGCAGACAGCGCTGAGGGTTGTTCACACATGCCTAAAAATACTTCAGGCTGCTTTTCAGGAAACCTGTGGAGTGTGTAGGAGGGAGCTGATGGAGTATGGAGCCCTTCATAACAGTAGACACATCCCCCCCATCTCATGACCCTCTCCAACCCTGAACAGTGAACCCCGATTGTGCTACTCTCAGAAACTCCCCCAGAAGATAATCAGCCGATCACAGTGACTACCATAGACTGGGTTCCTGGGGCTGGGGCTGGTGAGCTGGCAGCTAAATAGCACTGCTCTCTCCACTTCTGTTTCTAACAGCTGAAGTGAAACTAAAATAGGTTTTTCAAAGCAGATAAATGATAGCAGTATGATTTCAATCTCAAGCTGCTTATGGTGGATAATTTGTGAGCTATTCCTTAAAACAAGATTCAATGTCACTGACAGACCAGACCATTAATACATAAAACTCTTCATTGAAAAACTTAATACAAAGCATGAAATAAAAGAAAACCAATATACCCATATAAGCCTAATATACTGTATGCAGTTGTTTAACCTTAGGTTCTTAGTGAACATTAGTACACTGTATCAAGAGAAATATCCATTAACATTTGGCTTGACATATGCTGAGCAATAAACATAAACATTCATTTAATATCTTAGCTATTCAAAGTACAGTCTTCCTACGTGACCTTGAAGGATTGTCACAGTGCATTCGCTGAGTGGCCACACCTGTACCCAACCGACAAGCTCAGTGAAAGATATGTCATCAGCATGCACATTAACCCTTGACAGCTTGAGGTAGACCGTTTATTGCAGGGCAGTTGGGCCAGAGCATGATGACTCCACACTGTAACTAACTAACTAACTAACGTGTTATGTTAAGCTGTGGCTGTGTGTAGAAAAGAAAGTGCAGGGAAATGAACACCAGAGGAGGAATCCTTCCTGCCGGTAGAGGGCATTATTTATCAACACTGAGACAGGGTGATTTTCTGTGGGTCCACTTGAGAGTAGAAAAGGGAAGGAGATACAAGGGGAAGGGTTTAAACACCCCCCCCCCCCAACAGCCATAGTGTGCAGACTATTTTCTTCCATGCTGACACTCCCTGGTGGTCTAGTGGTTAGGATTCGGCGCTCTCACCGCCGCGGCCCGGGTTCGATTCCCGGTCAGGGAATGTTGTTTTGAAGGCAGTGTAAACATATTTTCTAAGCAATGTGCAAAAACACACAATTGCCTGCCAAAGTTAGAATAGTTTTGGTTATTTGTAATGAGAGATTTCTGTCTATACTGTCACTAGTTTGAACTGGGTTGTGCTCAGTAACAAAAAGGTGATGTGGTGTCACATGTTTCCAATCAGGATTAAGCAGTATTTGAAACTAAATGTGATGACAGTTGTGGGGTTGCTTGCTTAAGTTTCCAGGCTACTGTTGATGAAATCCCACCCGGTCTTGATGAAGAAGATAACTTTAACTTATTTTTGTTGTTATTTAGTCATGAAAGGGGCTTTTTATGACGCAGCAGTTTCACCTGCATCACTGTCCTCCAGGAAGAACTGTACCGCCATCTGGACCCTCCCTGAAGGATGCAGGTCCAACCAGAACTCAGTGCGACTGTTGGTTTTGGACTTCTTACAGCGTTCCGCCAGCACAGACACGCCCACCGTGGCCTTGGCCAATGGTTCCTCGGTGCTCTGCATGAGGACCACTTCTAGGACACGCCCCTCATAGATGTGAGCATCAAAAGTGGACTTCCAGGCTGGATACATGGTGGGCTTTCTCTGGACCAAGGTCTTTCCTCGCTCTGTGAAATAAGATTAGGGTCATCATTGGGAACAAAACGTTTGTCTTTTATTTTTCCTTTCTCAGGGAAGTCACAAAAGGTAAGACAGCACAAAGCACCTGGAACTGATAGAGAGTCAGTATGCTTATGGATTTTTAAGTCCAGCAGATGGTGGCTGTTAAGGCAATTAAACTTAGAAGGTCTGGTCTTCCAGTTCACTGTGCTACATAAAATTATGACTGCATACAGGTGTGTTTACATCTGCAAATACCTGTGTTGACAGACTCTTTCATCTTGACGGCACAGATGGGAGGGTCAGAAAGAGAGGGCAGCACGCCCACGTCATAAGCATTGAAGGAGATACGCAGGAAGGGTGCCATGGTGACTGCTCACCTAAGCCTCCTGGAACAAAGACATAGACTCACAGTTAGAACATCACATACACATACACACAAACACACACATACAATAATCTTTTACTTGGATTGCTTAACTTCTGCACTTAAAACAAGAAGGAAGAGAGTTGGTGGCTAACAGTGTCTTCAGATGGGAACTACAGAGGAAGTAGAAGTTTCCAACTCAAGACACAACTTTGGAAACTACCCGCAAATAATGAGGGAAGAAGTAACAGAGTGGTAATCCCAAACTGTGCACATCAGAGCAGGATGAGGGAATGTGAAACAGAAAATCAAAAATGATCACATTTAAAAGATAAACAGAGTATTAGAAGGAGGAAAACAAAGTTAAAAGATAAGCAGGCTCTTTGCTATTTTACACTGATTTTGTGGGAATTCTTCCAATGAAACTATGCTCTTTAATCATGGTTGTCTAGTCCTTATTCCCAGCTGTTTCTACTTAGTTGGTTGTATTTATTTATGTCTGTGGCCATTCTTTAAAGGACGTTTAGAGCACTACACCATAGAGAATTGTCAATATTAGCATCAGTCTTGCCGATTTTCTGTCTAGTAATGCTGTACATGTTAGAGTCACTCTAAACTAGAATCAATCCCTCTGCAGGCCACATCTGCAATATTACATCTATTATGCTGAAAGAAATAAAATACCTATTTAAGTAATATGTAAAGGTATCCACCTTCTTCTGATGTATCTGTTGTTCTAAAATGCATTACATTCCAAGTGAAAATTAAATCCTACACACATCATTTCAAAAGTATAAAACTGAAACAGAAAACACAAGCAGTTTGCAAAAGTGTCCACCTGCTTGCATCATTTAAGCTGAATTGCTCCACTGACAGATTTGTTCAGCACGGTTCTCCATGTGTTTTCTACACTTCCTCTTAAAGTGTTTCTTGTGGGGTTTGAATAGAAGTCTTTGAGTCCTTCTTAATCTGCCCAGATGGCCCAGACCCTTCTATATATTTTAACACAATTATTATAAAGCAGGGTGGTAGAGTCTCCATATAAAGCAGTATGAAGTGTTAAAGAATGAAACACATAAATTAAATCCCCAGACAAATGTTAAATAACTTATAACACAAGAAAAACACTATTTGGGCAACTCTCTGTGGCAGGCAACAGGACAGCAGCTGCTGCTTTATAGGACCTGCAAATAGTAAAGTCCTTGGAAAGGGAGTACTTTTTTATTAACCTGTACTTTTATACTGTACATGTGTACATTAAAATAATAACATTTATCAAATCTAATTATCCTAAACTATCAGACGACAAGAAAGCGTTTTTTTGAAGGTGTAGTCAGTATCAGTAGGACACCAAAGAACCAACCATAGGAGGACAAACACTGGTTTTGTTTTCTCAGCTTTAGGACACAGTGTTCAGCAAATCAGTGTTCTTTAATAACGAACTGTCTTACTGGGGAAAAAATGCTGAAAAACTGGTACCATTTCTCCTTGTTATAAGGGATTACAAAGGGTGACATTTTCTAAACTTAGTGGGCAGCCAGTCAAGCTTAATGTTGTATAAAGAAACAAATACTTACTGAGCCAATCATGTTATCGAGGCTGTTCACTTACACTATACATATACTGTATGTTGTCACAGACTAGCAGCACCCTGAGGGCATACTAGCCCACATCCCAGTTACCAAAAACAGCAATAAAATCCCACAGAATTCCTCCACACAGCACTTTTTGTGAGCTTTTAAGTTCCTTAACTTGATCTCTTGCTCTATTAATATAATATTGGCTTATTAGTCATTTCATAAACATGGCATGCCTGTGATTTTAGTGTGATCACATTCTAGCTACACTATGATGTTTAGCTGCTCTATAAAATTACATTTCTGTAATCTAATTTCTAAAAGACATGTCCTTCCCCTGAGCATGAATATGTACATTAAACTCCTGGACAGGAATGTACTATAGCCTTCCTGCTTCTGCCTAAATAATTAATCAATCATGACATTATTCAATGTCATACATAATGAGTTGTCCTGAGTTACTGAACCGGTGCTTGCTGTGATACATACATGTTTGCTGCTCTGCCTACAAAGGTAGACCAGATGCTTTTTTGGGCTCAGGCTGGATCCAGATCACGTTTTAGCTTCTTGCTGAGTGACACTCTAAATGCACAATTGAAATGAGAATTTTCATATTGCAGCTGAAAAGTTTTAGGGGACGAGGAAATCCTGTTTCTTCTCCACTGCTTTTTCTAATCACTGTGTGGAGCTGCTTAGCAGTACAAGATGTTACTGTGCCTGCACTGAACAAGTCTTGGGTGGGAATGTGTACAATTGGATTAATGTATGCAGCTGTATAAAATTCTTTAGTATTTGACTCACTCAGGATCTATAGTGTGTAGGTGTCATATCTGATGTGATATCTCAGACAAGCAACACAATTCTGGATGGTTGAAGTGTATGGTATCTCAGTAGCTGTCACTAAGGTGCCCTTTGAGCAAGCCTCTTAACCTTCAACTGTTCCAAAAGTCAGTTACTTGCCAGCACATGGTGATGTGGCCACTACTTCTGTGTGGGGATGACATGGAGCACAGTGTTTACAAGACGCAGAAACCATTACGCACAAGTGACAGCTATGTTACAGTCATTTTAAATGTCCTGCAGTATCGGCTATACTCTCTGTCATCTGGTTTAAAACAGGTCGAAAGACATCGACAATCCATTATTTATGATAGCCTAATCAGTGCAACTGACAAGTGAAAAAACATCAATAATACTCTTACATATTCTACAAAAACCAAAAGGACATAACATAACTAACAGCAATTATAGCCTACGTAAATTCAGAATATTTTCACGGATCTACTTAATGATCTGCTAAAGACGAAATGATAATTAAATAAAGGGTTATCTCATTTGAACTTAGAGTCTTCTTTATTCTAGTGAAAGCAGCTTGTTGCATGTATCTCCGTTATCTTAGTAATTATTCATGACAATGTCGCAGCGCTCCAAAATACACAATACGTTCAGTGCAGCAATTTTCAATATTACCATGTCACCAAGTAAACTCTCCACAGCATTTTTACCAAAGTCTCAAGGCAAGTCGAGTCTCACAGCATGGTCACTCTAATTTACATTCATTTATACAGACAAGCAATTTTCTAATTCAGTGATTTTGGAGAGAATTGGAGCACCTGGAGGAAACCCATAAAGTCCATGTCCCGACATCTCCCTGGCCCTCAGCCAGCTGATTAAAACCTAGGACCTTTGTGTTATGATAAGACAGAGCTTTCCTCAGAGCCATTATGCCACCCTGTATTATTCTGAAATCACAAATCCATACTAAGGATAGGCATGAGTACTCGAGTACTTGGACGTCGGTACTAGTTCACTGTATCAAGTACTAATCTGATCTGCGCATGTGTAGCCGCCAATAACGTTCAACACTTTTAGTCACAGAAAAAAAAGACAAAATGAACATGCAGTGCAAGTTTTGTAACATTAGACTTAATTAAATTAAACTTCTGTATCATAGAACAACTATAACCATTTGTAGATTAAGTAAGGAGAAAACAAGCGAGATGGACAAGAGGCAACCTCTTATCATCTTATTTGCTAAAGTCAACAAGCAACGCTGTGATGCTACCAGGCGATAAAGCGGCTCATATCACAAGTGGTGACTGGAGATATGCTCCTGTTAAACTTTGTGGAAGGAGGAAATTTCTACCAGCTGATGGAGTTTGCTGATTACAGGTTACCACTGAGGCAAACAACAACTACAAGTGTGTAGAAGATGTATGCGTGCTGTGAAATTCAGGGCTGAACAAAATGAACTGTTGAACAAAATGAAGCTATAGCCTACGGGTCAAAGTGGCTGCAGTAAACCAGCCAAATTATTGAGATTATTGAAATGATTGCAACACCTTAATGTTCATGGACATGGTTTATGTTCATGGCTAATCTCTACAGTCTGTCAGTCAGTCTGCATTTTATATAAATAAATGAATACACTGATAACGTGTTTTTTAAAAAGATATGACACAGGACTTTTTTTTACAGCATATATACAGCAATAAATGTGAATTAAAGTCTACAGAGTTCCAAATGTATTCATAGTAAGTGTATAGTTATGTACTAGATGTGTAATGTTGGTATAAAGCTACAGTAATAGAGAATACATACAGTATGTTGGAAACATTTTTACATCTTTAAGATAATCAGCCTATATTTTGAAAATATATCCTTGTCTCCACTTGGCTGAGAATGACACATCTCTGTTGTTGCTGCTGAAGGCTCTGACCGACCCTGTGAGTCTGCTGGGGATCTAAAGACTCCAACAACAAGCAATTTCTGAAAGAGGTCAGGAGGGTCGAGATCGAGAATCTATTAGAGCTCTCATGATACTGCCCGCGCGCACACACACAAACAGACACGCAAAAACAATATTATGTCTTTTTTTAGTTATGGAGTTTGCCAGATGTGAAAAACACGCAAAATTTTTTTTAGAGTCCATTTCCAATTTACACAAGCACTCTTGTGTACACATACATAAGCATTGGTACACAGAAAAGAGAGCCTTGTTTCCCCAGAGAGAGCGGAAAAAATGAGCACATGCAATTGGGAAAGGGGTGGGTAGAGGAAAAGAGCAAAAGAGAGGGAAAGAAAAAAAAGATAGACAACACACTGGAAGACCGGACCGGCCAGTGGACCTGAAGAGAAATCAGATTCAATGACAATACCAGATTTGCCTTCACTAAATCCAGCCACAATGAGGTCAGTTTTCCAGCGAGATGGATATGGATGTTCGTGTGTGTGTGTGTGGCATCCAGGTGCTATTTAGTTACTCTCAAGAAATATTTAAGCTTTTGCCCTAGACTGAAAGGACTGCCAAGACCCAGTGAATGTAAAGCTGGACTACCAGCCTGTGGCGTCTACTTTACTTTCTATAACACAAAAGAATTCATAAATTATACACTAACTTTAAGAAGGTACAGTATGTGGAAAACATGACAACAAGAAGATGTAAGTAACTAGAACATGCCATTAAATGCCGCTTGACTTGACATGAAAATTGCTGTCGTCTGACATATAAGCTCTAAAGGGACTTTAAGAAGTGCTCCTATTCCCGTAACTACACTTTGAGTGTCATTCAATAATGACAACTACAAAAACAGATTCATGGAACAGTCAATCCCGTGATGAACAGGAAAACAGAACATACAACCAGGAAAAAACCCTGACGTGAAACCAATCTTCTGTTACGTTGCATTCATGAAACAACACACTAATGGAGACAGAGATGCGTGATTGTCTCCAACAGATAAACTATCATCAAAATCATGCCCAATGATGCACCACAAACAGGTCAAAAGCCTGGTATGTACAGCATGTGTGGAGGTGTATTTAGTGAAAGACGTGATCAAGCAGGTCCAGCAGGTTTGGGAGCTTCTGTATGTCAAACATTCATCGGCCGGTCTGAACAAAGACAGGTACAATTATACAGAGAACAACAGCAACAGAGTTTCCTTCACACAGCGAACACAAATTATTGCATTACGTTACCTTTTGTGCAATTAATGCCAGCAACCTGAATTTAGATCAATAGGAATTCCACGAAGCAATGAAATATTAATTATTAACAAAGATCATTAATGATGGAAAATGATTCTTATTTGTCAGCCATAGAGCCACCTGCAGAACAGTTGAAAGGGATTCGGAGTCTTGTCCAAAGATGCATTAATTCTACATTGTGAATGTTTGACTACACAGCACTGATGGTTAACCTCTACCTGAACTAAGCCACCCTTTTGCTACACAATTACAAGAAAGGCTTGTTTACATCAAAAGCACTGTTTATAACAGTGTAGAACTTCTAGCCTTTTTTTTTTTTTTTTTTTTACTATTTTCCCATCAAGTTTTAGGACAATCCAGCAGGACAAAAAACATGTAGACAAGGCAACCAATTGGATTTTATATGGGCAGACAGTGGAATGTTCTTGTCCTCTGAACAGTGAAGTCAGTTACCTGACCTCAGTCCGACTAATTATATGTTTCACTTGCCAAACCCAAGGCATAAAGCCCCAGAAACAAGCAAGAAGTAAATATGGCTGCAGTACAGGCCTGTTAGATAATCACCAGGAAAGACACTGAGTGTCTGCTGGTGTCAATGTATTGTATTCTTCAGACAGTCATTGTTTCCAAATATTAAACATTAGGACTGGTAACTGTGTTAAAAGTACATCTCCTATATTTAAAAGACTCCAGTGGATGCATAACAGCAGCCAATGCAATGGAATGCATTATTAATGTTGTTAATTACACCTGTGGTTTTCCCACTGTGACATGTCAAAATGTCTGCAGTGAAAAAGGTCTATGTTGACTTACTGACTACAAACCAACAGGCCTTTTTCATGGAAGACATTTGTCACAGCAAGAAAAAAAATGGCTGAACTCCATTTCGTTGCTTCAGTTTCAGGGTCCTGGTATTGTGCATGCTAGCACACTGTCACAGCTAACTGAGACACTTGAATAGAATGGAGCTATCCTTAATGTTATTAGTAACACTTGGAAAAGGCACGTCAGTAGAACTGATTAAACCAGGGCTCTCAAACTCCACTAGGTCTGGGGACACTTCTGGTATTGTCATCTCGAAGGAGGGCCATTTCAATGTTCAACTGGTGCTAACCGGCCTGACAGGATGCTAAAAAAAGCTAGAAGATTAAAGTAGGACACAGGTAGCAGATCAACCTGTTAGTCATGTAAAGGTAAATAGATGTCAAATCAATATTAAAATGACTTAACATTACTAAAGTAGAGCTGTCAGTTGACATCATAACAACCAATGTGAGATTATATCAGTTTTGGTCATTTCTGGCTCACTTGATGCTGAGCTGTTGGTGCTGTCAAGAAAAACCAGGAAGTGTTTGACACATTCCCGTATTGTATAGTTGGTAATCAATAGCAGGAAATAAGGAGAAATGTGAAGGAAGAAATTGCGTACGTACTTGTTCCCTACATGTTCAAAACACCTTTCAGGTAAACAATTACACAAACTTTGTTTTCCCTGTCCTACTTTGTGTTTGTTTTACAGTTATTTCAAGAGACTGTGTTGTCTGACTGAGAAAGAGAGGAGGAGTGACTGGACTGACTTCCACTGACTGGAAGGAGCAGGGCCAGTGTGTGGCCGGGCAAATTAAAGCTGAACAAACACGTTCCACACGGTTATAATGAGCCTGAATAAGCATGGTAAGACTCAGGCAGGCGACACTCATGCCTAAAGCTAATAACCTGTGTAGTTGTGTGGGTAAACAATACATCTATTGCATCATCAAACTGCTATTTGTGATAGCTTAAATAAAAACAATCCATCCACATTGGAAATTAAACAGTGTGATCATGGAAAAGGGCTGATCCTAACTAAATATTTTCTTGCTACACATTAGGGCTGTGTTTCAGAAGGAATCTGACGATACAAAACATGAGGTTACGATTCAATATATTGTGATGTATTACGATACTGTAAGGAAGGCAATATTGTAGTATAATATAATTATACTATATATATACATATATATATATATATATAATAATTGTTAGTATAACAAATACACCATATATATGAGTAAAACAAGTTTTTTATGCAACCAGAACAGTGGTTTATAAAACTACTACACATCTAGTGGTTGAGGGTTTAAACACAAAAATCTATAGTGTATTCAAGAATCGACAGAATATCACAAGAGCAAGTAAAAAAATGACAACAGTGCTTTAGTGCTATAGCCTCTAAATTTAGTTTAGAGTGGAACTGATGGGCGCATGTTGTCAAAATTGACTTACAACTGAACAATGCCTTTAAGAATTATCTTCAATTGTTCATGCCTTTGGCGACCACTAAAAATATTTGAAGAACTTTTTTTGGGTACCAAACATATGCCATATTTGTTGAAAACAAACTGCAACTTGCAGAAGTGGTGAGAAAGTGTTTTGAGTTTAAATGGCTGAGAGAGAGTGGGAGTGGTCTTTACAAATATGAAGTGACAAACACAGTAGGACCAAAAAAAGCCTCCTTGCTGCAAGAAATAATACAAGATAACTTCTGAGCCCAATCAAATACTTAACATTATTTTTCATTCCAGACAAATGAATTCATGCAAAACATAATTCTCATAAAACTTGCCTTAATCCACAAATCTTTCACTGAGGCAAGGTGGCACGTATTAACGCCATCTCGAAAGCACATAACTGCACTTGTGCTCGCACATACACTAATAACCTTGAACAAAGCAGCCTTTAATGAATTTCAGTGGAGACTGGCTTGAAAGAATCAAAGCCTTCCTTTCTTTCACTAAGCAAGGTTAATGTCTAACACCCCCTCCCCAACCCCAACCCCATACACACACACACACACACACACACACACACACACACACATATAGAGGTTATGTCAATAGGCTGTATATTACAGATTTGGTGTAAGGAGACACCAACACCTACAGGGAAAAAATACAGTATCCATTAGTTCCATTCTGTGATGTTAAATTGTCTCCTTTTCTTTTTCTGACACACTCACACACACACACACAGACACAGACACAGACACACACAACACAGACACAGACACACACACACACACACACACACACACACACACACACACACACACACACACAAAGCCACCAGGTCAAAGTAGGACAGGAAAAGCGAGTGAGATTTGAAGAATGAGACTAGAGCTGAGGTTGCTGGTTCAAGGTCAGAGTCAGATGAATGGCTGTTGTGATACATTTATTCCAAAGATACTGACTGCTATAATTTCACTATGTGCCTTGAACTGACCTAAGACCAAATCAATGCAAGCTGTTAATAACTAACTATTAGTTGTTCACTACACATTGTCACAAACTTAGTGTAACTGTTGTTGTGGAGGGATAACCTTTTCAGATTTTCTGTCCCTTCCTCCTGAGTATCACTGAACTCTTTGGCATGGTGTCAAACCTGCCATACCAGCATGAAATGAATCCTGCCACTGTGTTTGTGTGTGTGTGAGCGTGCCTTCTCTCCACATGCATTAAGACTGGTGTCTATTTCTGCCCCACTCACAGTTCACAAAGCCTTGGTTAAGACAAATCAAATAGCATCCGAGCTTGGAGCACCAAACAGGATAGCATGATGTGTGTGTGGTGGGGGGAGGGGCAGAAAGAGAGTGAGAGAGACGCCAAGGGCAAGTGATGGCCAAACTATCATCACCCAGTGCTGATTTAGCAAATGAGGCAGTTCGCCTTTTGTCTGTGTGTGTCTGCCTGCCTGTGTGTGGAGTTGTGCATAGCGGTTGCTATTTAAAGTAAAATCATGTTATCGTACATCATGACAGAAGTGCTGCAGTGGAGATACTGTACTGTTTCATATTTTATGGCACATAAAACAAACTGCATGTACAGTTTTGGTGATACTGGGGCCAAAATTAGACTTTCTTTCCCCAATACATTACTTTGTTGAGTAGAAATATGTTTTACAAAACACCTGAGTCAGTTAATGAAATAAATCAAATCAGCTGCATTAGTGTTTAATTATGTTTTACCATAAACAGGAGTGCAACTTTTCTCAATAAAGTATAAAATTAACAAAATTATTGATTAAATCTGTAAATATCTCTTTAAAATAGATAAACTAGACTAATTACTGATGTCAACATTCAGTACTTGACCATTTTATTACTCAGTTTGGAAACAGTTTGGTTGTGTACATTATTATAAATATACCAAGAGACAAGCTGATGGCTTTTGGCATTTGACGTACCTATTGAAGCTTAGCCTACTCTGCCTTCCTGTCTCAAATTAAATGATCAATTATTTATATATGTATACAGTCTAATATCAGTCAGAACGCTATCTAAATTATATGAGTCGGTGTTGCGTTTATGTGTGTGTTGTACTATCGAGGGATCAGTACTGTATGGGTAACTCCTCACTGAGCAGATGTCCCAAACGTGTCCTCCAAGCAGCTCATGAAGCCACAAGCCAATATTGACACACCAGTAACTGCAGGCAGATAGTGTTACCTGCGCTCCCAATGCTGCACTGCCTCCAGAAGATAACAGCAGGATACAGAGTCTTGCCACAAATGCAGAATTGTGTTGTAGTGTGTGACACAAGACTTTTCGTAAGAGATGGAAAGAATATTTCAAAACAGGATCATGTGTTTAGCGTACCTGCGGAGCAGACAAGTCATGTCAGCTTCAGTGGATTCAGAAGGCTGATTTGTTTACAGCCACAAGAATGCTGGGTAATCTTCACACAGACACTAGTCATCCTATTTCTTTTTGTTACCACAAATACATCCTTCTCGTTGTGTTTTACTCAATCATTGACGTCATCCAGAAGAGGCGACGAAGGATGGTAAAGAGTTACATGATGGCAATTCCAGTTGCTAAACCTGCGTGCAATGAGGAAAGGACCTTTGATTCTTAAGGCTCATGGACTTTAGTCTCAGCCATTGACAGTATGGTGTCAACAGAACAATGCCAACCGGCTCCAGTACAAGTTAGACCACAAAGTGCCAAGTGCTGTTGTTCATCATCAGCACTGTCTTTGCAATGACTGTGGCACTGGCAGGTTTCTATCAAACCCTACCAGAAACCTAAGGATGAAACCTGGGATTTAATGAAAGTCAACTAAAATTCAACTTACACTTGAACTTCAGGGAATTAAAGTTATATCCACATTTTGTGACTACAGAATGGTGTGAGTTAGAGTCAATAGTTAACACACAGTATCTGTGAGACTCAAAAGTGAGTCATTATTGTCAGTGCTTAGTCTACCCGCAGGATCACCAGGAGGAGACTCTTAAACTGTACACCTTTAAACACCTTTAAAGTGTTTTAACAGTCATCACGGTGGACATAAACACCACCGTTTAGCCCACTTTTATTCTGCACTAAGTTAGCCTCGCTAGCTACATCCCTGAAACAGACTCCTCTGTTGCCATAGGATACAACACTTGGCAAGAGGAATTTATAAAGCACACAAACTGGCTTCCCGGTGTTGTACTGAAGGTAGTTTCCACAGTATTAGTCGGGACAAGTAAAGTTTTGTTACATTATCCGGACATGCAAGCACTGAAACATGGCTTAACTTAACTTACGTAACGTTAACTACACGGCGAGAGAGGGAGACATTCCGCGACAGCAGCCGCTCTCATTCCCGTCGCCAGGCAGTCGACGACTACTACTACTACTGATGTCAACCGAGGTTTGCAGTCGCTCCTCTGTGAGACAAAACTTCAGCCAAAAAAAGCGGGGCCATAGCAAAGCCAGGCGACTCCTGACACCCAGTAGTTACCCTACAAGCAAGTGTTTGTCCCAACTGTCAAACAACGCCGAGCTCAAGTTTTTCCAACCGCGAACAAGTTTAACCGCTTCTCAACAAACTGAGACTTACCTCTTCCGCCGAGCTTGGAAAGTGTGTTGTTGGTGGCGAGTTTGTACCGGCTTTGGTTTTTGAACCAGGGGTTTTCCCGGAGGTTCGACTTCTAGATCCTCGTTGGTGTTTAAGGAAGTGTTCAAGTCGACTGCTGTTAATTCAGGCTCTCTGTCAGTCAGTCAGTCTGTCTGTCTGTCTGTCTGTCTCTCTGCGCTGTCCTCGCTCTGTACTGCGGCTCTATGGCAGCGCGAGGAGCAGAGGAGTGAATGTGTGACGTCAACCAGGTGAATTTCCAACAGACACACACACACACACACACACACACACACACACACACACACACACACACGTGAGACTACATGGTTGTGCACAGCAGTAGACACACAACAACACAAATGTACCTTAGGCTTCACTATATTTATCTGACAGCTTTAAGTTTGAACTTTGCACACAAAACATATGAATATGTAAACAGGCTACAGCTGATAAGAAAGAGCTTCACAAATGTGAGGATTTGCTGCTTTTCCTTTTAATTATTTCAATAATTCAGACTTATTTCTCATCATTTTGAGGTTTGAGGAGACTGCTGGTTGTACAAAACAAGTACTGTGTCACTCTGGGCTCTGGGTAATTATGATGGCGCTTATCACTATTTTCAGAATTTCTAAAAAACTACACTATCTGTCATTAAATTGAGACAGTCATTAGCATATGAATCCATAATGACACTATCTCTAGAAATAGTTCATAAGATAGATTATAAAATAGTTCAAAATGAGCTCCAACTCAACCAACTACAACAGCAAAACCCTGCTATTACATTAATTCACGAGTAATAATCGGATATAATATATAATAGTATAACAATCACAGGGACCGTTTTTTCTTCCTTGAGTACTTATACCTTTAATAATTTCCTGACTATACTAACACACTTTTACTTAAGTCACATTTTCAATGCAATTCAATTTCAAATGCTCTTCATTTACTTAATTATTTTTTAAATTTCATACACTGGCAGGACTGGACCGACAACATGGAAACTTGATATTTTCCATTTGAAGCTGGTTTCTCTTAACTGCTGTGTCATAAGTAATGCTGTATCTTTCCTATCAGACTGGTATGTTCAGTGTCTAAAAGCAAGGAAGTGCTTGTGAAGCTTTGAAGATTGTGAACAGTTTTTCCTTCTTGTTAAATATCTGAATTTGGTAGGTGGACCAGCAAACCAGAAAATCAATGCAGTATGTACTCTCGGATACAGTCTGGTTACACACACACACAGTTTGTGGGCTGATCCGAACAGCCATGCATTTCCATACTGGCCCTGCCCACAACACCTCCACATTAACACTCCTCCTCTCCTTCACAAAGCAGAGAGATCCACGTGGTGCTGAGTCATCAGGCAGCCCCCACCCACCAAAACTGTATGACTATAAGAGAGAATGGACCGGTAAATTTAGACAGCCTGCCTCATCTTCTAAAGGGCTATTTATAGCTCCAAAAAGGGTTAAACGTTGACGTATAGAATAAGTGACAGAGTTGAATGCTGATAGAGTAGCTCACGACGTCATTACCACCACAAACATTTGGAGCGTGGGACAACAACTCAAGGACAATAGATTTTACCAGAAAGAAAAAAAACTGTCCGCCACTCACAGAGCTGTTGCAACTGATACACAAAATTTGTAGTCAATCATATATTCCAAATTTATAATTTCAAGATCACTCAACTATAGGCTTATCTGTGGCTGTGGGAAAGAGTAGTGTTACATCCTCCAAAGATTTAACACACACAAACACACATTAAAAACTTCAAGTCCCATGACAGGAAAACATAATTTTTTCAATTACTTTCACTTCCTGGAAATCTTCACCAATGACTTCATGCTGCACCACTGGTTGTAAATACAAATTCCACCCAATAAAACCATCACAGACCTGTGATAAGTCACCCCTCCCATGAAATGAACGTGCCTCTGGATTTACCAACTGATCCAGTGGATTTGCACTTGAGTGACCCCTTCCTGTGTTTAGTCCCGCCCAACACTGTGGTTCAGCATCAGATTGGGGAAGCAAGATTTTCTCCTCAACATGAGGAAGCAAAGAAGGTTTTCTCACCATCACCACCCTGAAGGAAGAAATGTAGAACAGTCGCGTGCATAGTTTCCCGTCAGCACAGGCTATGTGATGGCAATCAGGTTCATTTCTCGCTGATACCCAGGGGTTGCAGGAGAACAAAATGACCCCCCTGCAGCTTTAAACTTTTAATTAGAAGCATCATTGTCTGCTGTAAAAATTCCAGATGGAGTTGACGTTGCGTGTAACTGTGAAAACACCAGTTGTATAACATGACACAGCATACTGTATGAAACTACTGGCTTTTCTGTGTGAATTAGACTTCTATGCGGCAGGGGACTGACCCAGCCTGTTCCTGTTGGGATGGCCATTTCTGCCATCACAGCAGTGCCAGGGCAAACATCAGAGTGAGTAATGAGAGGAACAGGCAGAGGGAGGGAGGGAGGGAGGGATAAAAAACAATCCCTAAAAAAGGAGAGAAATGGTCCTTTCATCAAGAGACGTGCCAGAGACTAAAACTGCCTTTCACTATCTGTCCTCATTTCTTTGTCATTCTCTCTCTCCTGCTTGTTTTGCTCATGTCCACTTCTTTCCTACACATCTTTTTTCACTTTTCAAGGCTGAGAACTGTTTGTAGACAAGGAGAAGTTGAACAAGTTTCTTCATTGAAATGGCCATGAGGTAAACCAGACCAGTCTTTTAGACAGACATTTGGCTAACGTGTGGGTTATCTCTAAAAGCAGCACAACCTCACTTTCCTCTTTTAGACACTGTTGAAATGACTTCCTTCTCAAATGGTGATAAAAACGTCAAACGCACATCTACGAGTGATTGTGTTGTCTGTGGTTTAAAATGTTGTACCAGCCATCACAGCAGATAACACGCACAGCTGGAATATCAGCAAGGCTTTTGTTCTCAGATGCTTATTTATTGTTGCCATTCAAACTTACCCCCTATTGTGTAACATATTCTATGTTAAGGCTCTTGTGAATAGGAGCATTAGACAAGAACAAAGACGAGATGGAACACTTTCTCTTCAAAAACCCATACCTCAAACTCTGTTCAGGTGCATATTCAATGCAATGCATACCAACAGTATTGCACTGGAAAAGATTTGAGATAACAACATGGAACATTGCTCACCTGACTTCACTGGTGTCCTAGGCTACCCAGTCAGTGACACATACAGTGATACCTGCTATCACTGTCTTATCTTGAAACAAACTAAACTAAATTTAAAACATATTTTTGTTTAATTCTGAACCTCTTTGCCTGTGTCAGATTGGTATTTTGGCAATGCAATGCAAGCACTCTATTGAATTTCTTATTACTGGCCTCCTGGTTGTGAATTTTAAACGTTGTTGAGCGTGTACAAGGAGATGCTGTCCTTTTCCTATTATTAGAGGTCCTTTTCTTACAGAGACTGCAGAAATTGAAGGGTATTGATTCAAACATGCGGGAGGTTACCCAATCACTCTCCGCAGCTCTGGTTCCCTGGCCACAAAGGGAAAGGTTTTATTAATGTGTTTGCGTGAGAGACTGAGCTCATGCTCAGTGGAACAAGGTGTCTTTAACTGTTCAGTGCTTGACGGAAATGAACAACTTTCCCTGCTTCCAGTGCCTTTCTCTCTTCTCTCTCTTAGTTCTCTCTGTTACTTCAACTAAGTATTGGGTCACTGACACTCCTGGGATCATGTATCTAGAACAACCCCAATCTTCCCATTTTGTCTTCTGCCTACTTTCTGACTGACATGCAATCACTTCATTTTTACCCGTCGTCTAATTGGAAATGGTCTTCTGGTCTTGATTTCTGTATCCAGTAACAGTGTCCTCAGCAAACACTCTCCTCTGTTCTCTTCCTTTCTTGTTATCTGTATAGACAGGCATTTAAAATTATTAATGAGCAAATCAAATGCCACTTTTTAATTATCAAAGGACCTGTACTGGCTGATAAATGAAAGCCACCATCCTCTTTCTTTTCTTTAGCAAGCTCTTAAATCGGGCCTGCTCTGGTTAACTCGCAGTCATTAATATTGCAGATGTTGAAAAAGAAATAGGCCAAAATGTTTTGTGCTGTTTCTTTGTCTTTAAATATTTATGCTAGCCACTGCTTTCCTGGTCGTGGTCCACCGCTGTCTGACTTGGTTGTTTTGGCTGTGTGGAACTCTTTGGTATAACTAATTAACTTAATCTGAGATGGCTCATATTACCCAGCCGTCTGGCCGGGGCTGGGAAGTGAAAAGCCTGGAGAAAAGAAGGGCTGATTATGGTCACTACTGGCAGCGGATGTGCATGTGCATTTTATATTTGGCCAAATTACATCTGCAACAGTTAAAAGTAATGATGTGTATAAATACAACACAAATATGTCTCCTTAATTTGACCTAAAATTAGAGGGCCTCCCTTGATTCAGTCAGTGTAGTGAAAATGAATGGCCTGCAGTATTGTTAAATTCTGATCTAGTCTGACTTATGTGCATTAAATGGCTTGACAGCATAGTATAGGGGGCATCATCTGACATTCTTAATGGATGTACATCAGGATTTATGTAGCAACATGCCTCTGTAACAACGTCTCCCCTGTGTTTTACATTAAACAATCCTGCAAAGTAACACATCACGCCCAGAATCAACTCAATTTATATCAGTTAAAATCTTATTAAGACTTAGATTAAAAAGGTTTGGCTTGGACACTTAATCACTCATAGGATTACTGCTATAAAGTATGCTGTTGATATATTTCTACATCCTGTCACTCTGAACATCATCTGTTCATGAACAGATCTTCATTTAAAATGTTTTTTTTTCAAATACACCTGTCAAATATCAGTATTGGCTGGATCTTGAACACAATCTGCATTGATCTTACACCTTGAATTGCCATTCTTACATTCACCAATGTTATTCCCAGGCAGAATTAATAGAAGTAATAAGATAAGAGAATGAACTGACAGTGACTTAGTATACCTTCAGCATAATGGGGGCGCCTGGTTGAGGAGATACATGTCACACTACTTTGCATATAAAAACATTGTATTATTGTTTTCTGCCCAATGTAATACATGTTATCAAGTTTCTATTAATTCTCTAATTCTCCTCTAATAATGGGAAAACCGAGCTGCCTGAACTTCAACAACATGGCATTGCTCTGCAAGTGAAAATTCAACTTATATAACTGCATCTTATTTATGTTCTTTGAACTGCATGCTGGTTGACAAACAGAAATAAAGGAACTCATGTCTAATACAATCCTAGTGCAATCTGTGGGACATGAAGTAATGCTGCCCTCTGCTGGATGAAAGAGGCACTTAACTATACTGTGTTTACCAGTACCACAAACAATGTAGAAATACAGGTACAGTATGTACTTTTTCTGCGTCATCGCAGTACTTATCACTTACAGGCAACAGGCACAACATGAACACCCATACAAATGTATCCCATACATAGCAGCAACCCTTCAATAAGTATTGCTTATGTGAAGCTCATAATTAGAACTGCTAGGATTGCGTCAGACAGTCGATTGAACTACGTATGATAATTTTTGGTCTGCAGTGTGTTTGTACTCAATTATATAAATGTGTCCACTTTGCTGCTGTTACTTTGGAATTTCCCCATTGTGGGACAAATAAAGGAATATCTATCTATCTATCTATCTATCTATCTATCTATCTATCTATCTATCTATAAAATGGATGTATATACGAATGATGGCCTTAAATTTAGTGCTCAAGTGGATCTTGAGAAATATTTTTTACCAGAAAAGGAACATTGTTTACTTTTTACAAATAGAGTAACATTGGCTACTCTATTTGTATAGAGAAAGAAATAGATTTATGTGTGAGAACAGGCAGCCCATCTCTGCATTGTGAAAGCACATTAAGTAAACGTTTTAGAGTAGTTTATTCTTATATGTATCTATATACATAAACATTTACAATGCACAATATGCAAGAGGTACAATCCATAATAACACTATAGGTATGGCGCATAGGAAACAGGTAGAAAAGCTAAACAGTACTTGATGAACAAATGTGTGCTTTAGAAATAATGTGGTTTGACAGGGTGAAGGATCACATGTAGTACAGCTGCATTTTGAATGGAGCAGATAATGCCTTTAGGTTGGTTACTGAAGAGAAACTATGTATGTCTGATTATGTTAGGAGAGTAGAGAAGAGTGAAACTCCAGTGTCCTCCCTACTGCACAAGTGGCTCAGATGAATCCAACACTGATTTCATAGGTAGTATGACAATGGCTTTTTTTCAGCAGTTTCCATTAAGTCCAGCGGTGTATATACAGCACGGAAAATGCATTAATAAATGTGGCACAATAGTATATTCTTATGTTACTGGACTGTAACTGAACTGTTCAAAATACTAGAAGATTAAAGTATATAAGAGTAGATAAAATCATGTTATCAAGGTCTCTTCTGGAGACCTGACAGTAGTACAGTACTGCGATAACATAAAGACAAACAAAGTACAATTTCATTTCAGGCACATTCATCATCAATTGGGAATTGCACTGCATTCAACTGGAAGAAATTAGTTGGCACTTAAGAACTGTGTGGCAAATGTATCAAAACCTACAGATTAAAGTACAAAGTGTCTTTGAATGTATTCTTCATCATAGAAATGTATTGAGTGGTTGTCATGCTGAGGGTCATTCCATAGCTTTGTAGATTCAACACAAGAGAAACACTCCACAAGAAGCATAATGTACACACACCATGATGATTAAAATGACCTCTTACTCAGAACATCATGTTACACCATTTTTATACAAACAAATCATATAATTCAATATCTGCAGTGTATACTTCACAATATATATTCAGATTACCAAATATCTTGACCAATATTTTCCCTTTTACTAGCTGCAAATACGACTATGGAGCAAAGTTTGTTTTTGACTTTTTTTTACAATCATCACAGAACACAGGCTGTAACTGTCTCATGTATGAAAATGAAGGGTGGTTTAATAATCCAGTGGAACCTCAGGTTAAAAAAAACAAATAAAATACCACAAAGATGGAAATAGTTGACTTGGAGAAGAATCTTTTGTGGGATGGTCCTTGTAAAAAGGTGTAACAGAGGGAATAAAATGCTGTTTTAGATGAAGCATTGAATGTATCCAAGCAACTCCTTAAAGGGACGGGCTCCAGTGAACATGGCTGGATCGGCGTATTTGGAACCTTACAAGTTTTCATACACTCCAACAAGAGGTTTCTGCTTCTCCTTTCCACATAGAAGAACCCCTGTGACTCCCCCACTTTGTGTAAGATCCCCCCCGGTGATTAAATTGTCACATGATATTCCACAACAGATCAGACGTGATGAATCCTTACTGATGGTGTGAGTTCAGATGCAGCAGGTAGCTATGTTGTGCTCCACAGAGGAGTTCTAGCAGTCACGGACAGCAGGGCATGTTCATTGAACTGAGTAGGTGCTATAAAACAGTAGCCTCCTCTATGGCGTTGACCCATCTGAAACACAATAAAAGTAAACATGAGACTGATGGACTTAAAGGGGCACTCCGCTGATTTTACATGACAAAGTCACTTTTCTAGTCCCTGAGGAGGGATATTTATCTGCACATATGCAACTGTTTTGTTCAAACCTCAATTTTGTAATCAGTCCAGTACTCTACTTGAGTTACAATCCACTACTGTCAATTTCCAAAAACACTGGATCCTTCATTTCCCATTATGCAACTAAAAGTATCTTTTTGAGACCCTCCCTGTGTGGGGACTCCTACCCTTTGAGAAAAATGTGTAGTCCCCAGGCCCAAAGAACAAAGCATGCCACAAACAGCCACATAGTCCATATAACAGTGCAATGCCATGCCTGTTGTCCTCTTTCACCGATACTGACTTTAATGCTGTCAGATTAACACTTCTTACCAAAACTCACGATCACTAAGGACAGCAATTATCTATATGGTTCATGTAAGAATGTGAGATAAGTTTCTCCTCCCTGCCACACATACCACACATGCCAATTATCACCCTTTTCATAGCTCCCTGGTGGTCTAGTGGTTAGGATTCGGCGCTCTCACCGCCGCGGCCCGGGTTCGATTCCCGGTCAGGGAACGTGCTTTTCGTACACTCTTCAAATCCAATTCAGAAATAAAAGCCACATCTCTCTATATAAAGAGTTCTCCAGTTCTGACCTGCGAGCAGTGTGCTGATCATCAGCCCTGAACGTGTAGTACAGGGTTTTCTTGTGGTAAAGATGGAACACGTTGCTGCCTTCCTCTCCATCGGGCCTCTCAGTCAGCTTGACGGTGAAGCCCTGCAGAGGTAAACTCTCTGATGCCACTTTATCCTAAAGAAACCAGAGTGAAGACATCAAACACAGGCGTACAAACAACTGTTTTGCTGTCTGTGGCAATATGCAAATAACACGAATTTCATGCTTCAAGAAGAACAAAGCAGATGCATACTAAGAAACAGAGAGAGCACAGAGAATCCCTTCATTAGTCGCAAGTGTTGTTCCCAGGAGGAAAGGTTGAACAGTAAAAGTGTGAGTGTTAAACAGAAAGTATAGAGAAGGGTTGTGAGGAAATAGCTCTGTGACTGAGTGATGAGTGTGTGTGTGTGTGTGTGTGTGTGTGTGTGTGTGTGTGAGAGAGTTTTGGGGCTGGTGTGGGAGACTCTGTGCCCCCTCACCTCACGGGCTGTGAAGGTGTAGAGCACCTTGTCTTTGAGGAGGAACCACAGCCGCTTCCACTTCCTCTTGCTCTTCTTCCGGCGCTGCAGGCTGCCGCTCATGGCGGAGCCCTCCACAGCAAGCACCACCTAATGAATTGCATGACACATTAGATACACATAACTGGAAACTTTTGCAACATAATGTAACCGAGTTTACAATTGACAATAACAATCTGGTTTTAATTGCAGGAGTAGGATTACTTTAAATTCTTGTTGTACTGTCCAATCCCTGAAGGCAGGAAGAAGGCCATGAAAGTAAGATAGAGAACCCTACTAGCAGCTGTCATACACTACACAAGTGTCTACACATAATTCATCATACATGCCACATGTCATACATGTCATTCCAGTCGACAAGCTATCCATAAAACCCTCTAACTCCCTGGTGGTCTAGTGGTTAGGATTCGGCGCTCTCACCGCCGCGGCCCGGGTTCGATTCCCGGTCAGGGAACACTCTTTACTTACTGAAGGGTAGAGGCCGTTTGATTTAAAGCCTCTAACATACAGCATACTGTAGTAATATAGTAGATTACTCTGTACTGGAAATGAACATGTGTTCATTCAAACTAAATATTAAACTCAAATCAGATCAAATGTCACTAGCCTTCATGACCATATTTACAGTGAAAAGCTGAAACAAAATAAGTGTGATTATTTAATGCATTGTGATAAAAATTGGGCCCATAAAATGCCATATTTTGAGCTAAGTGCATGTTGGCAAATGGGAAGCGTAGTCCACCTGGTTGAGAGGGGAGGTGCTCTTCCTGCTCTTCCACAAACTTGGGGGCTGCAGGCTCTGGAAGACAGCAGAGAGGGGACGGCTGGCCCGGTGAGTCCGAGGGCTGGAGTTACCGCATGCCCCCGACACGCTGCCACCTATATACACACACACACATACACGGTTATTACCATATCAAATAGGAAAAAACACACTGTACTCCCACTGTACTCCTCCACCACTGAGATGCTTATACAAGATGAGATTCACCTCTTTTCCTGAGCTCGGCATAGCAGTGGTCACACACTTTGGCCACCCTGTCTTTGAGGTACTTCAGTGGGTATCTGTTCCTGGAACAAGCACGGCACACCACCTGTTCAGGGAGACAGAATGGAAAAAGGATTTACAAACCAGACAGCATCGAGTTTCTGAGTGTCTGACCTCCTGATACCAAAACGGAGAAACAACAAAAAATACTCTAACAGAATGATAGATAAATAAAGAGCGCTACATTAAAAAAAGGTCTGTGTGACAGACAATATAACTGTGTCATTTAATAATTCATGAGATGATGAACCTAGAATAATGAGTTTATTGGATACACAGCAATTTCGTCTTT
The DNA here is from genome assembly GCF_905237075.1 of Dicentrarchus labrax. Taxonomy (NCBI): domain Eukaryota; kingdom Metazoa; phylum Chordata; class Actinopteri; family Moronidae; genus Dicentrarchus; species Dicentrarchus labrax. The sequence continues at coordinate 12,662,178 of NW_026136711.1, forward strand.
CTATTTGTTTTAGTACTTCTAGTCCAGGTCAGTAGTCTCTTAAAACTTCACCTGGCATCCAGTACAGTGAAACAAACCTCTAGCAAAGACTGATCACAAAGTAGTTTTTGCAGGTCTGTGTATCTGACCTTGCCACAGGCGTTGCAGTGGTGTCGTCTCAGCGTGAGGCTGAAGTCAGAGGTACAGTTCATGCACATCATCACATGAGACACTGGCACGAGTACAGGAGCAGCTTCACCCAGGGCCATCCACAACTTCTCACGGGCCTGTGGACACATGCAATATATCAGACAAGGTGAGAGTGAGGTTTTATAAGCAGATGTTTCTGTATGTTAGTATGTGGTAAGACATAAGCTGGGGATTACAAAGCACACCTATGTATTGTTATTAAAATAATATAACAGATTCTTTCAGTAATCATTTCAGTGGTAAAATGTATTTGAACTAATTGAACAAGCATTGATTGTTACCTTAATTTTAGTTGATGCGGACATTTATGGACCAGCTCAGATGAAAAAAAGCTTCATCTTTTTTTTTGACTTTTCTTACCTCACTGCAGGGTCCACCAAATGTACAGAGTCCTGCAGCGTGGTCTGCTATGGCTCGGCTCAATGTGTGGAACCAGTCCTCCCTCTCTCCAACTGAACTGAAGACGGAAACAGACAAACATTCACACCTGATATTTCTGAAAGGCTTGAGACTTAAAGTCAGGCAGGAGTCGAACAGGAGAAAAGGAGTCTTGTGCCAGTCATGAACAAAGTCACACTGTTCATAGATGCTCACCTGGCTGAGAGTGTAATAGTGATGTCAGACACCTCAATCCTAATACAGTTCAGCACGTTGTCGAGGACAGGTTTACTCACCTGTGTGTGTGTGAGGGGCAAAAACACATCAGAGGTCAGCCAAAAAACGTTGTGTACAGAGATAAAGTTGGAGATGAGCTGAGATTTCGTAGGAAATGAATGTACCTTCATCCCAGACAGAGATAATGTGTTCTTGAGCCTGTATTTTCCATCCTGTTGAGGGTAGGTGTACAGCATTATATCGTTCATCTGATAAAGAGAAAATAAAGAGGAAATAAGAGGTTAATTAATATGTTAGATTTCGCTTATTTGTTAATTGTGCTTGTCAAAACAATAACAAAGTAGATAAATTAGATTTGGTTGAAAAAATGAGCTTGAATTCTGAGCTTTGAAGAATACAATAACCCCTAATTACCACAAGGTGGTGGTGTTGACTTGAGAGAAAACTGCAGCACACACCTCTTTGTTTATTCTTTCTTTCTTGAAAGCAACTTTCTGGGCTCAACTACTTATGTTTCCTTTCTCAGTATTCACATATGTCCGTGCAACCCCTCAGCACAAAATTCCCATGTATGCAAACAGTAAAATAAGGCATTAAAAGTGTTTATTTGCTTGTCAGACCAAAAGTATTGTGATCCCCGGACACACTGAGAGTCCATTGTGTTATGAGAGGTATTTCATTTTTTCCCAGACAAAAGAGATGACATCATTGGTCACACCTAATGTGTGCTCTAAACATCCGCTGGGGCCGTAAAGGCAGCATCCAGGAATTCTCCACCCTGGTCCGGGCTCCATGCCTCCCCCTCGCCCTCCCAGCCTTCTGAGGCTACACTGAGAACCAGGACTGGGTGGAACCGGCCACCTTCACCACAACAACAACACAAACAGTCGCAGTTACGGGTTCACTGGCTGACTGGCTGGAGACAAAACAGTGCATGATAGCCAAGCCCGAGCCCTGCCTGCGACCTCTGGGCTGCAGCCACCACAGTTCGTGGGCTCCACCCTGCCTGCACTGCTCATTTACTCAAAGATTCCTTCCACAGAAACCCAAGCAAGTGCCAAGTTAGCAGACTTCACACAGACAACTTTCCCAGATGAGACACGACATGTACCTACCTGACCCCCTGGCACCTTCAAGGCTTTTCAGCTCATCCACTAACCCTTCACCTCCTTCACCTGCCTCTTTCACTCTCACTCTCTTCCCTCTGGCAACTTTCTGTACCTCCATCCTCCTTCTAATCCCTGCATTCACTCGTTCACCCCCACTTGTCTTTCTTCTGTGAGCCCAGGCTTGTGACATGGTTGTAGCTTCTCTCTGTTGCTGAGGTGAGTGATGGCTTTCATCTTCACTGTTCTTTGGATTCTCTTTCCTTAAAAGCCCATAAATAACAGCTGACCAACCAATGCCGTCAGCTTCAAGGGAGCGAATGGCTATATAACTCTAATGGCCTACAAGTATCAACCACCGACCCTTTTCAGCTGTCGCTCAGCTGCACTCTTGTTTTGGAAAGAGGAGAATGATGGAATTGAGCAAAAGGAAGATAAACGATAAAACAAATCCACATCTCCACGTTATATTCTATTTGGATCGACTAGTATAAGCCAAAATCATTTACGCCGCTCCCGCAGATGTGTAGCTCAAGCATAATTCACAACATGAGACAGCACTGATTGCACATGGAACAATAGAGTGGGCTTCTCTATTTCACGTTATGTGTTTGTGTAGCGCCACCACCCCTCCTCCACCACCTCCTCCTCCTCCCTGCATTCTACAGGGTGTCTGGCCTTCACTTTGCTGTCAGTCCCCTCCCAATACACAGGAAGCCAGCATCCAGTGACCCACACCAAACATCCTGTAAGGAAGTGGGGCCCTGGAAAACAAGTCCTGAGAGGGGAGGAGAGGAGAAGAGCGGAGAGGGAGGCCCTTTCTCGATTGGGTGTGGTGCCAAGTGGAGGTCTTACAGCCTTGGCCTCGTGCCCCCCCCCAACCTCACCCCTCTCGCAGAACGACCTCCACCCAACATTCCCCTATATTTTCGCAGACCACGCTAGCCTTGTTTTTGCCATTTCTTCAATAACATGGCAGGTGTTTTCAACTGTAGTGCACCATGTCAAATCACTGATGCAGTATGACTAAACTCATGGTACAAATATTGTTCGAACCCACAGAACCTGATTTAAAACTCTAGAAGAGATCCATAAGTTTCCAAAGACACCAAATAAGTTAGGATGATTTTTGGAGAGATTTGTATAAAATTATGCAGCTTGAAGTTCCATGTGTGAAATGATTTAACAACCTATAAGAATTAGTTAGACCTTTTGGGAAATATGCTAATATTCGTTATTGCAGAGAGTTAGATGAGAAAATTGATACCGCTCTCATGTCTATATGCTAAATATGAAGCTAAAGCCAGCTGCCGCTTAGCTTAGCTTGGCATAAAGGCTGGAAATGGGGAAACAGCTAATCTGACTTTCGAAAGGTAAAAAATACACCTACCAACACCTCTGAATGCTAATTAACATCTCTTATCTTGTGTGACTAAGCCACACAAAAAACAGGGTGCCAGAAAAACTACAGACTGCAGGAAGTCACTGAGCCCAGCCAATAAACAGTCTTGCACATAACCACCTCAAAAAATCGCCAATGTAATTTTTACACACATGAATAAGGTGTTAATTAGGGAACTTTAGAGGTGCTGATGGGTGTTTTTAAAACCCTAATCTGACAAAGCCAGGCTTGCTGTTTCCCTCTGCTTCCAGTCTTCATGCTAAGATAAGCTTATGGCATGTTGGCTGTTTTTAACAGATGTGAGAATAGTGTGGATCCACTCATCGAACCCTCAGAGAGAAAGCTAATAAGCATATTTCCCATGATGTAGAACTATGACTTTGAAACTACGTAATGAAAGAATAGCGGGGAAAAACTATTTTAAAAGTTTAAACAATAATAATGTCTAATAATGTGTCTGAAAGTTAGAGCGATATGGAGAAAAGAAACATTACCAGAAACAGGTGTCGGGGCTGCCTGCTTTTCTTTGAGACCTTCATGAGTGTGCCCTCTTTGACAAACATCTGCCAAAAGAAACAACACACACAGAGAAAAGCATAAGAAAGGCATGGTAGGCCGTCAAATTGCTGCTTACATCAATTATGTTTCAGACGATCAAATACTTTTCTTCAGACGTCATTACAAAACAAAGTGTTGTGAAACAGTACTGGCCAGAAGCGGCCACTTGGTGCTCACCCTTCCAGGCTTCAGGAGGTCCCTCTTTCCCTTCACACTGTACTCTATGTGGACCAGACGCAGCAAGTTCTCCTGGGGGAGAGCAGAGAGAGCATAGAGATGGAGGGAGATTATCCAGTGATGGACGGAAGAGGAGACAGAGAATGAAACTGTCACTGTTTGTTCGTGAATGAAAGGGAGGATGGCGAAAAGGGATGTGATACTGAAAACTGAATGGGGGGGCAGAGATAGAGGGAGCCTGTGTTTCCACTGTCTGTCAGCCTGTGTGTGTGTGTGTGTGTGTGTGTGTGTGTGTGTGTGTGTGTGTGTGTGTGTGTGTGTGTCAGTGCATGTCCGTAAAAAGGAAAAAAGTGTGATAAACAGAGGAGGCAAGCCAGAGTGAGGCACAGGGGATCTGGACAGTGAGAGGCGAGAAAGACAGTGGGGGGGAGGGGGGAATTATCTCTCTGAACTGCCCATGTCTGAGGGGGAGCGTAAGTCATGTCCACCCTCACACTGGTCCCTCTGTAATGATACACCTGGGACTCTCTGATGACATCATCTTTCCTCGCCCCTTGCGTTAATCAACAAGCTGCGGAGGCCGACGCCAAAGAGGGATAGACCTCTCCTTCACTCCAGTATTTCATTTAGACGAAGGATTCATAGACAGGAAAACCTCCGCTGTCTAACTTCTCCACGCTTCATCTCCATCCGAAAATTGCTCTTTCATTGCCAGGCGGAATATAAAGAGGAGTCTCAATAACGGCACGCTGGGCTGTGAATGTGTCAAACTCAACAGGAGCTAAACAGTGTGAATGTTATAAACACATGGAGAGTATCCAGAGTAAACTCACCCCCTGTTTCAGATTGTCATTGGCCTGGTCCGCCACCTCGGACACGATCACCAAGGCAGCTGCAACACAAACACAGAGAGAAAGAGAGATTTATGCACGACTGAATTCAATAAAGACACACTCAGTGACTGTGATCCTACAACTATAGCCTGATACATGTCGAGCAGCTGCACCGTGTGTGTGACAGTATGTCTTTGACTACTGAAAAATCAACACTATTATGGCTCTAGTCAGAGCTCCATGCTGCAGGTTTACCTTGTGTGTCCTCATATTCTTTAGAATCAGGAGAGAGGTTGTTCAGGTAATCTGCAGGTGACACAGAGAGAAAAGAATAGTGAAAACATGAGGCCCTCAAACTGATTATTTAAATACAGTTTAACGGCTGCTAAAAAAATTGGTGACAATTTTTAAACTGTTTGCAAAGTGCCGTTTGTTCAGTGCATGAGGCAAATGACATAATCCTAATATGTCTTTTCTAGCATTTGTGAATTTAAAATGTGACTTTTAAAAGAAGAAATAACATTACATTTGAAAACTTCAAAAAATGAATGAGGAATAAAGCACATCATTGCTCACTTCAACTCAACTGTAGCTAACACTGGCAACTGTTATTAGATTACTATGTATGTACGTGTGTTTGGCGTTACCTGTGAGTAGCATCCGATATTGAAGTACTCTCACTATAACCTGCAGCAGCTGGTGCTTCAGTGGGACTTCAGCTTCTTCTGGGCTTTTTGTCTGCATGCACACACACACACACACACACACACACACACACACACACACACACACGCACACACACACACACAGATTTTTAAAAGAGGTAAATATACAGATATCAAAACAATACATAGGTCAAAAAATGTTTGATAGAGAAAAGGGGCTTTAAACTTGAATTGTTAAACTGTATACACCACTGACACTTGATAATTTCGGCTGAATAAAATTATAATCAAATTCAAATCTTCCTCAGTGTGATATCCCACCAAAGGACCCCTGGGTGTCCATAAACTGCACCCACAAAACCACAGACCTATGTCTTCAAAGCAAAGATAGCCTCTTTAACACGATGCTACAAGTCAAGGTCACAAGTGACAAAGGGAACGCTCTTGGACTGGCTGACCTTCACACACCTTTCCAGCACACAAAAAACCCGAACAACTCCCATTCTTCTTCTCAGAGCAGTCATTTGCAGGTGAAAGGGGACAGAAATTGGCGCAATCAAAGAGAGCTTTAGAAAATCAATCACAATCTAATTGTCTGTGACAGGTATTTATGCCCTGAGCGGTAGAGAAGCAACGGGGGACTGGGCACACACACACACACACACACACACACACACACACACACACACACACACACACACACACACACACACACACACAGTCTTCTCTAATCCAATGAAGTCCTGTCCAACATTAGAGAGGCACAGATAGCGCCCTGCGGGAAACAGCATCTTCATCTTATTTACACTGCACACACATACATAGATGAGAGCACACAAGAACCCACACGGGCACACGCTTAACTCATCTCAAACGCACTCACAAACACATGCGATATATTATTGATGCAACCCTCCACACACAAGCAGATACAAACACACACACAAGACCTTGGGCTGGTGATGAGATAACACTGATGAGGTCTGTAAAGGGGAGGGACGGGATGCGAGTTAAACACACCACTCTTTGTCTTCATTATCACAATCTGGAGTGCAGGAGTCAAAAAGTAAAACACATAGCTGATACCCCTTCTAATGAGCCCTTCACGACTACTCGCTTTCTCTTTTTGTTTCTATCTCGCTTTCTTTTTCTTCTACTCAGCTTCACTTCTCAGCAACAACCTCTGTTTGAGTTTCTCTCACTTTTCTGTAACCCCCCCCTTTCCTCCTGATCGCTGCATGATGCATCGAGTACAATAATAACCAGCTTTCCATTATAAAACCCGCTTGGCTTCAGAACATCCGCTCTCCTCAAGTGTGGCTCGCAAATTGTCATCCAATTGACACTTGTTCGGAAGAAGTGGCTTTCCAGAGATGTTAATTAGCGTGTGGTTTGTTTGGGTGAGCGAGCCAAATGGAGGAGGAGAGAAGAGGGAAAGGGTGTGATGCGTCGTGCTGGGAGATAAACACACACGCACGGACACACAAACCCACCTTTCAGACTCTGGCATGGCCAGCTGATTTGCTGCCTGCACACACACAACTGATCTAATTGGGGAGTTGTAAAGGAGGCTGCTTCTCTAATTAGCTTCTGTCTGCCTCATTGCCCAGCTGCCTTTACAAGGAATTCACTCCATCGCGCTCTCCCTCTATCGCTCTCTGTCCACCTGCTGCACAGCCTCCTCCTCTCCTCCTGGGCTTCTTGCACAAGAGGAAACACACAGGCTTTACACAAACACAAGCTATGACATGAATATAAATCCAAGCTGGAGGGCTTTGGAAAGAGATTTCAGAAAAAAATGGTTTAACAAGATCCACACAATTTGTGTATGGACATGCCCCTGCAAAACAATCAGACACAAATACACAGAGGCGCAGAAACTCTCACAAAAAAGAGGACACACACACACACACACACACACACACACACACACACACACACACACACTGTGACTGTGTTGGGCCAATGTTTATAGATGATGTGGTAAACAAGCAACTGGCTGTGGAGAGGAGGCTTTAATCCTGTAAGGGTCTAGCTCTGATCTGATCAGGGTCTGTGGCTACTTCATCACTGTCATCACCACATCCACAATGAAATTACTACCACTTATACGGCTAGACTTTGGCTTGTAGCAATAAAGGCAGAGGGGCAGGAGGGTGAAGAAGAAAGAGGGATATTGAGGGAGGTAAGGGTTTATGTCTTGAAACAGAGAAAGCGAAAATTGCAGCTATTGACGAACAGTTTTAAATTTGCAAAAATAGCTGCGAGCAGGAAATGAGAACATTTACATCAGCATTTCCACTACTGTGAAGTATAATGACTTGTGAAGTGTCACACAGTCGGCAGATAAATGACTGTCACAGTAGTAGGAGTAGTGTATCCTGTGACCTGCACGATCCTCCTTGCTCTCCCTCGGCCCTCCTTCTCCCTCATTACAGTGGGGTCACACACACCCTGCAATTCCCATGGCAGTGCTCTGATTCAAAGCAGCATCCATCACACACACACATACACACACAATTCCTGGTTGTGGGAGGTTGGGGAGGACAGACCCCATATTACAGGTTTATATTTGAAACATAAATACAATATGCAGTGTGTATATACCGTGGGAAGTATGAATCTGCCTGTGAGTGGACTGAGAAAAAGTGATTGAATATGCCTCTGGGTGTTAATTTAAGAGGTGTGAGATGAATCAGCATTTATATGGACACAAGAGAGGAGTAGCCGATTCTTTATTGTTTACTGACCTCTGACCTTTAGAGAAAAAAATACACTTGTGTCCTTAGATCAGATGATATTACATTTATCTTTCTTTGCAAATCAATCGTTTTATGGTGACTCCAGATAGCAATTAGTGCTTTATGGTGTGAGAAAAGGGACCAATATCAACTTTATGAAGCTGAAATGAAGTGGCAAATTATTGACTTTGATCAAGGTTATAGGCTAGGGCTAGCATATTGACATAGACCAAGTGTGAGAACATGCAGTAACATACTAAAGGTCAGTATTTCCTAAAGTGACGGTTTAGAGTCTATCTCTCACCTGCACTCTCTTCTATTTACATTAACTTCACTTAAGTCTGGCAGAGCCAAAGTTTTTCGGTAAGGGGCAGCTGTTGCTGAATATTCATGAGCACAGACAGTTGGTGCCTTGTCCTTCCGCTTTTCTTATCAAACTAGAAACGCCTGGAACCATTGTGCCAGCCACTCACAGTGAATCAGAGTACAGGGTGGAACTAGTAATGCGTACATTTGAGAAGAAAGGTAGTGAGTTGAATAGGTAACTTTGTAAAACCCAAACTTTAACATAAACAGAAGCCTGAGAAAGGCCTTTTTACTAATCTGTCTTACACAAATTGAAGCATTCAATTGTACATAAACTCTTTCTAATTACCAAACAAGGACTAAATAAGAGGTAATACATTTAATTTAGTCTATTAATTTATTCAGGATGACCTGTGTGCCGCTGCACACTGTAAATTGAGAATCAATTTTATAGACCGGGACACAGCTACACCGAAATGACAGATCTGTCTCTGTGGTCTTATCTATAGGTTCACTTTATATCCTGTCTTTCAGTTAAAAGTCTTTCAGTTGTATTGTTACCAGCAGGGACTATACCGACTCCTATTCAACATAATATGTTGATTAAGTGGCCCAGGCACACAATCTGTGCTTTTGCTGAATTTTGATCGCGTCACCCAGCGTCTTCCCTGCTCTCCAGGGAGGATCAACGATGAGGAGATCCACGCTGGACAAAGAATGAGTATTTGGTGTTGAGTGCTGGATATAAAATATGCGAGCATGACAGTGGAAAGGTCAGTCCCATGGAGAAGGGCGGGATAGAGAGGGTTTAGAAAGGCCATTATCTCCCCGTGGAAGCTGGGTGACAAAATCTAAGTTGAGAGCCGCTGAGTGGGCGCCAGGGGAAATACCAGGTTCGATCTCTGCTCCCTGGAAACACCCACAAGGCTTCGCTTTCACTCCACAAACATGGAAACTGAACTTAAGATTTGAATCTGTGACTGTCAAAATATTTCTACCATTTATGCTTTGAAGAGGATCTTTTGCTATTAAGCAGTGCTCCAAAGCCACATGCAGTATTCTCAGTTAAACAATAAAGACATGGGAAAAAAGTGGGAATAAAAGGAGGAGAAGAGACATACTCAAGAGCCTTTATCTGCTCAGGTTCTAGTCTGTCTGTTCAGTAGTTTACCTCAAATTTCTTGACGATGCTGGCGAAAGCCAAGTTGTTCCTGCAGCTCTCCTCCAGCAAGGACATGCTACGATCATACTCTGAGATATAGGTGTCAAATACCCCAAAGTCCTCCCGACGTGACAGGATCACATCTACTACCCTTTGGCTCTCCTCCCTGCACAGAAAGGAAAATCAGAGATTACGTGCATGGCACATCTGGATCTTAAGTTATCAGAGAAACAAGCTCAGCTAATGTTAGCAACAGCTCAGCTGGCAGGCCCTCTGGGACGTCCTTTGTCTGCTGAACAGTGTTGGAAAAACACTGAATTTTAAGATGCTGACTGCAATGATGTTGGTAAAGACAATGATTCCCAGAAATTACATATTTTAGTTTAAGAATAAGAAAAGTACACCACCAGGTTAAGATGGATTTTTTAAAGGACAGAAAAGTTCATGTTAAATATAATAATGTTAAAACCTCACAAAAAAACACTTAATGGTTGAATGACCTCTCAAATTATTATATGCATTTTAAAGCAGGGTTGGGATAGTGTAGAGTAATTATTGTGACCTCAGAGTAAAATGCATTACGACCACACTCTTTACTCTTTACATCCATTCTGCATTAGTCTGCTTCAACTGTGTGTGTATTGTGCTACATTTGTGAAATACACTATATGAAAACTGTAGTCTACAACAACAGACCAGAGCATAAGCAACGGTAATATCCATGGTGTTTCTTACCACTGACTGATGCGGTCCTCCAGCTCGGTAAGGATGCTACTGTGGAGGGTGTAGACCTGGGGGAGCATTCCCAATATCTCCCCTAACCTCTGCTCCTCCAACACAGGCTCACCTCCCTCACCCTCCGCCTCTTTCACTGCTGACCTAAACTCCTGCATGAAAGAGAGGAAAACACGATTTGTAAGGAGAAGACAAAAGTGTGGGGCAGAAAAACAGCATAAAAGGGAGAGGAATGGAGGAAATGGTAGTTAGGGTAAAAGGAGGAAGGGAGGGAGAGCAGGAGAAATGAAAAGGCACTGAGGAATGAGGAATGAAGAAGGGGGAGAAAATGGAAGGAAGGAAGGTCAGATGCTCCTAAACATCCTTCCTGCCACCCTCCCTTCAAATCACCTCAGTGCCTTCCCGCCACTTTGGGTTCTGTCCAGGCATTCAGGAAAGGCGGCGCTGCTAGCACAAGAGTTACACACCAGGTGTTGTTGCATAATGACCTTGGTGCTCAATGACACAATGCTGTTTTGTACATAGTCCCCACTTTTCATTTCTCTGTAGACAAGAACCTAAAAACTCACTGATATACAATGAATTCAGGTCCATTGAAGTACATTCAGCACACATAAAACATAAGCAACAGGCATTAATAGCTGCGGTGTCAGTGACTAAGAGGACTAATATAAGGAGTTATGGCATATGGGAGTGAAAAAGCAGGGGAGAGGTGATTCATCTACTCAGCAAATGAAGACAAAAAACTAGATGAAAGTAGGGGAATCGTTAGGAGGTGTCAACATGCTTAAAAAAATCTCACTCTCCTCTGTGGGCAAAGCTGTCTGGCAAACATCATATATAAAGCCTCTGTGTGTCTGTAAGGGATAAGTGTCCGGAGCCCATCTATTCCAGTTCTAAGTAAAGCACAGACATAAAACAAACAGAGTTGTCCCAGTCGGCCGCGAGATAATGTAGTGACACTGGGTGCTTCAGAACATGCCGTTCATCATGCACAATCGATCGCGTATGAGTTAACATTCATCACGCCTGCCGGGGAGAAGAACAGCTACTTTAACGGCTCTGGTTGACTCGGTCTCCCAGGTTACACACAAACACACGCACACTCAGATCCATGAATGTAAGGAGCTTTACTCTCCATTTCACCGGCCCACTCACCACCTTATCCCTATTTTCCTCACGTAAGGCAGGTCAAGAAGCAACGTTAAGCAGTTGGTTGAGCAACCAGTCATGCTCGGTCATAACTCAGCACGGAGAATCTGTTCAGATGTCACAGGTTACCACCAGCAAGAAAAAGTAATAACTCTGAGCTTCATATGTTGAAGCTGTTATAGGGAAAGTCTTTTAGAAGAAGAGCAGGGCCTCCCTTCCTATGTGGAGACAGGGTCTGGAAATTCTTTGTATTCTTGTTATTACTTATCAAACAATGGAACAATAGCTCATGTGTGCCTCTCACTTAACGCTGCTTTCGTTTTTTTCCCCCCCAAACTGTTTGTTTGTGCACGTTGTGCCACTGGAGTGTTTGCCAGCTGAATTACTCAGTTTCATGCTAATTATGACAGTCATCTGCATCAAAGTAACTAATATCTTGACACATCATAGTTTGAAGTTCAAAGAATAATAAGACCCTATAACACTGTACCTATGCATTATGCAACAGCGTGATGAAAAAGCCCACAATGTCACCTTTGAAAGGTGGCAAAAAGATTCAATTAAAAGGTATGGTAACACTGAAGAGAGCGCAAGCCAAGGTTACTCGGTTTAAAGTGAGAATGTGTGAACGCAGATAATTTACGCTGAAAAATATATTCAATAGCTCAGACTACACTAGGACATCACTGTCAAAATGTCACTTCTGAAGCAATGGGGCCCATATTGACTTGCAGCATATGTCTCTGTCTGTACTTTGGCATGCAGCAGCTAATTAGTGTAATTGAGCATCCTGATGCGGTTGCAGATTTCTGATTATTAGGGGCGTCCATTGTATAATGTTTGCATTAGTTGCTATTTAATGGCATTGAATTACATATTACACAAATCAGCTGCTTTTGTATCAGGCTTTCATAAATCATGGTGAGGGGGTACACATCAGGTTATGACCTTATTCAAGGTTATAAGGAACAGGCTGACTGATGGGCTTTCTCTGCGTACAATGACTCTACCTGTCAGATTTGTACTGGCAACCATCACCTTAATAGCAACCCACACCATTCTTTTAAAGGTTTGTGTCTGACCTCCTCTTCCTGTATGACTTTCCCTTTTGATTCAAATTTAAATATTGTTTGAAGTGTTTGAGTCTTATTTGTGTGGTATTTTTGGTAAACATCCTTCTTTGTTCATACCTCTGTAGAGATTTGGTTTTGTTTTGACAGGCAGTGAGTGAGAAATGATGGAAATAGATGACAACAGTTGGCTGTGAGGCATGGTTGACCTCGAGAGGCTTACCACTGCTCACCTTTAAATCCTCTGCCCTGCATCAACTACACTCTTCTGAGAGGAAATTCTCCATTGCATGGCCAACCTGGTCAAAAGGAGCTCATACCAGAGTATTCAATATGACCAGTATAAAAGCCCCCAACAGCATTGTTGTAACCTTTAGGTGGCAGACTGCCAGCTGAGTTGCTTGAGTGTCAGAGTACACATATCAGTTGTGTAAGAATACAACGACAGCATGCACACTGCGTCATCTTACAACTGACCATACCACAACATGTCAACTTTGTCAAGAACAGGAAGTAGATCTTGCTGCAACAACATTGATAAACCTGAGCAGAACCTTACAACAGGAGGAGGAGGAGGAGGAGGAGAGGGAGACAGACACTGGGGAGCAGACACACAGGATAAGATGTTATCAGTAGGTTTTCAAGACATGTTAAGAGGCCCTGAAGCAGGAGACATTCAAAGCTAACATGGCACGCTCATGCCACGTTAGCAGCAAGGGTTTTCTTACCTCTTGAAGGTACTTGAGGGCGCTGACGTGTCTGGAAAACAAAAAGAGCAAAAACTAAAATTTAATTAAACTGTGAAAAGGAATTTACAACCTTCTACACAACTATGTTAATCTTTCTACAAGACTCATTAAATTACTTAAATTATGCATGATGAGAAAACTACATCAGAAGAATGGCTAAGTGTGTAGCAGGGCAAGGGCAAGGCTAGTGTATTCAATAAGTTACACAAGACACTTGTGTAATTGGCTGTCAGTTGCCCTGCATGCAGCTCGATGAATTATCGTAGGAGCCAGAGAGATACAGTTGGAGGGAATAGGAGAATAGATAAAGACACAAAACATCAGATTTGGATGCAGCATGTTTGTGTGTGATGACATGCGGGAGAAGAGTGCAAATGGGGAAATCCCCGAGTGGAGATGCTCACAGTCTCTCTGAGTCGACAAGCTCTTTGGCGACGTAGAAGGCTCGGGATCGGCCATCAATCTGGGTGACAGGGAGGGAGAACAGTGGGAGATGAATGAACACAGCTAATGTTTAAAGGCTCTCAGTGGGCACTTATTCCTCTTACACATTAATAGGAACAGCTACGCAGCAGCCGAGGAAAGTGGCGAAAAAGCAAATTCACTTTTTTTGGGTAAGATTACTGCTGTCAAAATAAGACAGATTGTTTCATTACAGTGCAGCATAGACGATGAAGGCTTTCTCAAATACGGGACTTTTAAATGTAGATGCATTATGTATGAGAGGCTGTGTGTGTGGTGACAACAATGCTGCTCATTGATTTAGAGGCTAATCACAGGGTCTCAAAACATCCGAGCCAAAACATAACATTGAAGCCATTTAGGGGTTTACCGGCAAGGGTCCTGTGCTTTATCAGTGTTATTTTTTCCTATGTGGGGCATTTCACAAATACTGCATTAAAGGCGCACTGATCCTCATTTCCTCAAAATATAACCAAAACACTCAATGAAACTGTTCCTGGGACCAATGCAAGTCTCTCTGGTCCTCTTCCTCTCTGTCTTGCTTTGAAGAAGAAAACAAGGAAATGTGTGCCACATGATGGGAGCAGTGGCCTGATATTATTGTGGTAGCAGCAGGAAGGGTGGGGTCTCATAGCCACTGTAAAATGGCTGCCTTTTATTGTACAAAAGTCTGGGGAGTTTAAGGTGATACATTCAGGAGAAAAGGTTCATGTATACATTGAGTACCACGTATAAAATGTATAAAATATTTAAAATTCCAACCTAAAGCATATTAATACAATAAAGCATTCAAAAGGACCCTTGCCACATTTTCTGCTCATCATGTTGATTTGCTGGACCAGCTGGTAGCTCAGAGGACTGAATTAATCACCTGCTACCCTACTTTCATTTATCTCTGTATACCATATCTCACCTGTCGGTCATAACTTTGCTCCGCCACCCCTTCTTCCTCCTCTGAGGTACGCCCGTGGTCCTCATCTGCTGACAGACCAGCAGAGACGGGGTTCATTGGGAAAGGCTCTGTGTAGGCACTGCAAAGGGAAAGAAAAGACAGTATGAATACAGCAAAACAGCCCTGGTACTGAAACATTTATATTTAATACTATAGCAGCATCTACACAGTAGCATGAGTTCAATAGAATTGCTTTAACTATAAATAAAGACACTTAATGTTTTCAGGAACGCATTGAGGACACACATTGAACATTCACAGTAAAAAGCCACTGTATATTATCTTTACAGCAGCATATTCTCAAAACACTGAGCAATACTCCAAGTCCCCTGTAAATGTGTGTTTTTCCCTTTCCTGTGTGTGTCTCTGAACATGTCCACTGCTCATATAGAGTCCTCCAGTGGCAGACTGTAATCCCTTTCATGACTCGTTCTTCACACAGATGGCACAGTTGTGTTCAGACGCTGGTAATCCTTTTGTGTGCTTCTGTACCTGAGAGGGGCATGCTTTAGGTCATTTCACATGTAATCCTTTTAAATGCTACCTGTGGTAATTATTAATGTCCTCTGGCCCATTAAGACCCATTCAGTATGCTTGACTAAATTCACATTGCCAGGATGATAACTGGATAACAAATATTCTCATATAACAAGCTGTCCTATAGCTGTAGCATAGCTACTTCAAGAGAGACTGATGGCAGGTTTCACAACTAATAGAAAGCTTTCAGAGCTTTCTACATGCAAACCACCAATTTCGTTTTAAAAGCTGAATATTTGTGCAGTATGTCAGATGACAATGGAATAGACTTACAATGACATGTATAGTTTAGCAGAATAACAAAATTAATATTAATGTACTGCCACAAGGACACATACATTTCTTATCCATTAAGTACTGCTATAGTAAATACTGAGAATACTGTAGGCACTGCGATGCAACATAGAATAATGCTAATAGTATTAAGTTAAATTGACTTATGACTGAAAATGATGATGATATGATGATGTTACAGGACAAAAAAAACATGGGGTATTAATGTGATTTTATGATTGATGTGTGCACTGCTTACTTCAAGTGAAATATCTCCAGGAGCTGCTTTGCATTCTGGTTATTTGAGTCTTCCTTTAGTGAAACTGTTGAAACTGAATCTCATCTGTGCAAAATGGTTTAAGTCTCTTTTATTCTGAAGGACTGTTGTATTCGATAAAAACAAAAAACAAACACAGATTTTAACCTTGATTATTGCTGTGAAAACATGTTTAATTTAATTAATTTCTGACTGATTATCCACAACAACAAAAGTGCATCAGTAATGTAGTATTTTGTAAGGATTTTTTCTTTAATTGTGACGTCAAACAATCTATCTACAGCGGCAGCGATTAGTTTATTCATTGTTTAGTTGATAAGGAAAAGTAATCTGCAACTATTTTGATGATCGACTGATCATTTAAGTCCTTTTTCAAGCATCAGTTGTGAGAATCTGATAGTAGTGGTAGTAAACTAATTATCTTATAACTAATTATTTCATTTTGGCCTGTTCGCCAATAAGACAATCATTAAGAAATTGTGAGAAATTTTCACTTTTCTTCTGGCATTTTACAGATAATAATGAAGGTTTGCCCTGATGTCTTGAACAGCCCTGTGTGTGCAGAGAGTAGACGGCTATTAGAAGACCAAAGGTTAACAGAGTTACCCGCTGGACTTCATCTCCATTCAGACAAACTCATACTTCATGAGGTTCACACTAAACCACACACACACATACACACATCAGCTCTATTGGGTGGGCTGAAGAAAGCACCTACGGGCCATTACTCATGGTTGACCTCAGAGTAGACAGGTCAGCCTGGTGTGGGCTCCTGGGTGATGTTGGGAAGGAAAGGGAACACGAGAGATAGGTCTTCTTTGAACTCATTCTTAAGCTCCGATTAATTCTACGAGTGAGGGGCATTCTTTTATATGCCCAAGAGAAACGCACCGCAGATTCTCACCTTCACCTTTTCACCCTCAACCATCAACAGCACAATCTCTGAAAACACACCTTCTGTGCTGTAATGGAGGATTGTGTCCAATTTATAATAATGTATCGCTGAAAAGTCCAACAGAAAACTAAAAAAACAGCATTTATGGTTAAATTGTAATAATTTCTTCTTTAAGTTACATCTCCCTTTTCTTGGACAGAAAACATGCCAAGATATACCATGTTCCCACCATAAAATCCCAAATATAGCTATGTTTAGCTCCAGTCACCTCCATATGATGTTTCTATATCTAAACCTGCGAGTATGTGATATTGTAATATGGTAATACGGGAAGCCCTTTAACAACACCATTAAGTCAATGCTATTATGCCAGCTGAATGCAATGTCTTTTATAACACGGCAAAGTTAAATCTTCTGTGTCAAATTCACACGAGGACACAATGACTCTCTGTGAAACCTGTATGACACCAATCTACTGTGAATTTGATGGTGCCTGTAATATGTAATTCAATTGAGCTAAACATTGAGTATTAAAATATGTATTAGGTGCAATCCGACAGGCCCTTCTTCACTTGTAATGGCACAAGGAAATAGGAGCAGCTGAAAAGGTTCATTAGCCTGCTAACTACAGAAGATTGGGATACTGATGGGGGGATTAATGGGAGCAGTTTTAAATTGTTTGCTGCTTTTAGTGATGATGATTACATGTAGTCTGTGGCTGTTTTGCTGCTGCTGTTGTGACAGCGTGTGATGAAGTGATTTGTGAAGACGCTGGCGCTTCGACTGCTGCTCATCACCTGTGTAGTGAAGGAAGATGGCTTTGGATAATGTCAATCCTACATCATGCTGTGATTCAGGCCCACATATGCAACAGTTTTGTGACCTCTGCTAACTTGTTTTCAGTTGATTTATCCTTTGCACCACAAGAGTTTCTTTGGAGTATAAGAAGTGGGAGGCTTGAGGCATTCCTGACAAACTGGAGCAACAATAACAGCAGACCTGGCATTCCTGACTGGACCACACCTCATCTTGTTGTTCAAGGGAGAGTCTGGGAACCTCCACCCCACCAGGGTGACCCCCATCTCCCTTCCGTCATCCTATCTGTCCTCTCCCGTCTCCACCTCCATGCCTCCAGCCAGAGCCCCACCCTCGTCCCTGCATTTCCTGTAAACAGGCCAGTGGGAAGCTCCTAGGCTGGACGCTTCCTCCCCGGGGATGACCTGGCAATGACCTCAGAGCGCCTGGCACCAGACCTGGCGAGCCAACGACACACCCTGTCCACCACCTCGCCACACAGCACACAGCCACCACCCAGTACAACAATGTACTTAAGATGGCTCCCTCATCACTACTAACACTAACATAACATTGGGTGGAGGAGCTGTTTTAGAGGCCATGGCAGGGCTTTGTCATCACTCTGAAGAGGTTCATGTTGAACTGTTTGAAGTGAAAATGACGCCAAAAGGTAAGCTAGAGATGTGCTATTTTGCAGACATTAGCAGCATCTCACTGAACATACCACTATAGTTCTGTTTACTGTGTGCATGGGGACAACAACACATCTGCATTACTGTTGTGCGTCTACCTAGAACTGCTTAAACTCGACATAAAGAACACTTAATGGGCTCTAAGTTGAGCACAATCACAAATCCTGGGCTTTTTTGCTAAAACGCCTTTTTCAACAAATTTGTTGCTACACGGCTACTTGGCAAGAACAATCCTGCTGAGACTGCATTCTCAGCAGGAGCCTCATCTTTGATAAAGCAGCACTGAATTGCACATGCACACATGTACACGCCCACACGCACACACACACACACACACACACACACACACACACACACACACACACACACACACACACACACACACACACATACAAACAAACACCTTGGTTAGGTTTGGGATGAATCATTAGTGTGCCTTTTCTTTTCCTATTGTACATTATGGTAGCTTGCTAATGAACATGTCTCTTTGCTTAGCGTGAATGCTTGTGCTGAAGTAGTGTGTGAATGGTGCTATACATTAATCACACAAGTGGAAACAAGCCAAGCCTGTGGCACAGCAGCTTTGTGAGTTCTCCTTAAAATGCGTGTCTGCTACTGTAGGCACGGTCCTTTTGTGTGCAGTGCTCTAGGGCCATTTGGTCATTTTCCTCACTACAAATATCCTCGTTTTCCTCTGTGGGTCTAAAAACCACGTTGAATGTTGAATGTGTTCTCAATAAATCACTGCCATCATCAGATAGGCAGCCTGGGACGGCAGCAATGTCAAGCTTTGAACAGAGTTTAGTGTAGATGTACACACAAAGGCAGGGACAAACGCCTACAATGACTTATATTGTGGGCACGCACGTACACTCATACACACTCAAATAAACATAAACCAGCCCTGTATAGACACACCAAACAGTGTCCCTGGTAACAGAAGCATCTCCAGGGGGAATGTGGCGAGGGCGAGGTGACAGGACAGATAGGTAATTTGCATCATTGTGAGTGGTGTGAGACCTCCACCACACAATGAGCTACATCGATAACATCACTGGGAGAAAAAGAGCCCTCACTGAGGGACCATTGTCTGGGAAATGGACAGGTTTCAAATGTTGAGATATGTGTAGAGTTTAAAGTACACTGGAAATAAACAGAGGGGAAATCATGGTATAGTGCTGCACAGAATGTATGGTCGAGAGGTAACTATAAACTTTATGTCTGTTAAAAGTTGCATAAAGGATATGAACTGTGGACTGAACTCGTTTCTACATAGGAAAAATAGTTATAAAAGATAAAAGATAAAATGTTAAAATAAGCAACAGCTAGCTGAACATGAATTATAAAACAAAGGGCACACAAGAAATAAAACCAAATTGAGGCAGAAGCATTTTGCCCCAAGATTTCAAGCCTTTTAAAAAGCTCTTGGTAATGGCCTGTCTCTTTGACTAAACACAGGTCATCAAACACAACTATTTTATTAAGACTGGGGAGAGACTGTGGCCCGCAGTGGATGAAACTGTGGCACAGGCCGGGGCAATTTGGTACAGTCTGACCACGGTGATTCCTCACTCTATCACACACTGCAGTAAATCCTGTGGCCCCTCAAGGGTCCAATGAAAGAGAAACACTCGGGAGAGAGCTACTTTAATAAAAGCTCTCCTAAACTTAACCATAAGTGTCAGGTACAGGAGAGCAATTACACCAGAACTGCTCTTTGCACCCATTCTCCTGTTCTTACTTCCCCCTCCCCCTCCTTTATATTACTTCATCGCTATACTCTTTGTTTTCTTACTCTTTTAAGACTCTATTAACAAATCCCTTCCCCCTCTCTCACCTTTTCCCTCATCTTTCTCAACTTCCTTGTGTGAACGGAACTCCCCCACACTTTTTCCACTTTTAATTGCAGCCCATAATGACTTTCTCTAATGTGAATAACCTGCGCTCAGTGAGCTACCCAATTGCCATTACCTGTTCTATCACCTCAGATTTGCAGAGGAAGCAGCGGCACCAGATGTGACCTCTAAATCTACCAAATGAAAAACAGGAGTAAGCTCTCCCACAAGCATTGTCCATCTTCCCAAAGCCAGCGATGCTTGATACAGCAGGCTGCTCATCTCTCAATGAACACTTCCCTACAAGAGGGAGATCCGATTCTACTCAGCCATGTGCCCTCTGCTCATCTGAGATACAGTGTAAGAATATTTGTCAGCTGTTGAGGGGTCAAGCTTGCCCTTCTGAGCAGATAGGTCCAGGCCCAACGACTGAGCTGACAACCTTAAAAGTGGTTCACGGGATAAACACTCTCACCTGTTCTATACAAAGTGAACATGCATGCAGGACATGCTTAGTTTCTAGAGTTTAATACAGGCATGTACAAGAAGAGTAGCTGAAACACCATATATGATCATAAATAAAAACACATTTTAGGCTTATTATGTATTAAATGACCTAAAAAGATCTTTTGGGTCTGCCTAGGTAAGATTGCATTGGAAATTTCAGAGAAAGGAATCTCAAAACCTAGTATTGTAAAAGTATTGTATGGCTAGATAGCACTAGAGATATGGTAAGATGTGTTTTTTGTAACTGGGGTGAATCAACCCCATGAGGTTTGCTTGAAATGATACAAAACCATTTCAAATTTATTGAGCTTTTACATTACCTTTCAGTGTCTGCTTTCAATGTCTGGGGTTTGCTGTCAATCCCAGGGAAACTGTTCATATCCACATAGCCATCATTCTCATTGCAGGGAACTGTAGTGCGGTTTGGGTCCTCAAAAAACTCAGTCACAGTGTGGGATCTGGTGGGTCTGCCTGGAATCTGGATGTTCTCATAGTCTGAGCTCATGGCTGGGATGTTTTCATAGTCTGAAGTATCCGCACTGGGGAAGGAGATGGAGCGGGGTTTGGTCAATGGTAGTGGCATAACGGAGCGCCGGGAACGCTCTTCGAAGGATTCCACTCTGGAGACTCCCCTCCCATAAGCTTTCCGCTGGTGGTCTTTGTAAAGGACAAAGGTGGATGGCAGATCTAAAGGACGCTGCTGGGGATTCACCATTCGAGACTGAAGCTGAGGAGAGCTGCCGGTGCTTCTGCGATCAAGTTCTATGACTCTTACTGGGCCGTGGTGGCTGGACTCAGACGAAGAACGTGAAGAGCGGACACTTCCATCACTGAAGCCCTTCGAATCTGTCTTCCTTTTAAACTTAAGTGCCAGAAAGCGCTTGAAGGAGGACTTTTTCTTCTTAGGTATGTCATTAGGTTCATGCTGGATCAGGAGGGATGGGGAACTCTTGGTGACTGGTCTTTTAGTAATGTATGCCAGTTCAAAGGGTGGTGGGATGTCCACTAGAGAGGTTGGTGTGGAAACACCACTAGATGATTGATGGCTACGCTGGGAGAAGCTTCCAGAAGAAGTTATCACACATGGGAGTGAAAGGGTATCATCTTTTCTTTTCATCCTGATGTCATCCTTCAGATTCAGGCCAATCTCAGTGGGAGTGGTCAAGGACAATTCTGGACCCTCTGCAGACCGGGAATATAACAAGAAGCGGCGAGACTTCGTAGACGGGACCGCAGGCTGGTGTGACTGGTTAAGTGGATCATTGTTCTTATCCAAGGCCACTGTGCAGTAGTCATGAGTTTGGTACTCCGTCCCTGTCTCCTCTGGTACTGTTTCTGGGACATAACCTGGTACTTTCCCAGAATAAGAGCGCGATCGTGTGACAATAGTCTTACGATCAAGTGTCACAAAGTTCTCCCCTTCTGAGTCAAACCCTGCCTCTTCGTATATATGCTCTTCACTGTCCGACTCTGTGTCTTCATAGTAAGGCACAATATGGCAGTCCAGTTCCTCAATGTCTTCTTCAAAGGCCTCAGTGGTGTGGGCAAACACAACCCTGTTGGTGAGCTCTGGGGTACGGCCCAGATCTAGGTCTGTTGGCACTGTGATGTTGCACAACCTGAGGCGAGGCTGGCAACTTGCTCGCTGGCTGAGGAAAGCCTGCTCTCGTTTAGCTGTTCTCTCTTTTGCACTTTTTCCTTTGATATGTTTCTTATCTGTTTCCTCCTCTTCGTCCTCATCGCCTATCTCAACGTAATCCTCAGATGAGACACACTGCTCGCAGTCATCTGCTTTAATGCAGAGTGAATCGTCAATGTCTGCATACTCATCAGCTGACTCAATATCCTTTGCTTTATCTTTGTGCTGATTTGACTGCTCAGTGGCCTCCTCGATCTCACCCTGTTCTGAGAGGACTTGCTTATCCTCTAGCTTGTCCACGTCATCTGATGACACATAGTAAGGTTCTTGTTTGGAAGCACCAGGTGCTTGGATTTCATGTAAAGATTTGTCATCAGTATCATCCTGACCCCACTCTGGGTCAGCAGTGTCCGCCATATCTTCCGGAACAGCTCCTATGACCGAATATGGCCCAAAAACATCCTCAGTGCTGGATGTGAATCGAAAACAGCCAGATAGGTCCTTGGTGGCCCGTTCTGGTTGCCACACCTCTGCATCCCCTGTTTCAGCTGGGTCACATGACTCACATGTATCACTAGCATCATCGTTGGGGCCAATCACATCATAAGGATACTCTTCAGTTACAGTTGGAAGCACGCTGAAACCGAATGCAAATCCTCCAGCTTCCAGCTCCGTCTCTTCTGGACGGTGCACACAGTCCTCATTTTGCCCACTGTCCACTTCATTAGGTCCAACATCATTGTCCTTATCACCCTGACTAAGTGACTGCGTTTGATCAAGGTTTTCTTCCTCTACATGTTCATCTGAGTGTCCGGTTGAGCCACAAAGTATTTCAATCTTTCCACTACAACTCTGTTCCTCCTCTCTTGTTTCATCTTCAATTTCAGCAGGAGGAGGTGAGGGTGTGGATGTATTCTTATCATCAGTGTGATTGCCACCTTCAGGCTGGTTCAAGTCAGTGTTTTCATCCTCAGTAGTGTCAACAGTCAAACCATCATCCGCTTTGACTGTATCCTCAGAGCCAATGCTGTCATCGTCATTATCTAATATATCTATTTCTTTTTCTGTTTCCTTCTCATTTTCTCCTTCTACTAGGTCCTCTTTGTCATTTTGTCCTATGCCATTGTCATTAACCCCATCCTCTGCCTCACTTTTCTCCTCTTTGTCCTGATTCTCCTCAGCCATGTCATGGAGATCTTCCGTCTCCCCATCAGAGTGAGCCACGTCTCCGTTACTTAGGCTCTGTGGGGGGCAGGGTTCCTTGTATGTGTGAAGCTTATACAGGGGTCTGGGCTTGGGTGCGACAGGAGGTTTTGGACCATGGACAGGTGGACACGGCCTGGACATCAGTTTGGACTGCACTTTGATGGTCAGATGACTGCGGACCTTTGGTTGAGGGACTTGCAGTGGATTTTGAAAATCTGTGCAAAGAGAGTAAAAGTTAATTAAAAAAAATGTAAAAGCCACTTAATATTTTCATTTCTTGGGTTCTTTTTATTGCTTTACCTAATATCTACGTTTATACAAGGATAAATATGTGAGTCCTGTTTTGGTGTAGAATGCTAAGAGGAAGTCAAATCCTATACAATAGTCAGTGACATGCAGAATGCTACAGGGGACATTATCAGCAGGAAAAACAACAGAGCCACAGGGTACTTAGAGGAGGAACAATAACATCTCTCTGTCTGGGAAATGACACATGCATGTTGTACGCTTATAGCAGAATCAGATTTAACAAATGGTTGGCTAATTATAACCAAAAACTTTGAAGATAATTGTATCACTCCAAAAATTCTTTGTCTCTCTTGATACGGCAACGTAAAAGATGATTAAGCAGATTTAATATGTAATCATGATGTCTCTTGACACTGTGCGTCTATGTTTTGTTAAGTGTTAAAAATTGTGAAGTCATTAAAGAGCACTGCTTACGAAATTTCGAATTGTCATGAAACACACCCGTACTTAACAAAGTGTGTACACCCCTTGTCTCTTCCTGTTATTTAGTACCTGCCCTGACGCACATCCTATTAAACCCTGTGTGCACTCTGGCTATCTGAGTGTTTTCTCTCTCTCTATCTCTCTGTCAATGTCTCTCTCTCATTCTCTAGACATCAGTGTAATATGAATTTAAAAAAAAAAAAAAAAAAAAAAAAAAAAAAGACCCTCATTGTCACACATCACTTTTTTCCCCCTACATTTTTTCTCTCTCTCAATGTGACCACACTCCTTCTTTTAAGAATTTCAGGTTCATTAGCCACTCCAGCAGAGCCTCCTTAAAGGGCTCCACACAGGATGTCCATCGGGGGAAGGACATTAACAGCAAGGCCCCCCATCACTCCTCCATGAACCTCTAGGAGTACAGATTTTCACAACACAAATGGACTTCCTTCTCGTCATTCTTCCCAGATTCTCACGAAACGTACTCACACTGCCCCACACAGATACGGAAACACACACAACCCTACACATACAGGCAAACACTTTTTTTTTTTGGGTGAAAAAAAGGTCCTTTGAGTGCGTCAAAGAACAATAAAACTGGTGGAGAAAACAAGGGGTCCCAGTCTGACAAAGCACCCAACTGCAAACAACAGGATATGAATTATGCAACAAGAATTCAATTACAACAAATGTTTGAAAAACAAAGGAAGAGATAGACACTGGGACCTTGGCTGTGCCAAACTCGCAGGATATGATTTCAGACTGTGTCCTCATCATGAAATGTCACCTGCCAAGCTTTAGCAACCTGTCTTAATTCCAAAGTGACAAGGCTGTAGAACACAGAAGTTAAGATTTTCTTTGACGGATGTACAGAAATCACATACAGGTGAACTTCTTTCCCTTACTAAATTCACAGGACACTGCACTTGCCAGACAGGTGACCTTCTGTATAGAACAGTGCCTCTGCCTACTTTCACAGACATGGATTATAATGCTGTAATCTAACCATATAACCAATCCCAGAACAGAACATTTATCCCAGGACAGGTTTCCACTGAAAGCAACTTTATCCATAGGTATGGATTTAAACTCACTCCAAATTTCCAAATTATACAGAATTCATCCAAATTATTTTTTTAAATGGAAAGCTATAATTTCTTTGAAAATTTCAGTAGCTGTATAATTAATCTATAGCTCTGTTGATATTTCGTTTAAACTATGGAATAACTGATTTCAATCACTACAGCAGCCTGCATCCATTTGCATTGGATATCAATCTGTATGTAAAGTATGTGCAAATTAACAGGTGAAATATATTTTCCGACAGAATTAACCGGTTTCATTAATTAATTATATGATTCAAGGTTATTGTAATTTAGGTTGTAAAATGAAAATGAACACAAAGACTTCCTTCCAACACACAAATAAACACACACACTCACGCTACTGCGCACCACTTTGTTAACTGTAAAACATTTAAAGTTTGGTTTCTGGACTCTTGACACGAACAGAAACGATAAACAACCCACCTGCATTCATTGTGGGACATCATCATCCACGGGCAGCGACACTTATCCTCATGTTTCCCCACACCGACCGTGTCCCTCGAAATGACGTGGAAACTTAGTCCAAATACAAACACATTGCGGGAAAATCAGGAGGTAAAGGGAGACTTGTAGAGCATCTTGTGTTGTTTTCTTTATTTTTTTCCTCCAGTGAGAGCCTACTTGTGGAAGAAGCCTGTGATCGTAGAGTCGCAGCTGAGCTCCCACCCGGCGTACATCTCCAGTGCTGATGCTACACTGGTGCGCTCTTGTGTGGAGACGGGAGGTGCTGCTTTGGCGCTTCCTGAGGCAGGACTACAGCACAACCAAACCCACTCTCTACATGTTTCATTTGTCCAATGCACATCATTATATCTCAGCCACTGCTGAGATTGTTTCACATAGAGCATCAGTGGGCAATTATATTCACATCTGGTCATGTTTTGTTTCAGGACTCTGCTCCACAGATGTGTGAAACGGGGCCATATTCTAGAGGCAGCAGGCTAGACTTGACTTGAATAAGACCAAATCCACTCAGTATGAGAGATTTAGACTTAGAAATTTAAGCCACAGTTTATCTCCAATGTTTCATTGTGCAGATGGAGAGCTTTAAATCTGCAGCTACTGTTTATGTACAAATAATAGTTTTTCAAATCACATCTGCACATGTTTTGGTGCATGGCACATGTCCCTTGACTGATACATAGTTGACACCAGTTGAAGACTCACACTGTTACATGAGATACTCAAATATGTCATGACATACTTTTCATGCCTGGAATGACTGGAACGTGTCGCTATAGATGATTGGACAGTATGTATCAGATTCTCAGAAAATCAAGCATAGATTGTTCTCAGTGTTTTCTTCAGCATGTTTTGCTCATGGAATACTTCCTGAACCAGAGCAGTGCATAGAAAGGTTCCTAAAAGCAGTTTCCAAATACAGTTTCTCTAGGACACCAAAGCTTTTGCTATTGGCCGGGCTTCCTGGCCCGGCATCTGTTGCATGATTGAATGAATGCAACCCTTTAAAAACCTCTCTTCATAACAGGAAACTGCTCTCCCTGTTTCCTGCACAACAGGCAACGCTTCCTTAGCAACAGATGGGAAAGGTTGGCGATGTTAACCCCTTAGGTAACCTCTAACAGAGCTGATTGACTGGTGCTGTGCAGAGCCTGATGGCTCGAGGAGCAGACAAACTTTGACCAGCTTCAGTGTGGGACTCATGATGGGTTTTCAAGGACAGAGGCACCTTGTGCAACACAGGGGGAGACTGGGATCGTCGCCCACTTGGGGTCTTTGATTTGACAGCTCCCAATGCTGGTTTAACGCCCACGCATTGAAGGTCAAACAATGTGGTATACTTCTGGGATTCCTACAGCAGAGTTGAAGTAGATAGTGATAGAGTAGAGAAGAACAATAAAAGAATTAGCAGAGCTGTATCGCCGCAGGGCTCCGGTCCTGACTGCTGCAGTGGCATACAGACCCATACATTATACACACAGCAAAAGTCCCATTCCAGATGGTTTGGTGCAGGAAGGATTAAGCTCTGCTGCAGGTGCAAAGCTCTATTAGACTCAAAGAGGTGGTTAGAGAGTGGTTGTGTCATAATCACCTCATGTTTTCTTTGCACTCGCGTGAGGGTCATCTCATTGAACAATACATCTGTTGATGTGTGTAATGATACAATTTCTAAATTATTAAGCAAGTCACTAAAGAGGGTATTAAATATGAAATAATTTCTATTGAAGATGCGATCCACTGTGTTTGCTGGAGTAATTAAGCTGTGTATTTGTGTCAATAGGATGCTGAGTAATGTATTTTGCAATACGCTACAGCACCAACAAAACAATTAGATCACTGTGACTCAGTTGTTTTGCTTCCCCTTGTTACAATGTGATACTGTAATAACCATTATGGAGTGTTGAAGCCAAGACAGTTTTTAATGTGTCAGTAGTAGCACATTTATAGCTGCCATAAAGTAATCTTTTGTTTTTGAATTGGATGACTAAAGATAGCTCTACTCTGGTCTATTGGCAGTGCCAAATCTCCTCTCTCCCGAGTATTCTGCTCACAATTGCTACATATGACCTTTTTTTTTTTCATTTGTGCAAAATATGTTTTGCTTTTGCAGGGTGTGCAAATAGAACCTGTCAAGAGTATTGTGTCATGTGGCTGCAGAAAAGAATGGCTTTAGGAGTAAATATCCCCCCAGATGTGGCACAGACGGTCAAAACATGTTTTTGGACGGAGGACACAAATTTCCTGGACCGCCTGTAGCTGCGTGCTGTGCTCTGTCACCCCACCTGGAACATGACTTGACTGGAGGAGAGAAGGGGAATGGAGATATTAGGAAAAACATGCCACAGTAGCAGGGAACAAACCGACTCTATCTCCCCTCACCTCGCCTGCACTACAACGCCAAACAGGAAAGAGATCAGGGAAAGGGGTCAGCAACTTGTTCCCATAACTGAGACAATCCATAACACCTGCTTTGCCAGCGACTGCGCACTGGACTGAATGGATGTGCTGATGTTTTTATTCCCCTCTGAGACTACAGCTATGTGACATCACACAGTAATGCAGCTGATTACTGGAAAGCACATTTTGCCCCATTATGCACAGTATGTTCTATAATGTGTCAGTGGCAGCTTCGCTACAGAATTCCTTTCTCAGGAAAAAAAAAAAGGCACTTAATCATGTTGTTATGCAAACTGGCTGTAGCGTATGAAGTTCAGGTATTGATTTATGTGGTAATCAAGTACAATCAGGCTTAGGTCATTCACTCTTCAATGTGACCCAAACACCTTTGTAATTGGATGGCAAAGCGTTTGACTGCTGTAATGGATCGAATCATTATTGACACGTTTTATTGATTCCCAGCTGTGCACAACCAGTAAGGACCACGGTGCTCTTCTGAGACTTATGTATTTGCCCCGAGCTGTAGATTCTGATTAGGGGACTTCAGAGCAGAGGATATGTATATAACAGGACGAAAGACTTTATTAAAATGTCTAACTGAAGAGTGCAGGGATTGTAATAGGATTACTGGAGTTTGGTTATTTCTGACAAAAAACTGCGACAAGATAGATAATGCATTATTAACGAGAACCACATAAACTGCTGCTGCCCAAGAAACTCAGGTGTCTTTATGCATAAAAATAGTTTTGTGTAACCTGAGTGAAATAAGAAAACCCTGTTGTCAGCAGTGTATACTCCATTCTCCCAACAATATAAAGCCAGAGACGCCTCCCACCCACCCCCAGTGACTGCACGCACACGCAGCAGAGCTTTGCAGTAAACAGGTGGACCATGGAAGTCAGCACTTCATCAAAAAGCAGCAAATACAGGTTTAATTCCCAACAGGGCCTCAGAGCTCCACAGCAAATCAATGAAACTGGCCTGTATCATTGTTGTCATTTGAATAAAAAAAGACACATTATATTGCATTCAGAAATGTTGAAGCTATGTTATTGTTGTGCTGCTGTAGTCATCACAATGCGAATTTCCCCCATGTGTAAGCTTTTTAAAAAAATGACACATAGCTTATCCAAATAATGATTGAGTGGTGTGTCACATTAATTTGTAATTCCAAAAGTGTTGTTTGTGTTAAGTCTAGCCTACACTAAGATTAAGTAGCAGCACTGCTCCATTACCCAGAAACAAAGTATTATTTCTCTGTAGGCCAGGCTCTGAAGGCCTCGGCTACGGCACAATAGCTGTCCCACTGCCGTTAATTAGCCCGAAGCCAAGAGAGTAGGTCAGACTCTGATAACAGATGAATTTGTTATTCTTTTTCTCTATTGCTGCAGAGACAATCCTCCAAGCTCCACTGTAAAAACAATGATTTACTAGTCAGAAATATAATTCTCAAGGAGCCCTATAAAAAAAGAAGCATTTATGTCCTCTCCAAATAAAGCACAATAGCACAGTCAAAAGATTATACGCTGGCTTTTGGCGTCACAAATTAACGAGCACTACGGAGGCCTTTCATTGTGAGTTTGTGTGGTCTGCGTGTAGGTTCTTAATGCATTATATATTTCCTCAATCTCTGCAGTATGTTTTTGTTTATCATTTTAATGGCCTTGAACACTCGGGTCTCATGTGGCTATATAACATGAATTCCCTGCATGGGATCAGCTCTGAGCGTATGTAAGTTACATGGGTTTATGCAGGTGTGTGCTGTACAAATATGAGTGTGTGTGTGTGTGTGTGTGTGTGTGTGTGTGTGTGTGTGTGTGTGTGTGTGTGTGTGTGTGCTATCCACTGCCACCATTCTGTTTGTGAACAGCATGAAACGATCTAGAGGGAAAACAATAGGATCAGGAAAAAAAAAAAGCCCCAGGGCCAGAATTGACTCTTTTTGTGACTGTTTTCACATTTCTCAGCCAAAGGAGACTGGGAGGATGCAGATACTCCTGCTAGTGAAACACACGTCTTTGGCAGAGCTTTTATACAGTCTCACGCAAGTCTAGCTGTGTAGGTGTAAGCACATTGTTTGACTTACGTAACAACATGCAACAGAAGAAATTGTAATTTGAACCTGTATACAAGGCTCAAATGTGTCTGTCATTAGCTAGAGTGCATTGTAGAGCTAAACCATATCTTTATTTGTGATATGTTTGAGCTGCAAAATGAAATATCATCCTTTGTGTGTGAAGGTTTGTCACATGAATAAAAACATTCTGCACAATAGCAGCACAAACTATAAGTCAAACCTCTGATAAATCAGAACTAGACATTCTGAGGAATAGCGTGTGCAAACAATCATACTTCAACACACACATCACAAGAAGGAAAACATATCAGGGGGCTTTCCAACTTCTTCTGACAATGCATTTTTCATAATGCACAGATATGAGTGAGTGATGTGATGTCTGTGTGCATGTGTGTGTTCACTCAGCCTGGCTCTCCGTGGTCTGGATACCTGCTGCACCAGAGTGTGTGGAAAACAAAGATGGTTGTTGCTTTTGCTTCTTCCGACAGACCTATGTGACCTTTTACACAAAGATAACAGGGCGGTCTCTTATCCCCAGGACCCCCCCTCCCCACCCTTCGCCCCCCCAAAAAAAAGAAAAAGCCAGGCCTGTCAGCTCAGACAGAGGACTTCCTGCCTTCGAGCTGTCTGATAGAACAATATCAATAGCCAACACTACAACCTCCCTTCTGTGTCTCTCCCAGGCTTTTGTTTTGGAATAATTAAGTCTTTTCTAATCAAGACGGGTCACTGGCAGACAGGAAATGAGAGATCTGCATTAATATAAGATCTTTGGTCGTCTGCAACAATGTGAGACCCCTTTGAACTCACCGGTCATATATATTTTGCACTAACATGAAACACACAGTCCAAGCCACGCAACACTTGCTGCCTGTCACAGACAGTGACTGGCTATCTAAAGATTGATGTGAATTGGTTTGCTAGTTAGCAAGAGTTTTGCTAACATTACCTTTCAGATGTAACTATCTTGCTAACGACTGATGTAGTTAGATTAGCTAGTTAGTTAGCTAACATGAGCTAACTAAGTTAAGATGTGGCTATGCGTTGCTTTTAACCATCTTCAGAATGTGGTTGTATTTTCAACGTAGGCGGTCCTATCACACAGCATATCGTAGTACAGGAAAAAAGAAAGTTGACTAAGGTTCTGACTGAGGCTTAATAACTTTTGACCCTTTGAAAATGGGTCTCAACTGTCTCAACTCGACCTAAAAAGTAAAATTCCTGATACAGCTCAGCACTGTAGTTTTTGGCAAATGCTACTCAAACAGGAGTAAATATTTTACAAATAACATTTGTTGGGGACTATCTAAAGTTGTGGATTAATACAAGAGGTAGTTGAAGTATTTTCAGCATCAGTGTAAGTGGTTGACTCAAACTAAACTACGTGTCAGTGTTTATAGCAGTGAAGGAACGTGTCACCCAATGTAACACTGTGGCTCACTGATGTATTTCTAATAGTTTTGAACAACAGTGGAGCTCTATGGCACAGAGGAAGAAGCTACACAACAATAGGCTACTGTTTAGTAGGATCAGCAGACTTATCTTTTATCAATTTTAATTATTATCTTATTTCAGATCCTCACATCTTCAACTTCACCCCAGGCTAGTGATTTTCTTCTCTGTATCCATTGTGTGTGTGTGATATTGTGTCCTTTCTGAGTGTATGCCGTGCCAGCTGATGCTCACACACACACACACACACACACACACACACACACACACACAGTGAAACAGACTCAAAGGACACGAGCGGTCTTGCTGTCCTGTCTCTGGTCAGATATTTTGCTGAGGTGGTTTCAGCCGGGCTCTTGTGTATTCTCATGCACAGTGAGCCTCAGGAGATGAATGGTGTGGTGGGGGGAGGATGCTTCATGTACAAACTGGAAGGTTTTCCACCAACATCAGCACAAACAGCACGGTCAATTTTCATTTATGGAATCTGCAAAACCACCAAAGTGTGGAATATGCTTCAGCATGTATATTTGATCATGCTATTTATGACAGCAATAGGTCACAACATTGCTGCAGCCTGGTGGCGTGGTTAAACTGGTGATGATGGAAAAAGACGTTGACCTGTGGAGACCTTTAGTGCCTGTGCTCATCTGCCTTTCAGTGGGAAACAGAAGAGGGAGAGGACACTTATAATTACATTATCTATAAGTAATATCTGCCCCAAGTGATGGGTGTCATTCTCAATACCGTGTCAGCTGGTGTCAATAGTCAGCTATCACTCCTTCAGAGACTATGTGTTACCATGGCAACCTAGAGGTCAAAAGGATCAGCTTTGATACAATGAACCACAATCAATCGTTATTGTCGTAGCAACACATTGGCAGGGTGATATTGCCTGAGTTGTCATTATTTGGTGCAGTTAAAATCCCTCTTGTGCCGTCTCCTGGGACTCACTTTCTCTCCTCACCCCTCATTGACCCAGTAGCCATTGTCTGTAATGCCCACGCTTGTTTTCTTGAGCGGGGTCTTGGCTCTGCTGTGTTGTATTGGTTTATGAATTCAGCACTGTGGCGCCAGTGCAATAACTGAGATTTAAATGTCAGGTGATGGAGCCACTTTAAGCTTAAGTAGGTAATAAAGATATATTGCGGTAGAGAAAGTGTCTTTTAAGTGTTGAATGTGTAAAGGTTGAAATATTTGATATTTTATGTGTGTGTGTTTGTGCATGGGTAGACAAATATATATTCTG
This sequence comes from Dicentrarchus labrax, assembly GCF_905237075.1. Lineage (NCBI taxonomy): Eukaryota > Metazoa > Chordata > Actinopteri > Moronidae > Dicentrarchus > Dicentrarchus labrax. Next base: position 12,695,183 of record NW_026136711.1, read on the forward strand.
TGTGTTTTTTTCATTTTCCTCTAATGAGGTTAAGTGGCACCTGGAGGTGAAACACAGCTGAGGTCATAGCTGGACCACCAGACAAAATAATTTAGAGCATTCATTTTTGTTGCATTTTATTCAATTGAGTTTGGTTCCCCTGTAGTGAAGCCAAATTCAACGCCATAGGACTGAGTTGCGGCAAATAATATCCGACTGTTATTGAGATATATATGTTGCAGTTGAAGCAACAGCTCAGACTAAGCTAATGAAATGTGGCTGATTGGATGAACTAGATTTATTCAAATGGCATTGCTGTCAATGAACTGAGTTAGGCAGCAGACTGTCATGAAGCACAACTGTAATTATCGGCATTATAGTCTCTCCAGCTCACAATCCCACACTAAACTGATTTAATCTTGGAATAAGTTGTGTAGGGTGTCAACGTTGCAAGGCGGAACAGTTTGAATGTTTTTTATTGTATCATTTTGAAATGTAGCTATGAAAGCCTCACTATCAAACATAATTCTATTTTGTTAGTTGTGGATATGAAGATGAAAGAGATAAAAATAACATTCAGTACAAGCACCAGTGCTCTTTGTACTGTAGCAGCAATAGGTCCCCACTGTGACAAAATCTGTACCTTCAAGCAGTATGCACATTTTATGAGCTCCATTACAAAGTTTGTGCTAACACAGACATAAACAGGCAATAAAACAGTAGATATCATCCTTGGGGCAAACCTCACTATTGGATTCCTGTTCTCCTCAGGATGGACACATGCTTATTGTGCTAAACAAACCTCGGCTCCCTTTAGCACCCTTTACACCTTTCAGCATTTTTTTCCTCTTGCCTTTCAGGTGGAGTGAGTGTGTGTGTATGTGTGTGTGTGTGTGTGTGTGTGTGTGCATGGAGGTGGTCTACATTAATCCACAGCTGCACTTTTCATTACTCTCATAAGGTGAGGTCAAGGGGTGAGGTCTGCTTGGGTCTTACAGCGAGGTGCACAACTAGTGTCAGTGAAATGAGATGTAATATGTGGCGGAGTGGCTTTTATCAAACCATGCGTCCTTGTGGCAGACAGTGAGCGGGGCGGATGGTGACAGGCAGGGAAATGAAGCTTTAGGTGGCCGCTGAGATGGAACAGGAGATGTCTCAGTCAGATAGATAGCAGCAAGTTAACAGCAGAGCCACTGAGCTCCCTGCAGAGACTGCCAGCACAGCACAGCGTAAATTATAACACACATTTTCACTAGCAGACTGTACACTACAGCAACTTCAGGCTAAAGGGGTGCACATTAGCAGAAATTCTCATCAGTAAGGTGCATGTTTTCAGATTTGAAGTATCAAATATGATGAGATTAAAGCACATTTATAAAACAGATTTTGTTTTGTGGAGCGGTGACCGGTGTCCTAACCTGCAGAGGACAAAGCTGTCACAATCTCATCTCCGATGTGCATCCATTACAGTGTGGAATGATAATGGGACAGAGCCACTACAAGGGCAGAGCCAAACACTAACATGATTATGGTAATGACTGCCAACAGCTACTCCTCTAAGCGCCAGGGAGATACGCACTGAAAAGGCAATTCAAACAATTAATCAAAACACATAAATAGACATAATGTCATTGACTTTCAGTTCTGGCAGACAAGCGATTGGTGAATGTTGTTGATATCTCTAAAGCTATTCAATCATTGTGATGCATTGGGTTGGAGGTGGGGGGAGCTGGCAGGCTAATACATCATGACAACATTTGGTTTACACTTTGTCAGCAAATGTAATTAGCCAGAATCACAATTTTACATGTGAGAGACCTGTCACAGATATTTCTCGCGTCCATCTGTGTAATTGGGCTGCAAAAATGGTGAAATGGCTGGTTGGATTTCATATTGAACAGTCCTAAGGGGTTTCCATTGTGATGACAACACGCATGGCGTACGCAGCTGCCTTAACATGCTAAAGAAGATAACTTTAACATACTTAAAGGGGAACTTCGGCAGATTTTTACCCTAGTCTTGATCACTAGAGGTCACCGAGTACTGTCGATAGGAAAAAGAACAACCAGAATTGGTTCTAGCAAACTGGAGATCCTGCAGCTAATGGCCAGAGCTCCCAGTTAGTTATAATACACTTCTTGGGGGCATAAACTAAAGAGTGCCTTTTGCTCCTCTTAACAGACAGAAAATGCAGTTAAAGCAGCAGGTATAATGTTCACCTTGCTCACCATTTTAGATAGTGTTAGCATGCTAACATTAGCCAATCAGCACAAAACATGTAGGGTGTGCAGCTGAGGAGGATGGGAATGTAGTTTTGCAGGTCTTAAACCTTTTGGCTAGATGAAAAGTTAAGTTATTTCAGTTCATCCTCTGGGGACCACAGATGGCTCTTTAATAGTTGTTGAAATAATTCTATCTGCTCTTCAAGTGGTGGACTGTGCGACTGAACAACAGACATAAATCACCATCCCTAGAGCCATGCTGCTAGTATAGCTAAAACCAAAAACAAAATTCTGTGTAACTAGAACCAAAATGATGAAGTGAAAATTGTGAAAACATTCCCTTATTTCTGTTTGATCACATTAATATCATTAGAATACACGCACTGATTACAGAACAAGCTGTATTTTTATCAGATAACATTGGATGGATTGGAATTATATGTGATACACAGCGAGTCCATTCTAATTTCCGGGCTAGTCAGAGTCAGTGTGAGGTTTTAAAGCGTATTATAACAATACTGTAACTGCTTAACATCCTTCTGATTGGATCTTCCACTGCCGAGGAGAGCAGCAGTTACCCACACAGGGTGTAAATCCCAACACCTCCTGTGAGCCACCAGCCTTTCACAGGAACATCCCACTTCAGCACATTCGCCTAGTGATCTAATGTATGCGTAATCAGTCAAGCATGTGCTTGAATGCGAAAGGTAAGTACTACTTTGTCCACAGAGACAGATGGTTGCCCCCCCTTCCAATATCACCTTCCCTTAGCTCCTTTTCAAAAATGCATGGCTTTGATTTATGTTCTACTCCCATTCTTTTACTCCTCTTTTCTTCTTTTAATTGCTACAGTTTTTTCTGTCTCTCACCTTTCCCTCTCTACAAACAAAGGCTTTTGCTGAGGATGAGAGAAGGTGCTGCATCTTTGTGGGATTAGAGTATAGCTCTAGTACATAGCTGTTGGCTTTACATCAGGAGACATCTAAAGCCTGATCCACCTGACCCACAGGCAGGACTTACCTCTCACCTGAGAGGATTTTATTGTTTCTTATACCCTCAAAATCTCGATATCTCTATTTATGTTACTGGTTTCAGGCAATATGAAAATTTCAAAACCACAATAAACAATGATCTTTTCCTTTTTACCCCATTTATGACTTTATTGCTTTTCCTGTAACACATGGTGGGATTTTTCAACCTCAGTATCACCATGGGAAGAATATAACCGAAACAAATATATGGTTCTTATCAAACAGTAGCTTAAGGGTCCCTGTATTTCAGCAAGGGCCTTCACTCACAGATATACACCTTGCATTATCACATTATGAAAAATATGGCACTAGAACACCTGCTCTTATTTGATTTCTTACCATCCATATCAAGACATGTACAGTATGTTGTTCTCATATGGCTGCAGAGGATGCATTAGTTCAACCCTGATTTCAAGGTGGTGATATGGAGCTGATAATAGCTGTAGGCAAGGCATCAAATGCTGGAGATATTTTGGTGCAGATTGAGCGGGAAAAAAAACTGGAGATGAGCAACTGTGATGTGTGTGATCACATCCCAAGAGTGTAAAACAGAAGCACCCCTTTCTGTTTAAAACTAAGCCCCTGGCCTGCAGCATGTGTTGGATTTGCTTTGTCCATGCACATCATAAAGTGGTGAAAGGTTTGTGTTTATTGGCAGTGAGAGGCTGGCTTAGCCATGATGGAGTTGTATTGATCCTCCATCAGCACCTCACATGCTAAATCCTCATCTCGACAACTGTGATTGAACACTTCACAGATATTTGCCTGTGGGTTGTCTGTGATTGAGTACAAATTGTCAGCAATGGGTCTGGTTTTAAAAATAAAAATGCAACTTTCTCAGAAAATCCAACTTGCATGAACACATCATTTCACGTGTTTGCAGAAGTTTAGTATTACAATGTGTTTAAAAAATGTGTATTAAAAAAAAAAGGAATTCAACTACAGCAGTGGTTACTGCTGCACAGACGTGGTAGGCCTACAATTAAAATGAATGAATAGGGCACCAGGTTGTTGCCAAGGCAATTAGCTGTATTTTGCAGACGGGTACTTTGGAGTAGCAGCTTCCCATTTTTGCTCCCCTTTACATTATACATGTAGTTATGTGTTTACAAATGGTGCAATCCCAACTGTTTAAAAATGTGCATTCCCGACGTTAAGTCTTCAACTGAATTTCCATCTTCAGAGGTAAATTCATTTGTTCATAAACTAGCTTGATGCTAATGACGACCATTTGTCCCCTGCTGTGCTAGTAGATGACTTCACTCTGAAATCAGCCTGGTTGATCATCTGTAGAAAAGACAATGTGTAAAATGCAAATAAATAGTCAACAAACCTGCCAAGGGCCCACCCTAGGCTGTTTACTAAGTGTTTGTGGGGACATTAAAGCAGTTGTGTGTAAAACGTGCCAATTCTGTTCTACATACCTGTGCACACAAACAGTTTGGTGTGGAAATGGGGTAGACACGTTTACGTTTACAGTCTTTGACTCCGTGTTGTGGAGGGGCAATGGTAGGGTGCACATGAAGTGCACTTGTCAGGACATATAGACAACAAAAAAGTCTCTTTAATTAGAATATAATTGTATGTCTTTATTGACTTCTTGTCTTGGTTTAAGGGTAGAAAGTTTTCTGATTCTTTTTTTTTTTATTTCTTCACCACTTTCTCTTGTAAGAGACGAACAACTGTCGGTACTTCATAAACTGACTTTGCACTTCAATAAAAAAAAAGTTATCCAGCCCCAAGTGGTGGAAGATTTCAAGGAATTCATTTATAATCAAACATTCTAGTGACTTTGTGGCAACAGTTATGATCACTAGCAGAATCATTATCTATTTCTACAGAGAGTTATAAACTTAATGACTCAGCATAATCTCATTTTCTACTTCATTATTAATCTGCTCCTCGGCAGCTGTTATCAGGAGGGAAAATCTGTTCAAAATGAATGGTTTTATCATGTTTGTTGCAGTAACTGTGCAAGCTGTTCATGCTGCCTAATACTCGACAGCGGTATGATGACTATTATGAAAATTATATTACTACAGTAGGAAATCTAAAACAAAAAAATCTATACCACATAAATATATAAAACATCATCTACTCATTCAGTTGAGCTTTAACTCTGTGAATAGACAGTTGATTTAGACGTGGTCTCCATCCCATGTGCACAGAACCCACACACACATAAAAGCAAACATGTGAGTGCAGCAGTGTAGCAGGACTTTCAGCAAACTCAACAATTTACAATAAAATGTACGAAACTGTTGCCATAAATTATGACTCTGAATATTTGTGCTTAACCGACACACGACCCACACACAGCACAGACTCCAGCTGCAGGCAAGCAGTTTTTGGAAAAGCAGTAAATCCCCACTAGATGAGGTGTAATGAGGGAGTGCTGGGCTCTGATCCCGTCTGCCCCGGGCTTAATATGGTAATACCTGACCCCACAACACCCCGGCCGTCAGCAGAGAACACAACCAGGATTTACTCTGTTTATTACCTTGGCGGAGCATTTAATTTCCCAGGCATTCAGGTGGGTTAGTGGAACAAGCAGGTGGGTGTCAGTCTGGCAGTGAGAGAAAGAGAGGGGAAGACAGAGAGAGTAATCCTTTGTGGAGAGAGAGAGAGAGAGAGAGAGAGAGAGAGAGAGAGAGAGAGAGAGAGAGAGAGAGAGGGCACGTGTGCATCAAGAGTAATATGAATATGGGTGTCTCTGCGCTTCTTTGTGTATTAGATATTCAGTATACTTAGTCATGTGACGGCCATTACTTCACTGAGTGGCCCACAGGAGCTGGTAAACACCACTTGACCACCACCTTAATAAATAAGTAAGCACCCAAATTGTTTTTAATCAAGATCTCATTTTAGTTGCGCTCTAATGAATTCATTATGGCGGGTTGGGGACAACACTGGGCACAACACTGGCTGGCAAGTTGCTTGCATCCACACAAGGGGATCCACTGTTATGTCATCAAACAGAGTTTAATCTGTGAAAACACGAGTTGTGCCTTGTGTTTGAATTTTCCTAATGATTAAAGGATCATTTTTCTTTTCAAAATGAGGCTCTTTTTTTGATCATTTTGGCCATTTTGGTTACTTGTAATTGCTTTGAGAACAGTGACATCGCAATAACAGAGTCAGGCGGGGCATGAAACAAGCAGATTTACTTAGAGTCCAATATTCCCTGTCCCCTCCACCATGCTTCATTATGTTCCCCACCTTGTCACTAACTTTGTCTTTCTGTGATCTGGTGCCGGGCAGATAGTGTACAGAGTCTATCAAAACTTCTTCTGAAAACATCTGTGGGTTTGATGACAGCGGTGACAATGAAGTTGTGACCTTAAAACCAAAACAATAAGTTGAAAGATAATTTGATCCTCAGTTAACACAACATAATATAATATTGATTACAGCAGCTTTGAACTGTAAATCATGTTTATCCATGCAATCAGACTTCTTTTCAGTCTCATCTCTTCGGTCCACATCACCAGAATTCACTTTGAGAATACTACCTTATTATTACCGATAGGAATGATTACCAAAACTAAAAAAATAAGATCCACGTTGTAATAAACCGGAAATATCCTTCAAACTGCATTATTCTTTGTTATAGAGTTCATTTGAGTGAGGAACTGAAAAAAGGATCAAATGTCTCCACCACTCAGAGATGTTAACAGGCAAACAGTCACATCATATTGTCATTATGGTTGTTTAATGTGGTGATAAATTTGTAAGTGTGTTCATGGATTAAATGATGACTCTTTATGCAGGCTACATGCAGATATATAACAACCATAAAGATTAAAAGTCAAGAGGAAAACACAAATGAATAATCTTATGATTCATCAATGTGTGATATTTCAGCATTAGTAACATTGTGCATATTGTTCTTTCAACTAACAGTCTGTGCACTTATAATTATGGCTGGCCACTTTGTATAAGTCAGAGTGAAACATTTATAGAATGTTACTCTTTTCATTATGTGATATAGTCCATCTTAAATACCATTATGAGCGCATATAAAAATGACTTATGGTTTCAGTAGATGGAACATCTAAATCTTGCCTGAGATAACTACAATAGTATTGCAGCTATATTGCTGCAATTAAGTTGCTATGACAGAAGAGCGTGTTTTCTTTTAGGTGTCACTTTTACAATGCAAATCTCACAGGCAATTTACCTCTAAGGGCTGCCAAGCTGTCAGGTGCACTGCTGTTTATTACTTTGGTGGGGATAGTGAAAGATTTCAGGATACTTTATCTCCTGTGACTGTTTCATATGCATATTGCTTGTAAACATCTACTGAGATAAACTGCAAGTTGCTAGTGGCATCTGTAGTCCTATCACTGGTTCAGAGCCCCAGCCATCCAAGCCTCCAGCCTCTCTCCTCAGTCCTGTTCTCAGTGGAGAGGAAGGATATACCCCACTTCCTAAAGCTCCACCCTGCCCCATGCTCTGCAGAGGAAAGAAGAGAACATAAAATGCAGGGCTAAGAAAGTCCCCGGGGGTTAAACCTTTCGGGCGGGAACAGCACAGACAGCTTCTCTATCATAAATCATGGCTGTTTATATGATATGGCAAGGTGTGGGACTCGTCATGCCTTTAGTGAGTTTGACTTTGCTGCTTTGATCATTGGATATACTTGATTTGTTTAAGATTAAGCAAAAACAGTCACAAATAAAAAGGTCAGAAACTAATTCTGAAGGAATGTTCGTTCCTGCATCGACCAAATGAGATCAGCAATGAGTCATTGGTCTACTTTGTCACACCAACATTTACTGGATAAATTGGAGGTCTGCCATGTGCAGGGGCAAGAATGAAAAATAGACGTGGGTTATAGTCCCAGTATTCTGAAACCCCAGTAATATAAAAGATGTCCCATTGGACCTAAAGCCCATTTGTCCAACAGCCCTTTATTCTGGAAAAAATGTATTCTCATTGCTTGGAAGGCCTGCTGTTCCAACAAACTCTGGTATCAATTTAACTGACTAACATATTTAATTGAAGCCAAACCATGTCCTTCTATTCTAATATTTGTATATTTGTATTTGTATATTTTATGCACCAATTGCACGAGGACACGTTCCTCGTAGGTGTAAAAACCTACTTGGCAATAAACATAATTCTGATTCTGATTCTGATTCTACTACACCTAACCTAGTAGTTTTGGTGCCTAAACCTAACCAAACTGCGCCACAATGTTAACCTCATGTTTATTTTTGCTGTAATGATGACAAAGGTAACCTGACTTTGTCCTTTAGAGCAGTGGGCTTATGTTTTCGGGATAACGGACAGTCGGACAAATAGTCTTTTGATCTAATACGACATTTCTCAGACTATTGGGTTTTCGGAATAACGGCCCATCGGAACCATTTGTAGTCCCCCATTTTTTTGGTGTCAAGTGAGTGGCACTAGGGGTTAGTGCTCCTGGCCAAGTACACTTCTGAATTGTACTTCCACTGTGCACACTGCTTTAGTTAACTGATGCCCCCCGGACAAAACACATCACACAATACATTTTAGGAAAAAGAGAGCTTCTGTTTTTATATGTAGGCTACCCTTTCTCTCAGCTTCAGCGTTCTGCTTAAATTGAAAATCTAAACCTTGCTGTATGTTGTTTGTTACTTCATTCCTAGGTATGTTTCACTCCAGTGAGGAAATTCTTGGGTGACTGCTGACAGACTGGATGTTGTCTCCACAATGCATGTGTGCAATACATGTCTCTTTTTAGCAAGAAGAGGACAATAGTGATGGAGGAACAGTAGGAATGGCAGAGCAGGAAGCGTGCTGAGGACGACAGGAAATAGGAAGCGCAAGCAGGAATAAACGCTGTCGAAATAGCTGAAGGGAAATTTCCGTTCCACTGTCTTAAGGTTCTCCTGCAACTTATTCCTCTCCCGTCCTTGAAAGACACGGAGAGCGGGCCTCTCCCAAAGATGAGACATGTGATAGAAGGAATATATTATGGCTGATATTAACACCACACTGATACCAATCGGCATAATGGAGACATGGGTCCACGCAACTGTTTGTGATGTGATATTTGACTGGCCTGAGCAATATACAGTATTTCAGACTGAACTGAACTGGTGGCTGTATGCTTTATGGTTTGTAATGACATTTAAAGGAATAGTTTGACATTTCATTCTTTTTCTTGCCCAGAGTTCGATCAGAAATGAAACCACTGTCACTTCTACAGTCTCAATATGTAGCTAGCGCCAGCAGCTGGTTAGCTTAGCACAAAGACTGGAAACGGCTAGCTTGGCTATGTTCAGAGGAGTAAATATCATCTTACCACAACCTGAAAGCTCAGTAATTCACACACTGTATTTTGTTTGATAGATTCCAGGTCTAAGTCTTTATGATAAGCTAAGCTAATCGTTGGCTGTACCTACCTATTTACCGTATAGACTAAAAGTGGTATCAAACTTCTCACCAAATTTCCAGCAAGAAAGCAAAAAAAGCATAAAGCAATATATCAAACTATGACATTAATGGTGATAACAGATGATAAAAAAAATAGTATTAAAGTATTGTCATTAGTCTTTGTTGAGATTGTGATAGGGCTGCACAATGAATCCAAAATATTATCGAAATCTAAATTGCAGAACCTGCAATTCTTTGATAAATGTCAAATGTGTGACAAACAGAAAGAAACAGATCCCAACAATGTCACATCATCATGATTGTTTTGTTTTTGTCAGCGAAAATTGTGATGCAGAAATGATCATTCCCACTAATTGTGAATCATATCACAATATCTGTCAAAATAATTACAATATGATTATTTTTTACCATATCATGCAGCCCTAGATAGTGACTCAGATTTTAACATCTTACTGTAGTTTTTTTTCTTACTCAGCTTTTTGCCCTGCATGCATCCATCTATCTGTCTCCCAACAGCAAGTCCCCCCTGAGAACCTGACAAACAATTGCTGGAAGGTATTTCTTTTTGTCAGTGTAATTATTTGCCAAGTTTGCTTTCATGCCGTTTTAAGTTGCAATCTGTGCCTAACGTGAGTTCAAATATAAGCTGAAAATGTGACAGCAAGTGTACTGTTTTTCTCGTTTGCATTTGTTTCAAATAAACTATAAACTATAAACCTATTTTTGGTCGTAGCTGGAGTGATTTGCAGTGAATAAACAGACTTAATGAGAACTTATATGGTCGAGCTGCGTTGCCTTTAAAGAAACTATAGTGAGTAGGTGATGAAAATATACTGATGTAAAATATAACTGCAGGATTAAGGTCTGACTTGAACCTATAAGGCACACTAATCAATGCAGTGGCTGCATTTAACACCCCGACTACACTGAGACAGTGTAGTGGGGCCGGTTGTGTCAAAGTCACCATGTGATCAACGTTTTTTGATCCAAAATCTTCAGCTTTTCCTCCATCTTGGAAAAAACTCTTAGGGACCAAATAATGGGGAAAAAAACTATGTGCAGCAAGATCATGGCAAGTCCTCCACCCCTGTAGGCAGGAAGTGCCGAGCACAAATAGTCTGTGGGGCTCTGCCCATCGAAACAGGAAGAACAAAGTGCAAACCAGCAATAACGCCACACCCCTCATGCTAGGAAGATGGATTGTGTTGTTGAACACCTTGGTGATGTTGCAACAAACCCATATAAGATCTGGTCCAGCTTCTTCACCTTGAGACATGTTACAATGGGGACACTGGCCATGATACTCCATTTTCAAATAATGCATTTGTATTACAAGTAGCAATGTAGGAAATAATAATAAGAATAAATGCCAAACATAGTCTGCCCATTATTTGTGGTTCTTTTAGACTTGAAATAAACATATTTTAGATTGACTCAGTAGTCCTGGTGGGATCTGCTTCCCTCTTCCTCAGTCAAACTAAAGAGACCAAGACAAACCAAAAGCCAAGGCCCTGAACCATCAAACACAGTATAGGTGCATTTTCACAGCCAATATGATCTATTTAAAGAGCTTCTTGGCAATAGTGAAGTAAATACACTCCAGGCAATTTCAGGTTTAAGGTAAACACATCCATCACATATAAAATAATTTAATAAATACCTCACGTGCAACACATTTCCTGCTTAAATACATAAAAAGTGAATAGAGGGGTGTGTTTTTTCCCTGACAATCTATTCAGACAGACTTGGGAAGCATTTAGATGCACACCATCACAATATAATGTAATATATGAAAATAACAAGAAGTGTGTGCCACGACACACACACACACACACACACACACACACACACACACACACACACACACACACACACACACACACACACACTCACTCTCACATATTGGTATCATATAGCAAGACAACATTGTTTTGTTGAGTGTATATAGAGAGTCTAATTACATTGTGAGCAGTGGCGATAAATCACTGGAGTCTTAATCAAAGCACTACAACAGAGAGAGTCATCAATCACTTACTTCAGCACAACACAACATCAGCCTGTAGCTTCTCCTTGTCTTTTAGCTGGCAGCCCTGCTCTGTGCCTAACATGGGACATATCGCTGTGACACATCATTAGCACAATCAACACCACTTTGGACGTCATGACGGAGAGCCATCAAATGGCAAATGGATATGAAGATATATGAGGCCATAAAGCTGACAAACCCTGATTCCCATGTCAATGCATGTAAAGGAAAAAGAGGATTTCTCTTCTCTGTTTTCTGAAATTGAAGAAAGACACAAAAAATCAGCAGCTCCTCTGAGGTTTTTCTCCCTAGCAAAGTGTCACATTACTGATAGCCTGCTATGATCAAGTATTTCAAGTAATGGTCTATTCAACCCCGGACTCTTCAATCTCTGCATGGACGCGTTAACTGTGGTTGCCTGTGATGGATGGCAAAGAGCTGGGTCACCTCAAAGGCACGGTAGTGACATTCAGAATGTCTCTGCTTAAGGTGGGGGAATGACAGATGGCATTTCAATGGAATCTATAAAAATGTGTCACCACTGGAAGATGTTTTGACTTCTAGTCCTCTGCTGCCCTACTTTAGATCCAGTGCAAATTCAACAACTCTCAGTGTTTTAAAGACCTTCAAAATAATGCTGGTGGCAACACCAATAGGGGAAACATTGTTTCAACCTGAATATCTGAGCGCAATCAACTGTAGTGCTCATGAGCAATACTCCCACAGCAATGGTCTTCATTAATAACATAAGCAAAGTGTCTTCCATCTTTCATCTTTTTTTTGATGAAATTTTGTCACATTTCCATGCTGTTTAACATGAGAGCATGGCTGAGGTTAAATGAAAGAGGACAAGACAAATAGAAAAAGAGAGAAAGAGAGAGGAGGGCTGAGATGGCAGGCAGTCAGCTATGAAGGACATGGCCGCAGCAGTTATTTTTAGTTATCAGTTTTCGGAGGCTGTCATTCGGAACATCTCATTAAAAATCAGAAAAAAAAAAAATCCTGATGCTCCATCAAACCATTCAAATCCCTGAAACTCAGAGAAAATACTCTATGTCCTGCTGTGCATGCTCTCTCTCTCTCTCTCTCTCTCTCTCTCTCTCTCTCTCTCTCTCTCTCTCTCTCTCTCTCACACACACACACACACACACACACACACACACACACACAGTAACCTATATCAGCGTCCAAATAATTTGTGAGCGCCAGGATGTCAGTGCATACATTAGGCAGCTATTTGGTGACCTCTGCAAAAGGGTTCTACACCACATTTCCTTTATTATTAGAGAGGCTGCGGACAGACGGATTAATTATGTTCACACACCCACAGGCGTGTCTCTTAAAATGCAAAGAAGTCCATCCAACGTTTATTAATCATTCTATAATGAGAGATTAAACACCAAGATCCATTAGTACAATGTGGACACAGTAAATCAGATACTTGAGGGTGATGTCTTCACTATTAAAGTCATTAAACTTAATAACAGGATCTCAGTTTTATGTTTTATTCATGCAAAGTGCTTCATGCAGCAATTCACAATCAAAGCAACCCTAAGCAATAAATGTGTAACATATTTTCCTGGTTGTCTTGTTCTGATTTGTGTTGCAAGCTACAGGTATAAAAACAACACAAGGCAAAATGCTGCAAATAAATGTAAAGGCTAAATTATTGATCCAGTTACACTTTGCATCCAGGCCAATTTGACCAATTTCTGCTCTTGAAGTAGGTTTATTTAATTCAAAGGGGCAATTTCCCTTTTCCTGTCTCTTCTTGACTGTTAACTGGTTTTATAGATAATTGCTAAAGTTATAGGGCTGAACCACACAGAGCAGAGCAATTATCAAGTAATTACTAGTAGAGTCAATTATTTAAGTCTCTTTGCCATTGTTAAACCTACTGCTCTAATGTCCTAATGTTTTAGAGAGCCCAAATTCATCTTGCGTAAAAGAGCCAACACTTGCTAAATACTCTCTTTGACCATTAACATTAATGACAGAAGTATAGTTTAATATAATCTGCAGTAGGGATGTACTGTACATATAAAAATAACGGGTAAATGCTGCCACCTGTTGGAAATGTGGTGTATTTTGCCGTCTTTGTAGTGGACTATAGCCAATGCTACCTTCAATTACTGTCGGAAATATTTAAATTGAAATAAAACTATGTAGCTAATGCTACGTTAACTTACATGCTTTTTACCTTCCTCTAACCCTAGCAGCACGACACAATAGCCCTGCTGTTTTGAAATTTAAAACAGCATCTAAATATTTGTTTTAGGAACCATTTTGGTATTACTGCCTGAGGGGGACTTGCATTTACTACTGCTGACTTCGGCCTTGAAGGCAAATAAGTGGCCAAACATGGCGGACACGGATGAGCCGTAAGTAGCTGCCGAAGAAACAAGCAAGAAACACAGTGATTAACTGCCCGAAAGATGCTTTCAAATCTCATTAACCTACGAAAGCACAGCATGAATGAACCTTCTTTTATTCTCTCTTTTTAGGGAGAAGAAAAGAAGGAGAGTAGTGGAGCTGACTGAGAAGTTAGTGATGAATTGGTAGAAGTGACGGAAGGTTTGAGGTTATTAGACAGGAGGAAGGTTAAAGTTAGCTAGCTGACGAAGCTAATATTGGTTGTAAACAGAGTACACTGACAGCTAAGCTACGGAGTAAGATCCTGAGCACTTGGTCGTGAGTAACTAACACGTCTATACGATAAAGATATTGTGGTATCATTCACCTCTACGCGAGGTTAGAGGTCTTTACTGTACCTTCTCACTGTTGACATGCTAGCTGGTCACTTAGCCTAGCTCCTGGGAGCTGTACAGGCAAGAGAGATAACCCAGTAAATACCGGAGGGTCAGAAACGCCCACCTGTCAGAAATATGCAGTTTTACTATATTTCCATGAAGTGGGCAAACAACAAAACGTTACATGTGTTAGAGCAGACGCTGACATCAAAACAACAGAGTGAATGTCACAGTACTTGATTAGTTAGTTTCTTGAACCTCTCAACTTATTGCATGATCTGCTGTGAATTGTAAATAGCACCCTCACCATGTGACAGTTAATCACACTATTGAGTTTAGGTCTTGATTGGTTTGTGTTTTTTTTGCATGATCTCAATAAACTCAGAGGTTTTTGTGTCATAAATACTTTGAGATTGTCAGAGATGTTGCTGCTGATGCACCCTAAATACACATATTGTTGTCTTCAGGATGGTGGTTGATGGAGGCACCTGTGAGTGGGAGGGGCGGTGGAACCATGTCAAAAAGTTTCTGGAAAGATCGGGGCCCTTCACGCATCCTGACTTTGAACCCAGCACAGAGGTAACAAATACAAGAAGCGGCATTATGCAAGCTTTTCACTAGTCATTTGATCTGTTGTGCTGTTATAGATAATGTCTCTATCACCTCTCATTACAGTCATTGCAGTTTATGTTAGAAACCTGCAAAATCCTGGTCATTGGTGCTGGT
Source organism: Dicentrarchus labrax (assembly GCF_905237075.1). Lineage (NCBI taxonomy): Eukaryota > Metazoa > Chordata > Actinopteri > Moronidae > Dicentrarchus > Dicentrarchus labrax. The sequence continues at coordinate 12,710,304 of NW_026136711.1, forward strand.
GGTCTGGGATGTGAGCTGCTGAAAGACCTGGTATGATCACATATTATGAATATTTGGAAGGTCTAATCTGTGCTTTAATCAATGACCAACACTTTGTTGTTTGTTTTTGTTGATGTTGTGTCTCAGGCTTTATCAAGCTTTCGCAACATCCATGTAGTGGACATGGACACCATTGATGTTTCAAACCTGAATCGACAGTTCCTCTTCAGGTAAATAGAGTTATGTAATAATTCTGTGCATAATTTCTGACCCATATTTTTGTTTAATGTAATGTTTAAAGCAAGCAGATATTTTTTTATTAATGTGTGTGTAATATTGACCAGGCCAAAAGATATCGGTCGGCCCAAGGCGGACGTTGCAGCTGATTTTATCAACAGCCGTATACCTGGATGCTGTGTAGTCCCGTATCCTTTTGCTGGAACAACTATTACAAGATTTTAGATATTTGATGTAAGTACAGTTGTTTAAAATGCCCAAAACACAATCTACATCATTAAAATGTGAAAAATGTTACGAGCAGCTAATCCACGTGTTAAAAATTACAATTTAATAATGTTGACATAGACACCGTACAGGTTGTGAAAGTAAGTAAACATTCTCTCCAAACATGAAACTCTCCTAAATGCTTGTGCAGACATTTTAAGAAAATCCAAGACTTAGATGAAACGTTCTACAGACGTAAGTATAATTAGGATTACACTTTCCCAACACTCCTATTGTTTGGTTGGAAGTTTTGTAACGATTCAAAATGGTTTCATACATTCACAAAACTACTTGAGACAAAAAGACAGCCTAAAAGGCCACTTTCTGTCACTCCAGTCCCACTCTATACCTCTCACATAGCCACTGATAAGATTTAAATGAAATTGTGTTACTCTATAATACATATCATTAGATTTTTCATGATATTTAGTTACACCCCTAATGTTTGGACTGTGTCATTATCACATTAGATTTGAATTCATCTTTCTGTTTTCATCTAGAGTTCCATATAATTGTCTGTGGACTGGACTCGATAGTTGCCAGGAGGTGGATGAATGGCATGCTGGTAAGTTATTCCTCTTCACTGCAGTCTTTATAACAGTTCTTTTTCCCAGAACTGTGTTTGCAACATTTTCTTAAAAATGGTAAAGCTGTAATGGCTCGTTCACACTGCCTTCCTGAGCAGAGTATGTGCTTGGTGGATCGTCTAACAGATTAGAGCAGTCACACTGCCTGTGTGAGTTGCATGTCTCAGCTGCGGCTGCAGTGTCGCTTCACATCACTATTTTTTCCCCGTGAGCCATGACAGCCAGCAAAAATAGACAGTGAAAAGGGTCTGTTTATAGTCATATCGACAATTCACCAGCAACATATACACCTTTCAATATATTTTCCATGTCTATATAGAATATGTCACATAGAAAAAAATATGAAGGTATTATTTAAACTCAACATCTCCTGTATCTGTTTCAGATTAAAGTGTTTCTGTGGACAGAATCCATTTGTATGTTAACAGGGATTTTATTGTATGGTATTTATCAAAGGCAAACTCAGTATGGAAGGATAGGGCTGGCAGCAGCAGCTCCACAGAAGAAGACAGATATTGCAATATGATTCACCATTAGTGTGGGAATGATCGATTTTGCATCACAAATAATAAAAAAAAACATTACTTTATTTTAATGCTGTTATGTCACATATTTTACCTTTAACAAAAAAATCCTTCTTCTGTGATTTGCATATTGCAATTTCAATAATATATTCATTGTGCAGCTGTAGTATTATGTAATCACATGCACATCCCTGTCTTTCTGTGCAGCTGTCTTTGCTGGTTTATGAGGATGGTGTCTTGGACCCAGGTTCCATCATTCCTCTCATTGATGGTGGGACAGAAGGCTTTAAAGGCAATGCCAGAGTCATTCTCCCTGGCATGACCGCCTGCATCGACTGTACTCTTGAGCTTTACCCTCCTCAGGTAAGATAGCTTTTCCCCCCCGAAAAATAATGTTTACAACCACAACTCAGTGGTCTTACAGAAACAGTTCCTGGTCAGTTTGTTGTTGCTAAAATACAGCCGTCGTTGTAGGTCAACTTCCCCATGTGTACAATAGCCTCCATGCCTCGTTTGCCAGAACATTGCATTGAGTATGTCCGGATGCTGCTGTGGCCCAAAGAGACTCCCTTTGGAGGTAGGAAATCACTGGGACTGCAGTTATTATTTTTATAGTATTTTTTCTGTTGACTGCTCTTTGTAATGTTTAGAATAATAATTAAGTTTGACATGAGGCTCACAAGACCTTTATTAACAAGTCCTTGTGTGTGTGTTTGTATGTGTGTGGATTAGATGGTGTGGTCCTGGATGGGGATGACCCAGAGCACATCCAGTGGGTGTATCAGAGATCTCTGGAGAGGGCAGCAGAGTTCAACATAACAGGAGTCACATACAGACTAACCCAGGGTGAGCACACATAGCACATCTATGAGCCAAAGTACATAAAACACAACAGGCTGTTTCTGTCTGAGCGATGATGATGAAAGTTTGGTATCTTAGTTGGTGCCTCTAAACACTGTCTCATTGATGTTTGTGCCGATCAGCAGATTTTATTTCTTTGATTTTCCATTTTTAGAAGTAAGCTGTAAACATATATTTTCTATATCCTGTTCAAATGTTGCAGGCGTTGTAAAGAGGATAATTCCAGCTGTAGCGTCTACAAACGCTGTCATAGCAGGTAAGTAGCTAAACGTGAAGGTGCACAGACCTGTGGACTTGATGCCTTTATGAAAGATTGTATGCTCTGCCATATAAGAGTTAATCATTTTCCAAACAGTACTGAGTATATTGACTTTATGAAAACAATGGAAATGTCTACCTGGCCATAACAGTTTTTTTCTTATTTATTTGACCAAGCTGCTTGCGCAACCGAGGTTTTCAAAATAGCATCAAGGTAAGTTTGCAGGTTCTGCCTGGCAGCCATATGCACAAAGTGAAGATCTGTATAAACCACACATACCTTTGACTGTTTCTCATGATATTACTTTGTGAATCTGCAGTGCCTACATATCTCTCAATAACTACATGGTCTTCAATGATGTTGACGGCCTGTACACCTACACTTTTGAAGCAGAGCGGAAGGTTTGTCCCTGAATTTCATCTGCCAGTTCATTTGTTACAGTGGCCTTTTTGTAACACGTATGTTTATGTTCAATTCTAATGCAGGAAAACTGCTCAGCCTGCAGCCAAGTACCTGTGGACTTGCACTTTTCTCCATCTTCCAAACTCCAGGAGGTGTTGGACTACCTGACTGAGAGTGCCTCCCTGTAGGTTTATTTATGATTTATTACTCTATCACCATACTTAAGTTATGCTTGTGGTCATATTTGTTTGTTGTTTGATTTTGGTAGTGCATTACACATTGTCTTTGACAACCAAGTATAATGGATTTTTTCAGACAAATGAAATCACCTGCTATAACAGCGTCAGTGGAGGGAAAGAACAAAACATTATATTTACAGGTAATTAGCCTCTGATTTGAGCCTGATGTTTTGTGTTTTCAGTTATTGTTTTATGGTAATGGGAGTCTGAGGGGTGTCCTGATGAAATTAGACAATTGAACAAGTTTTGGTTTGAACTGACATCCATTTGGTATTTCGTTTTACAGTCTGTCGCTTCGATTGAGCAGAGGACGCGGCCAAATCTGTCCAAAACGCTGAAGGGTGAGGTGTTTTATTTACTGAATATGTTTCCGAGAAATGGCTATGCTTACGCTCTGAAGTGGTCAGATGAATACACAGTGAATGTCATTCACTGACTCATTTATGTTATGAACATGTTTTTTCCAGAGCTGGGGCTGACTGATAGACAAGAGCTGGCTGTAGCTGATGTCACCACACCCCAGACCATGTTGTTCAGACTCAGCTTTACCTCATAGGATGAACTCAAGCACTCCCACAACCAGTTGATGTCATGTTTGTTTCTTTGCTAACTATGACTTGATGCAGATACAGAATATTTAAAATGGCCTAAAAACTAGAACAGTTTACAATGTATTCAGTCACAGTGTAAATGATTGCAGCTAATTCCATTGTTTTAATGTACTTATTGACTTGAGTTAATGTTTTGCACTGAAAAGCCAAATCATAGTTCAAAACCTGTCATGTTTTGGTGATACATTGTATGCAAATGTTAAGGATTTCTGCATTAATGTCTTATCTGCACTACAACCTAAAGCGTGCTCTGTGCAAACGAAGAGACAAGCATTGGTTACTTTTGGGAAAAGATTATTCTGTACTTGTTCTGGTTTAAAATATTTTGAATATTTATTTATTCCAACACAGTTTTTTAGTTGCAGTAACCACTGGAGTGGTAATCAACAGACACTGATAATGATGTTTAAACTGGAATAAAATGTTTTTCTTACAAAGTTTCTGCTTTCTGTATGTACCTATGTGTATTTGTGGGAGTGAAATAACAGTTACAGAGTATGGATGATTGCCAGGCCTTACTGTATGAGAGCCACTTTGCTTGTTTGTTTACATGCGTCAATACAGACTGAGCATCTAAGGTATTGGATAACATCTAAAAAAGCAAAGGCTCAAACATAAACAAATGGAGCTGATAATTTATACATATTGGACATCCATACTTCAGTAATTGGGAGGTCAGAGACGTAGAGGACTCAACATGCAGGTGTGGTTTTGGAGGACTTCCCCCTGCTGATTGGACTGTAATGTCTCCGGCCCAGTCAGCCCGGATCATGACGTCATGGTGCTACGTGGAAAGGAAGTGGCGAGCAGGCTAATGCTAGCTGGGCTACAAGTTGAGAGCGACCAAAACAAACGATGACGGCCGAGCAAAAGAGCCGAAAAAAGCTTGGATTAACCATGGGAATGCTCTTGCTTTGATGTCTATAGAGTTCTAGATACGGTACTAGCGATAGCTGTATTTCTACATGACTGACTTGTAGAAATTATGCCGTTTTTGAGTGCCAGCTAGTGAGTTTGAGCTGCAACTGTATCTGGGATTGATGCTGTCCCTTACACTAGCGTTATGCGTTGGCTAACTAAGAGCTTTGCTAACGAGCTAAGCGGTAGCTAGCTGTCCATAAATATTTTCTGGACAGAACAGTATTTGAAATTGTTAAATATTTGTTCGCACCAGGTTATCGTCGATAACGAAAAATGCAGAGGCAGTAAAAGTGACTGCTTCGTGCTTCGTAACGCCAAATTCCCTTTAACATCCGCGTCACAATTCCTGAACTTGCTAGCTAGCCAAATAGTCAAAATGAGTTGGTTCAACGCATCTCACCTGTCCAGCTTCGCTAAACAAGCTTTAACATCAGCTCAAAAGTCAATCGACCGAGTTCTAGATATCAAAGAAGAGGACCAATGGGGTGACACAGTCGTAATGCCCTATGATGGTAAGTAATGTAATGTGACGTGGTAAAAACTAGCTAATGTTGTCATATGCAATTTTTCGGATAACTGCTACAACCTGGTAACATGACAATTTCTTTCTTTCTTTCTTTTCAGATGTAACATTACCTGGAAAGCTGTCATTAAGTGGAGGATGGGGAATGACCCAGTGGGAAGCTCCCCCTGAAGAAAAGACCACCACCCCTCCTCCTTCCTCTGAGGCCATTACTACTCCTGTCACCCGCACAGTTGTGGATGAGTCCGAAAACTTTTTCAGTGCCTTTCTGACGCCTGGAGACGTACAAAGTGTCACCAAAACCCAGGTAGTGTCTGTGCCCCCTGCTAAGTCTCAAAGGCGGCCCCAGGAGAAGGAAAAGAAAAACAAAGAGGCTCTTGTCCAACAAGAAGTGGAGACTCAACAGTCGGCACCCGACCATACGAGTGATGAGAACCAGACGGTTCCTGAGAGCCAGCCGGTTGAACCTGAGGCCTCACCGACAGCACCTTATGCAGACTCTATCCTCTTGGAGCCAGTTTCTCCTGCTTCTTCTTCTTCTTTGTCTTCATCTTCTGGTGATCTTCCTTGTGACCCTGACTGCAAAACGAGCAGCGTAATGACAGATGTTGTCTCAACAGTTGCTGTAGACTCAACAACAGAGCAGTCACAGACTCCATCAGACCACCAGGGTGAGAAGGATACCACAGATTCCTCTGAATCTTCGGATGTCACTTCTGAAACAAAGGGCTCTACCCCTTCTGATCCTACGCCCTCGCCGTCCTCTAAGGAAGTACTCATAGAGCATAAAGACTCAAAGGTAGAGGACCGTCAAAATGACACCCCCTCTCCTCCAGTCAGCGCTTTCTCCTCAGGAACCTCTACCACTAGTGACATTGAAGTACTGGACCACGAATCTGTGTTGAGTGAGAGCTCGGCCAGCTCCAGACAAGAAACAGGGGAGGGCAAGGCTGGCCTTCACCTAATGCAGGGCTCTTTCCAGCTTCTCACTGCCTCCACTTGTGGAGATTTCCCCCGTCTAGAGGACTATTCCAAACTCACAGAGAGCTGCGGCTCCTCCTCGGACGCATTTGAGCGCATAGATTCGTTCAGTGTACAGTCGCTGGATAGCCGGAGTGTCAGCGAGGTTAACTCAGATGATGAGGTCCCTGGCAGTCGGACACTTGCATCTGTCACTGCAGGCCCTGCTCCTCTGACAGTGTCATCATCTGTATGTCAGAAGCAGGAAGATGGAGTGGTGGAGAAGGTAGGAGAGGCGGAAGAGGAGGATGAGGAAGAGGGCTTTACTGAAACAGTGAGGGAGCAATCGCTGGATGAGATGGAGGAGAGTGGACGGAGTGCAACGCCTGTTAATAGTGAGCAGCCTGAAGTGTTGATGGAACAGGAACAGGAATCTGAGGCTAATGTTACACTGTCTAATGTTATCTCTGAAGCTGAAGAACAGATCACTCCACCAATCACAGAAGAGATGAAAAGTTTCTCAACAGTTCAGATTTTGGAGCTTCAAAAGGTATAAGTTGGTACTGTAGATGGTCAAATCAATTGAAATGATTTGTTTAATGTACACATTATACAGCAATATGGACTTACATACGTAACATGTGTTTATGTCCATATTGCTGTGTGGAGCATGTTTAATACACTAAAGTTTACTGTTAAACTTCAAAACACCCTACCCCCAGTATATATTATATGTCTTTGCCACAACCCTTTGATGAACAAATATATGGGTTATTTGTTCTACACAAATTGTGTGTATATAGTGCCATAAACAAAGTCTTCAACTGCTCTGAAAAGTAAGAAAAAGGTCTATTGATCTGAGCATAATTAATGAATTGAAAATTAACTTGAACAACTCTGCAGCAATCACAAAGCATCATTTACAAGTTTAAAAAGTAACAACAAATGCATTTGAACTAACTCCATAATTTGCATAACCTTCCTTAGAATGCAAAATAGAAGTAAATCGCTTTGGTAGACTGTCATGTGACATTTCCATATCATCTTGTAAATTCTTCCCAGCATGTTGACCTGACCAACACTTTGTGTTTGTCCTGTCTAATGGTTTTAAACACAACTTTGCTCTGTTGTTGAAGACCATTGGACACTTCTGTATTTTAAAATATCTACCAGTACGTCAGAATTTGGCTGTATTTCAATCAGTATTTCCCCCAGGTGTCCCAGAATTTGTTATGCTATATGAAGAAAGCAGCTGTGAAACACTCAGTGTATATTTAAACCATACCACACTGCTTTTCTTTTCTTTTGTTCACCTGCTCTTGTAAACACAAAAAAATGTTGTGGACATGTAGGTCATTGATGAGCTGTCAGCCCGCCTTGAGAAGAGAGAGTCTCAGCTGCTGACTGTCAGCAAAGACAAGGCCAGACTGGAGGAGGAGTGTGACAATCTCAGAGAGTGAGTATATGGCCCACACACCTGGTTCACAATGGCACTGTAAACAGTCTTAATAAGAAAGCGGTTTTGGCCAAGAGTCTAATGTTCTTGCTGATATACCGGTCAGACAAGGCAACATATTACCACTGTATTATGCTGGTTCTATGAAACTATTTGTTCAACTCTTAAGTTGAGCTACAATAGGTTTTTAAATATACCTTAATGCACGTATGTAATTATTCTAACCTCAATGCTTAAAATATTCTACTTGTGCTATCTTGTCCTTGAGGCTGACAATTAACTCTTACACTAATGAGCCTGTTCATCCTCCAGTGAAGTGGTAAGCCTGAAGGAGGAGAGCTCCACCGTTCAGTCTCTAAAGGATGAGTTCACCCAGCGCATAGCAGACGCAGAAAGGAAGGCTCAGCTGGCCTGCAAAGAAAGAGACATAGCTAAGAAGGTAATGCATCTATTAGTGAGCCAAGCCTCTACTCATACGGATATATAATTGCAACTAACCTATATTTATCTACTGCAGTGTAACATGTCCAAAGACTCTGTGTCAAAGAAGATATCTTTCTATGCTGCAGGAAATAAAGGGCTTGCGAGATGAGCTTTCTACCAGACTGAACTCCAGTGATACAATGGAGATCATCAGAGAAAAGGAAGAGCAGATCCGAGGCCTACTGGAAGAAGGTAAGACTAATTGATGTAGCAGACTATTATTTTTCACCTCTGCCAACCCACTTCATCTCTAGACAGGCTGTACCGCCAAGAACGTATTTAAAGGGAAACTCTGGTATTTCCAATTTTCCCATGTTTTTGTGTGACTAATGGGGACCACAATTTTTGAAATTGCTCCAGTATTTAGAGAGTTTGATATTTTTGTTTGTGTTATTGTGTGACACAATACCATACTAACTAACTTACTAACTAACTAACTAACCAACCAATCGAGGCAGCGGTAGACCAGCAATTCCTGTGTTTTGCAATATAAAGGCTGTTTCTGATTAAACAAAAATGTCTGTATTTGGAGGGATCCTTTCCATAATGTGGTCAGACACTTAGAATAACAATCTGAGCCTGTCAGTGGCAAAAACAACCACTTTCAGTGGACGTGCATTGATGGTGTGCAATTGCCCATAAGAATTATGTTGCAGCCAGTTTCACGGCTGCCAGCTGCAGCGCTCTCACTCAATACCAGAGCAATTTCAAAAATTGTTGTGTCCATTAGTCACTTAGACACAAAAAACATACCAAAAGTTTCCCTTTCCCCCTTTCACATAAAGCCAGTTGTAGCTGTTTTTATTATGTCTAACCTCAGAACAGGTTGCTCAAGTAGCACACAAGGTGTTGAATGAAGAGTAATGTAATGAATGGATGGAAGTGTCACCACCATAATTTCAGAGTTGGAGCAAATTATTTATTCGGGTTTAAGAAATCACGCATACCCCAACCTTGAAGGAGTAAAGTGTGGATGGTTTAAAGAACAGCTGGTGATTTTATACCTTGTTACTGAAATCTTGCTCAGTGGGTATTGTCCTAGCATCTGTTTTTGACTTTACCTACGTGGCTGAGTAGTTGTTTATTTCTATCACTTTTAGGTGAAAAGCTGTCCAAGCAGCAGCTGCAGCACAGCAACATCATCAAAAAACTGCGTGTGAAAGAGAAGGAGAGCGACACAAAAATCATCAAGCAACAGAAGAAAATCAAGGAGCAGGACGAGGAGCTCAGGCAACTGCAGCAGGTCAGATTTTAGTACGTAGTTCAAAATGTCAATTTAACAATAGAAATAATTTTTAGTTTAGTTACTGACAATTTTGAGCCAGAGGAACTTTATTTAAATTTTAGCTTAATTGGTTTCAACTTAGTTTGATCACTTTTGTTTTGTTTTATGTTTAATTTTAAATACATTTTGTTTATGTACTTAATTACTATGACAGGCAAATTTCAGCTAACTCTAGTCAACACATTAAAGGGAACTTTAATTGCTTCAGTTAGCAGCATTTAAGTTCTTAAGTCTCTACTCAGGAGGATTCAATTGGAGGAAGTGAGGTTGAGCAGTCAGGGTTTGGTATTGTTAGGAGGTCCAATAAAATGTCTTTGAAGTCATTTTATTGTTCCATTGTTTGACATGTTTTTGGCTTTTCATTTGAAAAGACAGGAATAATGTCACCATATGGGGGCTGATTTAAAAATAAATGTAATCGAAAGACTCATTCATTCATATTATACTTCTAGGTTCTAGATGGGAAGGAGGAGGTGGAGAAACAGCACAGGGAGAACATCAAGAAGCTGAACGCTGTGGTGGAGCGGCAGGAGAAGGAGCTGAGCAGGCTGCAGACAGACGATGAGGAACTGCAAGAGAAGAACAGGAGCCTGCAGGCTGCTCTCGACAACTCTTACAAGTAAACATTGACACACCCTGCTACGGATACTGAACACTCACAACCGAGTCTTCACTGCAAATCTAACCCAACAAGCCAGCTATTGTTTTATTGTACCTTGCTGACACGCTCTGCTGGGTATACAGTGCGGACTGAGTATTTGGAAAGTAACATATTTATTATGTGATGCTCCAGTTCATTGAATTTTAAATGATGCAATGATAGTGAGGTTTAACTGTTGACTTCCACCTTTAATTTGAGGGGTTTTACATCTACATTGGGTGAACACTATAGGAATAGAAACATTTTTTATACATAGTCAGAAAGTAATTGTACAAATGAACATATTCTTAAATAATACCCAGTTGTCATTGTTGTGTTTCAAAACCTGTGTGCTTAAGTACAGAGCCAAACAAGAACAAATGCTTCATTGTTCTTATGAATACAGACGTTGCAGTAATATGATGCTGATGGTTTACTTCTACATCTCTGTTGTCAGGGAGCTGGCAGAACTTCACAAGGCGAATGCCAGCAGAGCCAGTGTGGCTGAAGAAGCGGCTCTCAGCAGGGACACACATGCCAAGGAGCAACTGAGCCTGGCTCTTGAGAAGGCCCAGGAGGAGGCCAGGATTCAACAGGCGGCCCTGGCCGAACAGGTACCACAGACTAACACCATGGAACAATTTGTTTTCTATGCATGTAAGTAAACCGTTGGAGGCTTATTAGACATACTGGGTTGGAGCAACCCAGCACACGTCAGTAAACCTTAATACTAGTGGTGCAGCTGTTATTTACAGCAGGTTTTTATGGGTACTTACTGAGGCACGCAGTTGACGGTGTGTGATTCTTTCACTATACCCAGACTTTGTTCAGTTGCACCAGCTTTCATTCACAAAATCAAAATGCATGGGATACCACCAGGGATGGGGATGTAGTAAAAATTCACAACTTGTTCTGATAGTTTTGATGGAGAAGCATTAAGACACACTGATTTCATTTAAACATGAATAATTGTCTTAATTAACTACACTGGACATTAATTTAATCACTGCCAGGTTTATCAGAACATCCTTGATGAACTCTTTCTAATGTTTTGTACAGGTGGCTGACCTGAGACTGGCTCTGCAGAGGGCTGAGCAGCAGCAAGCAAGGAAAGAAGATTATTTGAGGGAGGAGATCAGTGAGCTGCAGCAGGTACGCTGGTAATATACTGGTTAGAGGGTCTCCTACAAAGCTGGTTCCCTTTGACTAGAGGCAAAAAAAATCTAAAATAATATAATAATTATGACCGGGACAGAATTTACTCAATGCACGCCATTTTTTTCTTGTCTTCCACAGAGGCTTCAGGAGGCAGAGACTAGGAACCAGGAACTCAGTCAGAGTGTTACCTCTGCAACACGGCCCCTTCTGCGTCAGATTGAGAACTTACAGGCCTCATTGGGTGGACAGACAGCATCCTGGGAAAAACTGGAGAAGAACATCTCTGATAGGCTAGGTAAGAGGCAGGAGTTTAACTATGAGTAAAACAATCACCAAAAGACAGTACTGTACAAAGTGAACAAAAAGCTTTACATCTGTTTTCCCTCTAATCCCCCTTTTCTTTTCATCAGCGGATGCCCAGGCACAGCTGGCCGTTGCTGTGGAGAAGGAGCGATCAGCAACAGAAGAACTACTGTCCATCAAGTCCCAGCTGGCCTCTCTAGAGTCCCAGAATTCCCTGGTCCGGCAGGAAAAGGCCCGACTCCTGGCACAGGTGGAGGCTGAGAAGAACAAGAGAGAGAAACTGGAGGATGAGAGCAGCAGGTAACAAATACATTTTCTCATTATATTTCTTTTTCACTTTGGAATGTGTGGGGTTGGATAGATAAAGTTTATTCATGTTTGTTGGTGGTTTAATTTGAACTATGAAATGGTTTCACTGAGTTCCTACTAAATTATATCCCAACCACTGGACCATCAAGAATGTGTGTTGCAGGACAGAGTAGTAGTAGACAACATGGTGAATTTTATGCTATTTTCAATTTCTTCTTGTTGCCTAGATTATTGCCCTAAACATCTAACTTTATATACATATGCATAATGTAGGTTTGAAAATTACTAGCGTGGTTTTCTGGGAAGGAAAATACAGAAGGTGTTGTTACCACATCCCCCTTTGTAATGCTAATGCTTCCTGGAGAGTGGTTTTCTGTTACAACAAACCCATTTGTGAGTCAGAGTGTGAAGCAGAGGCCAGGGGGATCCCCTCCTGACAGAAGCAGTCATGCGTGCATTAGCCTTTGTGCCACAGAGTCATCTTTTATGAGAAGGTTTACTCCTCTGACTGGGCCAGTGGCGCAATGGATAACGCGTCTGACTACGGATCAGAAGATTCTAGGTTCGACTCCTGGCTGGCTCGGAGAATTTTTAGCTCATGCTGAACGGTGTAAATGAATGTATGGTGTACTGTGTGCGGGTATTTTCTGACACAAAGGAATAAAAGACATCTAGATACTACAATAAAATGCCTCTTTAAACATCTTATCTACACATGGCTGCGAATAAATACTGAAAATAGCAGCATATTAGAGTATTTAAACTGATGTTGTAAAAGGAACCACATAGCTTCTTCATTATATTTCACACCATTATGCTGATTCAATTTGTTAATAGGCATGTCAAAGGGGTATTTAATTGGTTTGATACTAGGGCATAATAATGATACACTCAACTCACGAGTATTGTGAATTTGCTACAATTCACAGTTTTGATATTCTTACGATTCTTGTTAACAAAGTGAGATTTCTTTATATCTCAGACAAAAATCTACAAAATATTTTTTCTCTTATATTTTCTTCACCAAATTAAATAACCCATTTTTAATTCTGAGGTGGGGTATAAACGCAGCGAAACTATGCATATTCTTTTTTCTTATAAAAGTGAAACTGATGTCTTTGCACATTGATACAGCTATTAAGTAACAAGCAATGAAATGTAAAGAGCGCCCTCTGCTGTTTAATAGGAGTTTCACGATTCATTTTTCATTTCACCGATTTGAATCTTCACACACACACACACACACACACACACACACACACACACACACACACACACACACATATACATATATTCCTTTTTGACACTGTTGATTGCAGAGACTTATTGCTCGTTCTCTCGATGTAGGGAGCATGTTGAGCTGGAAAATCTGCGAGGAGAACACATCCGGATGCTGGAAGATGCCAAGAAAGAAAAGGTACTATAATGCTCTTTCATACTCTTGTCCATATACTCCATGAAACAACTTCCTCATGTGTCATATTCACTGTTTTTGCTCCTTCTACCAGCTGCTGCTGGCCAATCAACTAGAAATGGAGAAGATGAAGGTGGAGCAAGAAAAGAAGAAATACTACTTAGCACAAGAGGCACTCAAGGATAAGGTTTAGGAGAATTTTAGAAATCCCTAATACCAAATTTGTCTGTATCTGTATTGTGTTTGATTTAAACAAAAAAATTCTCCATTCAAACAATTCTTTTCTCTAATAGTTGTAAAATCTTTCCCTATCAGGAGCGGAAGGCCATGACCCACTCTGTGGTAGAGCCCCCAGCCTCCTCAACACCCTCCCTGTCCCGCTCCAGCTCCATCAGTGGGGCAGACAACGCTGGTCTGCACACCTCTATTCTTTCCCAGGATGACTCTTTTGACCACTCGCTCAGTACCATGACCATGTCTGTGTCAATGAGCGGGACCAACCTGTACGAAGCTGCCAGGCTGTCTGGAGGCTCGAGCATCATAGAGAACCTCCAGTCTCAGCTCAAACTCAGAGAAGGAGAGATAGCACAGCTGCAGGTAGACATTCAGAATACTTAAGCGGTAGTTTGATGGTACAAATCTGAAATGCTTTCTTATGATTTAAAAAAATAAAATTCTTTAAATGTGAAAATACAACTGCTAACAACAGCAAAATAAAGTTTTTGATTATTAAATTAGTCGTTCCTCGGCACTAAAAGGCTGCTATGTCCCTGTGGTTTGTACTATCCCCTTTATGTCCTGCTGTTTCAGCTTGAGATCTCCAGTCTAGAGAGGAGTCGTTCTGTAATCTCAGAAGAACTGATCCGACTCACCAACCAAAACGATGAGATGGAGGAGAAGGTGAAAGAGATCCCCAAGTTGAAAATTCAACTCAAGGTAAGGGCTGTATTAGGAAATATATGCTTTAATGTACATTGGAAAAGTTCTGTCAGAGCTTTCCTGTTGAAAGGTGCTGTATTTACAGACGTTGTTTTAATTTATGCTGCTGTGCATTTCAGGATCTGGAGCAGAGGCACAACACCATCCTGCAGATGTATGGAGAAAAGGCGGAAGAGGCAGAGGAGCTGAGGCTGGACCTTGAAGATGTGAAGAACATGTACAAAACCCAGATTGATGAACTGCTGCGGAACCAGAAATAAACAGTTTTTATTGTACCGTGTTACTTCTGGGACACTTACAAACAAATCAGTCGACCATCTTAGCCACACATGCATTCGCAGAAAAAGATAGGGCAGATAATCTAAGTTTAATCACTGTGTCAAAAGAAAATTCTTTTATCTCTATCTGTTATTTTATTTAATTAATTATGACATACTATATTTTAATTTAATGTTGGGAGTATGCATATCATACAATGTATTATTACAGAATCAGTATGAAGGATAGCTACAGTTTGTGATTCGGGTGTCAAGTTGAAATCTTTGGGATTTAGTACAGACTTTGCTCTAGACATAATTTCTCATAACTGAACCTTTCACGTAGTACAGTTTATAACTGGGAGCTGGTGAAGGTCTTTTGCACTATACAAATTCATCCTTGTTTATTTCTTAATGCATTACAGAATTTAAGAAATATATAAACATATTGTACAGAGAAATTTACGTATTGTTCTTTTAACTCCTTACAAAAACATGGCGTAGACCTGAGAGTAGTTTGTGATTGAAATCCTGAAGATTGGATTTTAAACCATATAAATATGTAAATGAATAAAACATTTATTTGGGTGGTGAAAAATACGGTGATTCTTAATTTAAATGTTTATCATTAGAAGCCAGTAGTGTCATTACATTCACACAATACTACATTATGTTAATAATGCACAAAACTATTCAAATAAATCTCCATGTTCTGAACAATTGCATACAGTTGTCTAATCTATATTTTCATACAAGACTGCTCATAGAAAATGTGACTGACAAACATTTTCTATGTGAAACGTGCCACACAAACTATACAGGTTGCTCTTTTCTTTCACTTTCTGTGTACAGCTCATTATGTTTATTATGTAACTGAAAGATGGTGTATCTTGTTCAGCTGGTAGCATTTACTGTAAATGATTTAATACTGGAGTGCACCTCCAGTATTTGGGATTAGTGTAATCTATAGAGCTCTGTGGTACACCGCGCCCCCCTGTGGCTGTCCCCACGTATTACGGGCCGGGATAAGGTTTCCGGTGTTATGGCGACCACCGGCAACATCATCGCCTCAGTCTGGAGGATAGCAGGCTCTGTACTCAGGTAAACTGCCTCCCACTCAAACTCACACCAACCCTGTATAGACGAGCACTCAATGGGAGTTTTGTGTCCGTCGCAAGTTTATACACCGTAGAAACATTAAATATTTGTCTCTGTCCAGTTCTTTTGCTGCCACATCGGTAACGTTACATCTTAAATTAACGTTAAGGGGTCTTGGCTTCGTCAAGAACTAACGCTACTAGTTAGCCGCCACATAAATATTTCAGACATTAGCCTCCAGAAAAGTATTCTCATATCTTAACCCCTGAAAAAGGAAAGAGTAAGTAACGCGTTATTATCGCCACATATCCCCCGGATTTATCTCCCACGTCTATCCGGTCACCGAGTGCAGTCTAGCGGGATCTTAAAGCGTTAGTTAAGTAACTGTCGCTAGCTTAAAGTTTATTTAGTTCATCATCAGCTGTAATGGAGGGTGCTTCTTCTCTCAGAGACCACGTGAGACACAAACACGGGTATAACATTAGGGACAAATTAAACCAGGGCTCGTTAAAAAAAACCACCTCTTCTTTACAGACATAATTAAAGTGAACTTAATTCGGTAATAAGCTACAACTGATGCCATCCAAAGACAGCCTGGAGCCTGTCAGCGCCATGTTTCCACATGTATCCTCAAGTATTTCATAGATGGAGCCGTTGTCTTAATTTCAGGCATCCCGTTACGCCCATAGCAAAGTGTTTCCCTCTGCTTTTGAAGGAGCTCCTTCAGAACACGTGTAAGTAACTCTTAACAAGCTATTGCTACTAAACCTGCTGTATTTACAGTTTAATAATGTTTGTTACATTTCATATACAGCGACATCAGTCTGCTCAGCTCCTTCACATGTGCAGAGATTTAGGAGCCATTGTTGCACAGCACAGTGGTCACTGCAGTAACAGCAGTCACACTGATATGCTTTGATCATTGATTTTGGGACTGAAGAATGTCAGTGGCTTTGGGCTGTGTAATCACATGCATACTTGAGACTTAACAAAATTGCATTGGAAATATGACTGTCTGCGTAAATACTGGTTTGGCCACTGGGAACTGTAAAGGTCACATTATTACCAGCCGGCAGTTTTCTATTTGCCCCTCCAGCCTCAGTTATGATTGCTCAGACAACAGTCGGAAAAAGGGTCAGTAATACTTCCTGCAACAGGACCTTTCCTTATGTGGTGCTTAGATCCGCCTGGAGCTGAGTCCCCACACACTTGCTTGTGCCCACATGCTTGTATACTGTGGTGTTAGGCTTTCAACCAATATTACAGAGTGCAAGTCTGTCTCTCCACTTCTCTTTTTTTCTCAGGGTGCTGTGAAGAGAGCTGGCTGTCTCACATGTCTGTGCAATTCTGACTATGCTGCTCTTGGTAGCGCTGGGCATCATTTTTTCTTTCACTGTGGTCACCACCGAGAAGGCTGAGAACACCAACCACAAACTACC